>NW_022196709.1:235000-738205 GCF_008641045.1 Pistacia vera | reverse complement strand
TGTTCCTCTTGGGTTGAAACTTCTTCTTGGCCCTTACATCTCTGTTCCTTGTGACATCTACTCTCTCCCTCTGTAAGGTAGTGGATGGCTCACTAGATACTGTTAAAGCCAACCCTTCTACAATATGTTTATTTACATAAATCTCTGCCCTTAAAGCCCTTGCTAGAGCTTCATTGTAGGTATGAGGGGGTTCGGCTCCTGTCATAACATCTCAGGCAATATCTGATCTCAACCCTTGCACAAACTTATCTTTCCTTAACTCTGATGTATACACTATCCCGGGTGCAAAACGAGCAAGGGAGTTTAATCTTACTGAATATTCTTTACAGTACTAGTCCCCTACTTCAGATGGATAAACTCTTGAACTTTCTCATGTACTCGATCTTCTGTTCGATACTCAGCCTCAAACAATCTTCTGAATTCTTCCCAGGTCATCAAGGCCATATCATGAGTCTCCTCCATTAATTCCCACCAAATTCGGGCATCTCCCTTAAATAAGAAACTGGCAAATCTAATCCTCTCTCTATTATTCATAGGAAACAGTGCCGCCATCTACTCTATGGACTTAAACCACTCCTCTGCCTCTAACGGGTCCCTAGTACCCCTAAACGCTAGCGGCTGGTGCTGGTTTCCAAGGCCCTGAATTAGATCAACCCGAGTCTGTACTATCTGAAGTACCGGCCCTTCATGTTCTTGTTTGGTGGATGGTTCTCTACTAGGGGTCTCGGTTCTCTCCTGAACAACTCTCCCTTGACTCTCTGCTAATACATGCTGGACAATGGTTCGAATCATCATCTCATCAAGGGTAGGGGGAGTTGGTTCTGGTGGGTTAGAGGATTCTCCCTCATTCATCACACTCTTACCCTTCCCCTTGTTACTACGCCTCATCTACAAAACAACCATACTTGATCAATTTAAGGAAACACTTAACGTAAGGAAAGAATTAACTTACATAGTCGGCTCTCGGACATCGTAGCGACAAGAATGGTACACTGTCAAATCCCAAAATCTCAGCTCTGATACCAAAAATGTAATAGCCGCTTTCTACTCAAATACTCATAAAACATGTACATAATAAAATACATATAAAATAGCATAAAAAGGTTGGGCCCAAATTTTTATTTTATTAAACATATACATTCTTTATACAAAAAGTTGTATCATGTACAAAGGATCAAAACAAGGTGGACAGTGTAGCCATTTCCCTTCGCTCGCCGACGCCCATCTGACTATGTCCTCACCTAGATCCTGCAAAAACATGAAAAAACAATGGGGTGAGCACAACTAATGCTCAGTAAGTAAATCCTCCACTCATCTATCCCCGTAACTCTCTCTCTCTCTCTCTAATTCTTTCCTTACAATTCTCGTTTACTCTCTCTCTATTTTCTCTTTCTCATAACTCTTTTCTACTAACTCTCTTTAGTAGTCACGGCCTCATCTTACCGGAGGCACGGCCGGGACTCGCTCCCGCTCTACGTGGCTTCTCCTCATTCTAGCTGATCGGACTCGGTTATGCATGGACTTGGAACCCTTGGCCATGTGAGTGAATAATCTCTCTCTCGGGTACTCTCAGGTATAGCCCTCATCCGCATGTACTCTCACGGGCTACACCACTTCTCTCTCTCATACTCATGCCTCTCTCATACTCATGCCTCTCTCTCAATGCGGCGTACATGCAGGAATACTCTACCCATTACTCACAGGTTTCCCATCGCACAACCTACTCTATTCTCTTTTCTTTCTTTACTATTAGAGTTGCTTATTCTCAACATTCCCTACTCTTTCTCAAACTACTACTCAAAGTGTAGCTTATACTCAAAAGTCTCTACTCTATCTCAAGCTATTATTCAAGGCACAACTTATGCACATGGGTGATTTAAACTCATTAATGCAATTAGGAAATGCCAATATGTAATGTTGCAAGAATTAAGGTTAACTATTCATACTCATACCTCTCTTAGGCATTTCATCAAACAACTCATGTGCATAAAAAAAAAAAACTCTACTATAATTACTACTCTACTTCATTCTCTAGCCATCCAAAATGGGGGAAAACTCCCTCATATAATCATAATCCCTGTCAAGAAAAGCACTTCCAAATAGGTTTACACAACATCTCCCAAAACTTCATCTAAATCTCCATTTCTCCATACACATTAAAACACTTCTCATACATGAAATATATCCAACAACCACAAAATAGCTACTCATCTCAACTAAATTTCTCATTAAGCATACTACATACTTATACATGCATACATCTCTACTCAAAAGCTTATTCAAATCTCAACTTGGTTGGATTTACTTACCTTGTGAAAAAATGACTTCTCTAGTACTTTTCATTTCCCTTGTTGTCTTGTCTTCTCTCTACAACTCAAAACAACAACAAGAACAATAACAACCATATAAGACTTCACTATAACTATAAGCAAACTCACATCTAAAGCAAGAATCCTTACCTTAGGATGCTTTAGATGAAATCTCTACTCAAAATTACTCAAAAGCTCTCTTAAACTCCTTAGAAGTCTTGGGAAAATTGAAAGGAAAAATGAAAGGCAGTAGAGAATGAGAATGGCGGTGGAAATGGATGAAAATGAAGGGTTTATTTCACTTAACCCTTTTTAGCTCATATTATAACCTTCCTTTCCCATTTTGCCCTTGCTCTTTCTTAGAAATTCCATTTATATCCTTTGATTCATTTCACTCACACCCCCACACTAACCTATTCTCCCTGAAATGTCCTTACATTTTGCTCCCCATTTTTTTTTGCTAATTAGGGGTAGAATGGTCATTGTGCCCCAAAAGAAAGAATTCTCTAGAAACTCATTAAACTTTTCAACTGGCTCATCGCCGCGGCGAAGAAACTTCCATCGCCCTGGCGAAAAGTTACAGAGCCGACACCACCTTACTCAAACCAACGTCGCCGCGGCGAAGACTATTCTTTGCCCCGGCGAAGATTGAAATTCTAAGATTCCTCAAAACTCAACCAATTTCCAGGCAAACACTCAACCAACTCAACATACAAACTCAATTAAAATTGAATCAATGAACATTTAAGCAACACAACAAATCTTGAATACGTACCTCAAGTGAGGCGTTACATTCATGGAGCAGGTTGAACGTCAGAACTCGGTGAGTAAAGCCTAAAGGGCATAAATGAGAATGTCCCATTTAGACGGCCATAACTTTTCATCCGAGAAGAGTTTCGGGGCCTGTAAGATACCATTGGAAATCTTATTCAAAGCTAGTTGATGTGGACTAATGTAGAATGTCTAACATATGAATTCATGGAGTGGGCTAAAGATCAGAACTCCGTGCGTAAAGCCCAGAGGGCTTAAATGAGCATGCCCCATTCAGACAGCCATAACTTTTCATTCAGGAAGAGTTACAGAGCTTGTAGGATACCGTTGGAAAAGCTCATTCAGAGCTTTTTAGAAGTCCATTAACGTGGACTAATGTGGAACATCTGGCGAATGAATTCATGGAGTAGGCTGAACATTAGAACTCCATGCGTAAAGCCTAAAGGGCTTAAATGAGAATGTCCCATTCAAACGGCCATAGCTCTTCATTAGGGAAGAGTTACGGGGCCTGTAAGATACCGTTGGGAATCTCATTCAGAGCTTGTCGATGTGGACTAATTTAGAATGTCTGGTGGATGAATTCATGGAGTAGGCTGAACGTCAGAACTTCGTGCATAAAGCCCAAAAGGCTTAAATGAGAATGTCCCATTCAAACGGTCATAACTTTTCATCCAGGAAGAGTTACAGGGCTTGTAAGATACCTTTGGAAATATCATTATGAGCCCATCAATATGGACTAATGCAAAATCTCATTCAAAGCCCATCGACGTGGGTGAATGTATAATGTACAACAAGTGAATTCATGAAGCGGGTCGAACGTTAGAACTTCATGTGTATTGCCCAAAGGGCTTAAATGAGCATGCCCCATTCAGATGGCCATAACTTTTTTTTTCGGGAAGCTTTATGGGGCTTGTAAGACACCGTTGGAAATGTCATTCAAAGCCCATCAATGTGGACTAATGTAGAGTGTCTGGCGGTGCATGGAGCGGGCTGAACGTCATATCTCTGTGCGTAAAGCCTAAATGGCATAAATGAGCATGCCCCATTCAGATGACCATAAATTTTCATCCGGGAAGAGTTACGGGGCCTATAAGATACTGTTGAAAAGCTCATTCAGAGCCCATCAAAAGCCCATCAAAGTGGACTAATGTAGGCAGATGAATTCATTGAGCGGCCTGAACATTAGAACTCTATGCGTAAAGCTCGAAGGGCTTAAATGAGCATGTCCCATTCAGACAGTGATAACTTGTCATCCGGGAATAGTTACGGGGCCTGTAAGATACCCTTGGAAATCTCATTCAGAGCCTATCGATGTGGACTAATATAGAATGTCTGAAAGATGAATACATGGAGCCCCTTTTCCATTTGATATTGAACTGGATGCCCCTCTTCCATTTAAGATGATCAATGGATTAGGTCGACTGGATGGATATGGGGTGGTCATGCCAGACTGCCTCAAAGTGAATTTGATTCTACAATCCCTTCCTCCAAGTTATAAACCATTTATAACTAACTACAATCTCAATAGGATTGAGCGAAACCTCTCTGAATTGCTAAATGAGCTTAAAGAATTTCACAGGCAGAATGTGAAAGGGAAAGGACATGAGGATGTCTTTGCCGCCTCCACCAGCAACGCTAATAAAAGGCCCAAAAAGCAACCAAAGAGACATCCAAAAGTTAGACCCAAGAATAAGAGATTCAGGAAGCCAGCGGCGAAGGAAAAGATGGCCAATGCAAAGGGAAATTGTTTTCACTATAGAGAAGACGAACACTGGAAGAGGAATTGTCCTCAGTACCTGAATAGTCTGAGGAAAGGCAAAGGACAACCAGGTACGAACCAATGTCTTATGATTGAATAAGAATTAAGTGTTAATTCAGATGGTCAGTCCTGGATATTAGATTCAGCAGCAACAGCTCTTGTTTGCATGTCTTTGCAGGTACTTCAGAATAGTTCTGAGGTGACAAAGGGCGAGATCATTTTGAGGATAGAAAATGGGGCATGAGTTGCAGCCGAGGCCATGGGGGCTTGCCCACTAAGACTACTTTTAGGGCATGTTTTTGTTAGAGTAGATGCCCTAGAGCCAATCAATTATTGTAGAACTGACACTTTGTAATAATGTTCATTGATCAATAAAAGGCATTTTATACTATATCACGTAAATCATCATTTTATGTATTGATATATGTCCTTAGAATGGTAGAACCATGACGAGGGTATCAAGTGTTTCAAATCTTGATAGTGAGAACCCTATGAGCACATAAGGTGGCCATTCTAGAAACATTCGTAACCCCAGCATTATTATGAAGTAAGGGCACAGATAATACGGTATGGCTATCATAGTGTTAAACGACCCTATCGAAAGGCAGTGACTGATCTCACTTGTCAAGTGTTTTTATCCAAGAAGAGTTACGGGGCCTGTAAGATACCGTTGGAAATCTCATTCATTGGCCGTCGACATGGACTTTTGTGGAATGTTTGATGTGTTGGAGTAGGTGCCCTAAAGCCAATCAATTATTGTAGAATTCACTCTTTGTAATAATGTTCATTAATCAATAATAAAAGGCATCTTATTCTATATCGCGTAAATCATTATTATTTTAATATGTATTGATATATGTCCCTAGAATGGTAGAACCGTGACGAGGGTATCAAGTGTTTCAAATCTTGATAGTGAGAACCCTATGAGCACATATGGTGGCCATTCTAGAAACGTCCGTAGCCCCAGTACTATTCTAAAGTAAGGGCAAAAATAATAAGATAAGGCCATCATAGTGTTGAACGACCCTGTCAAAAGGTAGTGACTGATCTCACTTGTCAAGGTTGTTTGGTGACAACCTGGTGCAACACATGGGTGCTTGCTGTAGGCAAGTTCACTAGACTAACCCACCAGAGGATTCCATATGGATGGTAACCCCAATGTCTATTGAACAAATCCTCTAACGAATGGTGGTGCATGTGATCCTTAGACTTGAGATCATCGAAGCGCCTTGTGCATTGATTGGTGTAGTTTGACACTAGCCTAACACAGTTCTTTTCAGAGCTGTCAACACGGTGGTGATTGGCTACATTAAGAAGTGTATCAAGACTATGGTGGATAGACAGAGGATTCATTACTCCCGGGTATGGGAGAAGTTATCTCACAGCGTAATTCAGTAAATGGCAATGACAATAAAACTATGGCCATAGTGGGATTGAGTTGTTGCTCTATCCAGATTATTATTCAGGTCGTTGGTCCAGTAACTGAATACATACATATCGAGAGTAACCGAGGTTGATACTATTTCTATGCCACAGTCTCGTCGAGATAACGGATGATGAAAGGATTGGATTGCACAGTAACCATATCATTGACAGGTAGCTGCTTCGCTGAATCCGAATCTATGGGGTGGCCATGATGCCTGGCTAGGGGCCAATCTTGGTCTATGTGTAGTGAGACGATTAATTGGTGTTAATTTCAATACTACACACTATCGGTATGATGATGAGCCTACGGGTCACACACATAGAAAATAATTTAAAAACCAATTTAGAAGAAGGGTGTTTTCGTCTTTTTAGGCAAAATGGTATTTTGGTAATTTCACAATGCAATTAAATTTGATGAGGTCGTAGCCTTTATTTAATTTGATTTTAAAATTAAATAAGTGAGATTACGTTTAAATATGTGTATTCGCATATATTTAAATAAATTATCATTATTGTTAAATGTTAATATATAGATATATATTAATTTAATTTAATTGAGACATCGATAAATCAAAATCAAAATTAAAATATCTTAAAAGGGGTGTTTGGGTTGTAGCCCAAGCCCATTCCATGATGGAATAGGTCAAAGTGTGCACTATATAAGTGTACACTTTCTGAAATAAATTGATTTTTTATTTTTTCAATGATATAAAACTAAAGTTCCAGCCCCTTTAACATTCTCTCACGCCAGTTTTGTTTTTTGATAAAAATCAAATACACTTTGATTTCTTTCTGGTTCTTAAAGGCTAAAAAGGATCTAGCAAATCTCTCTCTAGTTTCTTGAGATTATCTTCGTGTGGACTACATCAGTTCAATCCTACACTTTGTATCGGTAGCGAAATACGTTCAGAGACAAGTTGGAGGAGCCTCCAAATGTGCATATGATTTCTTAAACTCTAAACTAAAATCTGCAGATTCTTATTTAATATATAAACTGTAAATTTGTACCCTGATCTTGGTTCTAAGGAATTATCCATGTTGTAAATGTTTTTTGTTTTTTCGCTGCCATGTTTGATCGTTTCCTAGTAGTTTTGAATTTATTTAAAGTACTGTACTTTGAAAAAGCCACTAGAAACATCATTTCTATTTCTGCTTTGTGTAAAGCAAGTTACTATGTACTGTTTAATGGAAATGAATGTTCAATATATTTTCAAAATGTTTTAGTTGGTAAAGCTGTGAATACAAATGGTTTATATGTCTTAGAACTAAATGACTATGCTTCAATCAATACCATTTCTAATAAAAGAACTCAATCTGAATCAAATATTAAAATTCTATGGCATCATAGATTGGGTCATATAGGAGAGGGAAGATTAGTACAGCTTGGAGAAAGTGGGATCCTAAACTCATCGAGTTCTGAACCCTATCCAACCTGTGAATCATGTCTCCAAGGAAAGATAACCAAGTCTCCCTTTAAGAGTAAACGAGAGCGAGCTAAAGAACTATTAGAATTCATAAATAGAGATGTGTGTGGCCCATTCAGTACTTTAGCTAGGGGAGGATTTGAATACTTCATTACCTTTACAGATGATATGTCACGATATGGGTATTTGTATTTAATGAAATACAAATCTAAATCCTTTGAAAAATTTAAAGAATTCAAGAATGAAGTAGAAAATCAAACTGGAAAGAGTATTAAAATACTACGATCAGATTGTGGGGGTGAATACTTGAGTACAGAGTTTCAAGAGTTCCTAAAAGAAAATGGGATCATCTCACAATCGACTCCTCCTCATACACCCCAGCTTAACGGAGTGTCTGAAAGGAGAAATCGTACCTTCTTGGATATGGTACGATCGATGGTGAGTTTTACAGACTTGCCAATGTCTTTGTGGGGGTACGCTCTCTAGACTGCTATGCACATCCTTAATAGGGTCCCATCTAAAACTGTCCAGAAAACACCGTATGAGATATGGTATGGAAAACGTCCAAGTCTGAATTATATGAAGATTGGGGGCTGCCCAGCTTATGTTAAATTGGTTAAATCTGATAAGCTAGATGTTAAATCCAAGAAGGGTCGGTTCATTGGATATCCTAAAGATAGTTTAGGATATTACTTTTACTTCCCAAGTGATCAAAGAGTTTAGATCAATAGAAATGTGCGCTTCCTCGAGAACGAGTACTTGGAGGAAGGCGGTGTTGGAAGAAATATTGAACTCAAGGAAGGGTTCGAAGAGCCAAGAACCGAGATTGCTAAAGATGGAACGTCTACTCAGTGAACCTCAGTATCAGATACTATGGTTCTAGTACGAAAGTCTTCTAGAATATTAAAACCTCCAGAGAGATATGGGTTCCTACATGAGCAAGATTTTGAATCTTACTTAGTGGGAGTAGATGATCATGGTGATGATCCTAGAAGCTACGAAGAAGCAATACTGGATAGAGATTCAGGAAAATGGTTGGAAGTAATGGATTCTGAGATAGAATCAATGCATGCCAATCAAGTATGGTCACTTGTGGATCCATCAGAGAGAATAGTTCCTATAGGTTGCAAATGGGTCTACAAGAGAAAAGTTGGCAAAGATAGGGAGGTAAAGACCTTCAAAGCTCGCCTGGTGGCGAAAGGTTATACTCAGAAACAAGGATTGGATTATGAGGAAACCTTCTCGTCTGTAGCTATGATTAAATCCATTCGTATAATGCTAGCCATTGCAGCATACCATGATTATGAAATTTGATAGATGGATGTCAAAACAGCTTTCCTCAATGGGTTTATTGAGGAAAACATCTATATGGAACAACCAATGGGTTTTGTATCCTCTGTTGAAAGACATAAGGTATGCAAATTGCATCGATCCATTTATGGATTGAAGCAAGGTTCAAGAAGCTAGAACATTCGATTTGACGACATAATCAAATCATTTGGTTTTGTCAAGAATCCGGATGAGCCCTATGTATACAAATGGGTTAAAGATCATGCCATCACGTTTCTCATATTACATGTAGATAACATACTTTTGATGGGAAATGATATAGGCATGATGATAGAGGTTAAGGTTTGGTTGTCCAAAACCTTCTCGATGAAAGACTTAGGAGAATCGACCTATGTCCTTGGCATTCGTGTCTATAGAGATAGAACGAAAAGGGTAATTAGATTATCCCGAAAATTGTACATAGAGAAAATGCTAAAAAGATTTAGCATGCAAAACTCTAAGAGAGGTCTCTTGCCCTTCACTCATGGTCTTCATCTTTCCAAGGAGATGGGTCCAAAGACTGATGAAGAGTGGCAGCGGATGTGTAATGTGCCTTATACGTTTGCCATGGGCAGCTTAATGTATGCAATGCTATGTAAAAGACCTGATATAGCTTATGTTGTAAGTTTTACGAGTAGATATTAGTCAAATCCAGGGGATAAACATTGGTCGGTTGTAAAATCAATCCTTAAGTACTTGAGAAGAACTAAGGATCTAATTATGAGTTATGGATGTTCAGAGTTAAACATTCAAGGATACTCAGATTCTGATTTCCAATCAGATATTGATGATAGAAAGTCTATGTCAGGGTACATTTTTAAATGTAATGGAGGTGTTGTTAGTTGGAAAAGTTCCAAACAGACAACCACAGTGGACTCCACTACAGAAGCTGAATGCATTGCTACTTTAGAAGTAGCGAAGGAGGCTGTTTGGATGCGAAAGTTCGTAATTGAACTTGGTGTGGTTTTGAACATGGCTTACCCGATAAGCATGTTCTGTAACAACACTGGAGCTATTGCACAGGCAAAGGAACCAAGGGCACACCAAAAATCCAAACACATTCTGTGTAAGTATCACATTTTGAGAGAATTCGTTGGAGCTGGAGAGATTATAATTCTGAAGACACCTTCAGCAGAAAATGTAACTGATCCACTGACTAAGGCGATGACACTGAAGCAATTGGACCATCATCTTGAGAAGATGGGTATGAGATACAACATCGAATGACTTTAGTGCAAATAGGAGTTTGTAAGTGTATATTAGTGTATGCCCTAGAAACCATTCGTGTTGTCGGTTTCAGAGCATTTTGTCTTGTATCTATATATAATAAATAATAGAAGAAAGAGTTCTTCAATTCATATATATAAATTGCTTCTTTATTTAGCATGTATTTAAAATAAAGTACATATATGAATTGTCCAGATGATTCATTTAATCGATAAATGAATTATTGAAAAGGGTTCCCTACAGAAGTAATATAATTTGGGCAACTATATTGCATAATAGGCATATTGGATGCTTCTGAAAGATATCATAAGTTGATATAATTACAGATGACGATGATAGTCATGTCACTGGGGCATTGGTATGGGTTAGTAGTTGGTGAACTGTTTTTCGAACATGACCGAACAACGACAAATCACTTGGAAAAGCATATAGTCAATGATTTATCGTTTTTTTATATCAGTGCACGATGTAGTCCTTTGACCTGAGACATTGTGGTCGGATCTGATACGGATGCATATGGTTCATACGGTGTATAAGTACGAGACTAGTCATGTTTTGTATGATAAAGCCTATTTGGTTAAGCATTGTTCATATACGGAAACAAACAATGGTCAAGAAGGGATCCATTGACTCAAAATTATAGGATTAAGAGTACCACTGACTCCATCCGAATTCGAGTTCCTGGTCAAACGTCAATAAATGTTGGAAATCAGAATCTCTGGCCAGAGTCTATTATTAGTCATACAAAAGTAAGTTTGTGATGACGAGTTCCAGACATATTGGTCGACGATTCGATAGAAGATCAAGTTTAGGATTTTGACATTCCATGAATCCGTGCTCGATCAGGATATATCAATGGAGGGACTTTACCTGCATGGTACATATGATCTGAAATGGGTTCGATGAAGTATTTCTTCATCGTGGTTTATGGACTATGGCATATTGCTAGATGTTTACCATAGTCGTTGGGCCTCCGGACAGGTTTCCAGATTCATCCAAAATTGGCTCACGGCTAATCCACAATGGACCTAAATGGTCATACCAATAGCCTTGAGAAGTTAGAGAAGGATGAGAGAGAGAAATGATTATCCGAAGAGGGCTAGCACCTTCCGAGGGTAATGATGGGATTTCTATGATAATAGTTACATAAAAAATTATTTGTGACATTTTAAGGGTTGAAATGGTCAAGCAATAATTAATTATATTTAATGATTATATCTTAAAGCGTTAAGATTAATGAGATAAACGAAAATAACTTTTTCATAGTTAAAGGGTAAAAGGGTAAATTTATGGGTTGTTAATGTAAACTAGTTTAGTTTACATGGGCCCTTGAATAATATTGATTATTCAAAGGGTAAAATAATAAATTCATGGACTCCTTTTGAAATAAGATTTTATTGGGGCATGGAAATGAAAAACAGCTAATTGCAAAAATTACCCAAGTATATATAAATGCAAATGGTTGCATTTTAGTTCATTATTCACTTTGTTCACTCAAAGCAAACTAAAATCTCTCTCTCTAAGCCACATCTATTCTCTAACTCACTCAAGGTGGTGTTAAAGTGTGGAGGTCTCATCATTTTGAGTATTGTCTTCATAAACCCAAAGCAAAGGAGTAGGTATAATGCTCTTTCCAAGCGTTGTTTTAAAACGTTTTTTTTTTTAATCCAACCTTTCATGCTTTCAATCTTCATTTCTGCCGCTCTTTATACATGTTGTTCTTTCAAGTTACGAGGCCTGTAAGATGCCGTTGGAAATCTCAATCAGAGCCCCTCGATGTGGACTAATGTAGAATGTCTAGCGGATGAAGTCATGGAGTGGGCTAAACATAAGAACTCTGTGCGTAAAGCCCAAAGGGCTTAAATGAGCATGCCTCATTCAGACGGCCATAACTTTCGATCCGGGAAAAGTTACAGGGCCTGTAAGATACCGTTGGAAAGCTCATTCAGAGCCCGTTGATGTGAAAAAATGTAGAATGTCTTAAAGATGAATTCACGTGGATGGGGCCAAGGTCAGGGCTCCATGCATAAAGCCCAAAGGGCTTAAATGAGCATGCCCCATTCAGAAGGCCATAACTTTTCATCTGGGAAGAGTTACAGGGTCTGTAAGATGCCGTTGGAAATCTCATTCAGAGTTCGTCAATGTGGAATAATGTAGGATGTCTAATGGATGAATTCATGGAGCGGGCTTAACGTCAGAACTCCATGCATAAAGCCCAAAGGGCTTAAATGAGCATGCCCTATTCAGACGGCCATAACTTTTCATCCGGGAAGAGTTACGGGGCCTGTAAGATACTATTGGAAATCTCATTTAGAGCCCCTCGATGTGAATGAATGTAGAATGTCTGGCAGATTAATTCATCGAGTGGACTGACCGTCAGAATTCCCCACGTAAATCCTAAAGGGCTAAAATGAGCATGCCCCATTCAAACGGCCATAACTTTTCATATGGGAAGAGTTACGGGGCCTGTAACATACTATTGGAAAGCTCATCTAGAGCCCGTCAGAAGTCATAGATGTGGAATAAAGTAGAATGTTTGGTGGATGAATTCATGGAGCAGGCTGAACGTTAGAACTACATTCGTAAAGCCCAAAGGGCTTACATGAGCATGTCCCATTCAGACGGCCATAACTTTTCATCCAAAAAGAGTTACGGGGTCTGTAAGATACCGTTGGAAATCTCATTCAGAGCATGCTGATATGGACTAATTTAGAGTGTCTGATATATGAATTCATGGAGTGGGCTAAACGTCAAACTCCATGTGTATAGCCCAAAGAGATTAAATGAGCATGCCCCATTCAAACGGCCATAACTTCTCATCCGGGAAGAGTTAAGCTTGTAAGATGCCGTTGGAAACTCATTCAGAGTTTGTCAGAAGTCTATAAACCTGGACTAACATAGACCATCTGGTGGATGAATTCATGGAGTGGACTGAACGTCAGAACTCCATGCGTAAAGCCCAAAGGGCTTAAATGAGCATATCCTATTTAGATGACCATAACTTTTCATCCGGGAAGAGTTACGGAGCTTGTGAGATACCGTTGGAAATCTCATTCAGAGCCCATTGATGTAGACTAATGTAGAATGTCTGATGGATGAATTCATCAAGTGTTCAGGAAGTCAGAACTTCCTGCATAAAGTCCAAGGGGCTTAAATGAGCATGCCCTATTCAGACGACCATAACTTTTCAACCGGGAAGATTTACAGGGCCCGTAAGATACTATTGGAAAGCTCATTCAGAGTCTATTAGAATTCCTTTGATGTGGCCAAATATAGAACATTCAGCGGATGAATTCATGGAGCGGCCTGAACGTCAGAATTCCGTGCACAAAGCCCAAATGGCTTAAATGAGCATGTCCCATTCAGACATTCATAACTTTTCATCCCGGAAGCGTTACGGGGCACGTAATATATCATTCGAAATCTCATTCAAAGACTGTTGATGTGGACTTATGTAGAATGTTTGATAGATGAATTCGTGGCACAGGCTGAATGCCAGAAGTCCGTGCATAAAGCCCAAAGAGCTTAAATGAGCATGTCCCATTCAGACGGCCATAACGTTTTATCTGGGGAGAGTTACGGGGCCTGTAAGATACCGTTGGAAATCTCATTCAGAGACCGTCAATGTCGAATTATGTAAAATCTCCAATGGATGAATTCATGGAGCAGGATGAACATCAGAACTTAGTGCATAAAGTCCAAAGGGCTTAAATGAGCATGCCCCATTCAGACGGCCATAACTTTTGATCTGGGAAGAGTTACGGGCCCTGTAAGATACCGTTGGAAACCTCATTCAGAGCTCATTAGAATTCCATTGATATGGACTAACATAGAATGTCTAGCAAAAGAATTCATGGGGTGGGCTGAACGTCAGAAGTCCGTGTGTAAAGCCCAAAGGGCTTAAATGAGCATGTCCCATTCAAACGGCCATAACTTTTTATCCAGGAAGAGTTACGGGGCTTGTAAGATACCGTTGGAAGTCTCATTCATAGGCCGTCGACATGGACTTTTGTGGAATGTTTGATGTGTTGGAGTAGGCGCCCTAAAGCCAATCAATTATTGTAGAATTGACTTTTTGTAATAATGTTCATTAATCAATAATAAAAGGCATCTTATTCCGTATCGCGTAAATAATTATTATTTTAATATGTATTGATATATGTCTCTAGAATGGTAGAACCGTGACGAGGGTATCAAGTGATTCAAATCTTGATAGTGAGAACCCTATGAGCACATATGGTGGCCATTCTAGAAACGTCCGTAGCCCAAGTATTATTCTAAAGTAAGGGCACATATAATACGATAAGGCTATCATAGTGTTGAACGACCTTGTCGAAAGGCAGTGACTGATCTCACTTGTCAAGGTTGTTTGGTGACAACCTGGTGCAACACATTGTACTTTGTTGTAGGCGATTACACCGCAGCGAGTTCACTGGACGACCCACCAGAGGATTCCATATGGATGGTAACCCCAGTGTCTATGGAAGAAATCCCTAACGAGTGGTGGTGCATGTGATCCTTAGACTTGAATCACCAGAGCGCCTTGTGCACCAATTGGTGCAGTTTGACACTAGCCTACGACAGTTCTTTTCAAAGCTGTCAATACGTGGTGATTGGCTGCTCAAGGAATGTATCAAGACTATGGTGGTGATAGAGGATTCATCACTCCTGAGTACGGGAGAAGTTATCTCACGGCGCAATTCAGTATATGGCAATGACGTTAAAACTGTGCCATAGAGTGGGATTGAGTTTGTGCTCTATCCAGTTTATAATACGGTCATTGGTCCAGAAACTGATACATAATATCGAGCGTAACTGAAGGTTGACACTATTTCTATGCCTTCATCTCTGTCGAGATAACGTATGATGAAAGGATCGAATTGCACGGTAACCATATCGTTGACAGTAGCTATTTTTGCTGAATGCGAATCTATCGGGTGGCCGTGATGCCTTGCTAGGGGCCAATCTTGGTCTGTGTATAGTGAAACGATTAATTGGTGTTAATCGCGATACTATACTCTACCGATATGATGATGACCTATGGGCCACACAATAGAAGATAATTTAAGACTTAGGAAGGAAGGGCATTTCGTCTTTTAAGGTGAAAGGGTATTTTGGTAATTTCACAGTGTAATAAATTTGCTGAGGTCGTAGCCTTTATTTAATTTGTTGGAAAAATTAAATAAGTGAAATTACGTTTAAATATGTGTTCGCACATATTTAAATATATTATCATTATTGTTAAATGTTAATATATTAAATAATATTAATTGATTTTAATTGAGATAATGATGGAAAATAAAATATCAAATTGGGAGTGTTTGGCAACATGGGGCGTTTGGTTGACCCAAGCCTATTCCATATGGGATTAGGGCAACTTGATTAACTATAAAAGGAAAAGTGTGTGTTAATTGTTTTAATGAATAGGATTTCCACACGCTCCTCTCTTTCTCTCCCACCCAGCAACACCTTTTGGCCTAAAATCAATTCAATTGATTTGCTTTCCTTAATCTTGAAGCCAAAGAGGATCTAGCAAATCCCTCATTGGTTCTTTTGAGATTTTCTTCGTGTGGACTACGTGATTTCGATCCTACACTTGGATCCGTAGCAAAACATTCGTTGACAAATTGAAGGAGCCTCCAACGTGCGTTTGTTTTCTTTAAACTCATATTTATTTTTCCTCAGATTTTATTTTAATTGAATTGTAAAATTATACCCTTGATCTTGGCTCATGTAAACGATCTCTATATTATATTTGTTTTGTTTCCGCTACGTATATGGGACCGTTTGCTAACAGTGGTATCAGAGCCTAGGTACTGAATTTTACAATTTTTATTTGATGTTGATAACATGTATTTGATGATATAATGTTGCCTTATAAAATCTGCTAAATCATGTTTTGGAAATTGATTAATCGATTAATCTATTTGTTGATGAACTGCAAGTTTGGTTTAATGGTTGATGGATTTTTGTTGAATTAATGTGTTTGATTGATTGCAAAATCCGTTTAAAGTGTATATGGTTGCTGTATGAACAGAGCCAGAGCTACTGATATGTGTACGCTCGCCGCGGCGATATACCGATTGCTGCAGCGAGCGTTGTTCACGCTGGCGCTGGTGATGAAACCAGCGCTCGTCGCGACAATATAAAGCATCGTTGCGGCGATCGTCCTCTGGACGAGCGCTGTATGAAAACAGCACTGGCCGCACTGCAGCGAACATACGTTAAGCGTGAACGTCAAGTTACTAATGCCCACCACAACGCCTAACTCATCGCAGCAGCGAGCACACTCCGAGTGTGTAGGGGCTAAAATGTAAAGTTTCAAAACTTTTATACCAACTGCAGTTCTGCAAATTGTCAGGGGGAAATGGTAATAACCCACAAATTTAAAAAATTGATTGTTTTTTAATATGCTTTATACTTGTTTTGTATATGCATGGTCCCTATATATGAGCCTTAGACCTAAGTAAATGTTTTAAAATATTTTTGGGTATGTATGGTTGTAATTTATAAATAGGGCCTGCTTGTCCTGCCTTTCTCCTATTCTCGATGTTAATCTTTTCTCTCTCATTCCCCTCGAATGTAAATCGAGGTTTCTAACTTTATTGATTTAAAGAATTTGTATAATTATTTATTGTAAATTTAGAACGATATTTTTTGTAATGTACTTAAAGACAGAGCAAAGGACGAGGCAACCATACTTGAAACTCATGTGTTTATTACAGGACCCCTAGGTGACCCACCAATTCCTCTAGGCTCGAGGAAAGCGTTTTAGTTGGGCCATGTACGGGCATGTTTTAATATTTTGTTAGATGCATGATAAGGTTGAATGTTCAATAACATGCCAAACAATGTCATTCTAACAAAGATAATAATCTGGTAGACATTAAATAACAACCCTCAATTAATGTATTAAGTCAAGTAAGCCTTGTAATGACTACTTAATACTAGGATACTCATAGAAATACATCAGTAAAACATGTATTGTGCTAAAAGTAGTTGGGCCCGAAAAATTTTCTTTTATACATATAAACATTCTTTATACAAACTAGAATATCATTTACAAAATGCCATTAAACAGTGGACAATATAGCTATGCTCCTCGCTTGCTGGCGTCCATCTGACTGCATTCTCACCTAGATCTTACAACCATAAAGAAAAACAACGGGGTAGCACAAAATAATGCTCAGTAAGTAAATCCTCTACTCGATTGTTCCCGTAACTCTTTCTCTTAATTCTTTCCTTACACTTTTTCTCATCTCATTTATTTTCTCTTTCACACGCCTCTTACTTAACTTCTGCTATATGTCACAGCCTCATCTTACCGGAGGCATGACCGGGTGGAGACACAGCACCATCCCACTCTTTGTGACTGTCGAGTGGAGTTCACAAAGCACCAGCCCGCTCTCAGTAACTACCGGTGGAATCACAAAGCACCAACCGTTTTAAGTAACTACCGGTGGAGATCACAAAGCACCACCCGCTTTTAGTGTTTTTCTCATTCTTCTTCTCTAGAGTAGTTCATACACAAAGTTCTCTACTCTTTCTCAAGCCACTTCTCATGCACAAGTAATGCATATGGATGGTTCTTCTCCACTAATCCTCATGAAGCCAACATGCACTCATGATTATCTTAGGCATTTCATCAAACAACTAGTGTACACACATAAACCTACTTTTACTAGAGTTTTACTTCTCTCTTGAACCATCCAAAATGGGAGGAAACTCCCTCACCAAGCTATAATCCCTGTCATAACATAACACTTCCAAAGATTCTCATCTCCTCCAATTTCATCTTAAACTACATCCTCACACACATCTCACACTCATAATTGAAGTGTATTTAACAACTACAAAGCAATAATCATCTCCATCCAAATCTCAATAACATAACAATAACATGCATACACAATTTCCACTACATCTCTACTCAAAAGAGTTCTCAAATATCAACTTGGATTCGGATTTACTTACCTTGTAATAAGAGATCTCACTAGCACTTTCCTTTCCTTTAGATTGCTTGTCTCTTCTCTACCCTTCAACAATAACACCATCAGCCTTCATATACAAATATATGCAAAACTTCACATCTAAAGCAAGAATCCTTACCTAGGATGCCTTAGATTAATTTTCTATCCCAAACTACTCACAAAGCCCTCTAAAATTCTTAAAGGTTGAAGGAAAGTTGAGAGGAAATGGAGAATGAAGAGGCGATGGAAGATGAAGAATAAAGGGTTTACTAAGCTTAACCCCTTTTTAGCTCAAAATATCTTCATTCATTCCCATATTGCCCTTGCTCTTTTTCTGAAAATTTCATCCTTATCCTTTAATTCAATACAATCACACCCCTACTCTAACATATTCTCCATAAAATTTCCTTACAATTCACTCCCTACTTTTCCTGCTAATTAGGGGTAGAATGGTCATTTTGCCCCTATGGAAAATATCTAGAAACTTCATTAAACTTTTAGCTGGCCCATCGCCGTGGTGAACAACTTTTCGTCTACCCGCAAGAGTTATGGAACTGACTCGCAAATTACAAAGCCAACGTCGCCGCAGCGAAGACTATTCTTCGCCCCGCGAAGACCAATTACAAAATTCGCCAAAACTCAACCAAAATCAAGGCAAACACTCAACCAAGGGCCACCAACCAAAATAACAACATGCAAGCTCAAAAAGAAACACAACAAACATCAAGCATACAACATAATTTACTACGTACCTCAAGTGGGGCGTTACAAGCCTTCCTCACTATGGTTTTAATCAAACCACTGTTCGTCGAACCTTGTTTGCCAAAACGAAGGGTACACTTCTACCAGTGGGAGGTTAACTTGCATTGGAGTTTTCCTTAATGGTGATGGGTCGACTTAAATACGGTTTTGCTTGTTCACTAAAGCGAAGGTTGATAAACATGCGTCTAGGCATAGTAGAGCAGTACACATATACTGTGTACGTGGTGACATGTAGTGTCCCCTCTACTGATACTGAGAATCACACTTGAGAGCGATGGCATGTAGTGACCATTGGATTGTTGTATTGGCTTGTTGGCTTTCTCACATTTGAGGTTGATAGTGGGAGCTATCATCTGGTGTGGATTAAGTTTGTTGCCTACCTAATCAACTCATTTTGGCTTGTTCGCCAAAGCGAAGGTTTGAAATGGGCAGGATGGGATCTCGGTCCCTAGAAAGTCAACAGACTTTCCCGAGTTAATAGTGAGGGCTATTGACTTGAGTAAAATAGTGGGAGCTTCGCTTAATAAAAGACTATATTAAACATAATAATGGACATGGTAATAATAGTTACTTATTCTACACTTGTAGATTCACTTAAATTGAGAAAAATGATCCCAACATCACTGCGACAATCATCGAACTAGAGAGAAATGGAATGGTGAAAATTGTTTGACTGGTATAGAATATATAATAATATACTTCTATCAAGCGATAGATTATACACCATTGAGCAAGCTCTATCACCAGAGCCTACTGATGTTCTATCCATGAGACTGGGTATGTATATGTGAGCATACACATGATGCAAAAGCAGAAATGACTAGATACATTGTGCTTGCATCAATGGCACCATTACTGTGACAGCAGTGCCAGAAAATGGATTTAGCTTCTATTCTTCATTTTCTTTGAAGAAATGAGAAGCATAGGGTGTCTCGGTCATTATTCAGATGTAGGATGGAAGACGGTACTAAAATTGGCGATCATATACTGAAGTGGACCGAGTATATGACAAGCTTGAGATTTTGGGATGTGGACTTAAAGAAGGTTTAGCAATAAACCTAATATACAATCATTACCGATTCTTATTCTCAATTTGTCTATGACTTCATTGAGGAAGATAAGAAGAATACCCTTTCCGAGCTTTTGATTTGTTGAAGGCTACTGAGTCAGGCATGAAAATGTTAGAAACATTAACGTTGGTTGAAGCCAACTCAGTGAAAAGGAAAGGGCTCAGAAGTCATTGGAAAGAACTGTTGCAGAAGAAAGGTGTTTTTCTCACTGTGGGAATCCCAACCATTGGAGGAAACATTGCAGGCCTTCCTAGCAAACAGAAGAAGAATGTCACTTCTTGATTAGGTACATTCTTGAGATTAACTTCTCTTGTAACATCTAGTTGTCACAAGATGTGGTTCTCACATTTCATTGATGTGTAGGAACTACGTAGAGTAGATTGCTCGCCAGGGAGAGGTGACCTACCAGTTGGAAATGAAGCACGTGCTACGGCATCTGCTATAGGATCTTATCGTCTGATTTAGCCGATGAACTTGTTTCTTGGTACTGTGGATTATTTTTCAGTTTCTAGAAATTATATTTCTGTGTCCACATAGGACAAATGAGAATATAGTTTACTAATGGATTATTGTCCTTGAGTATAAATAATATTCTTTATGGAACTATTTCATAATATATGTTCTTAAGAAAGACAACAAGGGATAATCTCAAAAATGACACTATGCCAACTTTGGCAAGTTGAGCTAAACATACCTGAAGGGATGTGGGATAGTATCACCCTCACCCCTCCTTATACACCCTAACACAAAGGAGTGTCGGAGAGGAGAAAAAAACCTTAATTGATATGGTTAGGTCCATGATGAGTTTTATGATTTACCTGCATCGTTCTAGGGTTATACCCTAGAGCTATGACTCACGTTTTGAACCGGTGTCCATCAAAGTCTGTAGATAAATCCTATAAGCATGGAGTGGGCGAAAGCCTAACTTGTCTTATCAAGGATTTGGGTTGCGAGCTTATGTTAAGAAATTGACTTCGAACAAGCTGGGCCCAAAATTCTGTAAATGTATATTTGTGGGTATCCAAAGGAAGCAAGAGATACTATTTCTGCCACCCAGAAGAGCGCAAAATTTTTGTTGCTCGTCTGGTGTCTTCTTAGAAAAGGAATATTTTCTAAGAAGTACTAGTGGGAGAAAAGTAGAACTTGATGAAGTTCTAGAACCACAAGATATACTAGACGAACGAGATGATGTGCCAACGGAAGTGGTTAGCATCATGAGGAGGTTACTCCAAAATTGTGGATCAAAGTGAACCACCTCAAGTAGCTAGGAGCTACGTAGATCGGGGAAAGTACACCATGAGCCCGAGAGATATGGTTTCTTGTGACTCAACATGGTGACGTACTGTCTACCAAACGATGAACCCAGAACCTACGAAGACGCTATATCGATCCAGATTCCGTTAAATGGCTTGAAGCCATGAAATTTGAGATGGACTCCATGTACCAAACCAAGTGTGGTCTCTGGTGGAACCACCTAAGGGTAAAACCCATAGGGTGTAAATGGGTCTTTGAGAGGAAGACTGACATGGATGGCATCGTGCATACTTATAAGCATGACTGGTTGCCAAGGTTTCAAACAAATTCATGCCATTGACTATGAAGAAACCTTTTCGCCAATTTCCATGATTAAATCCATCCAGATTATGCTTGCAATTGCTGCATATCATGACTAAAAGATTTGGCAAATGGATGTCAAAACTGCTTTCCTGATGGAAACCTCGAGGAGGATGTGTATATGATACAACCTGTGGTTTCGTTCTTATATCAAGCTAATAAGGTATGCAAGTTGTAGAGATCCATTTATGGCCTCAAGCAAGCTTCAAGGAGCTGGAACATTCGTTTTGATGAAGCCGTAAAAGAATTGGTTTTATGAGAACGAAGATAAGCCCTGTGTTTACAAGAAAGTGAGTGGGATTGCAGTATATTCCTAGTGTTGTATGTCGATGACATACTTCTGATCGGAAGATATACCAAACTTGCAGTCGGTAAAGACTTGGTTATCCAAGTGCTTCTCCATGAGGACTTAGGGGAAGCAGCCTACATCCTTGGAATAAAGATCTATCGTGATAGATCGTGTAGGTTGCTCAAACTAAGTCAGAGTACATAGACAAGGTACTGAACCATTCAGTATAGAGAAATCCAAGAAGGATTTCTCTGATGGCTATGGTGTCTATTCTTGTAAGGATATGTGTCCTTAACCACACAATGAGAGAGATAGAATGAAGAGGATCCCACATGCTTCAGCAAGTGGATCCATCTTGTATGCTAAGATTGATATCTAATGTCATTTAGCACTTGTAGTGGATATCAATCAGCTCAAGTGACAATATGTTATGTACTTAGATTGATGTCTTATATGCACTCACACTAGTAGAAGATTCAGCTAAATCCAAGTAATGACACTGGGTGAGTGTCAATGGACATTCTTAAGTACTGAAGGTCCCCCCCCCGCTTAAGAATATATATTCTTGGATTATGGAGGAAAGATGAGCTCACTGTAAGCGAATACAGTGACGCTATTTCCAAATAGGAAAAGGATGATTATAGTTCGCAATTTGGGATTACACATTTTTGTCTCAATGTAATTACAGTGAGCTAGAAGAACTCGAATCAGTGTACTGTAGTGAGTTCTACAATTGATGCTAAGTGTATCGCATTTTAATGATGTCGTGTAGGCGGTTTGGATCAAGAAGTTCATTACTGAACTTGATTTGATTTCAAGCATTGCTAATCCAGTATAGTTATACTGCGATAACAATGGAGCCATTGTTGTGGCTGAGAAATCACGGTCTCACCAGTAATCCAAACATTTACTTAGTTGATTCAAACTGATCTGAAGATCGATAAGAAAGGGAATGTGTAGATTTGCAGAATACCTACCAGCCCACTATTGAAGTTTCTATCGCAGCAGAAGCATGATGGGCACTTGGGTCATTCAATATTGAGTGCATGAATGACTGGCTATAGTGCAGGCACTTGGGTCATTCAGTGTTGAGTGCATGAATGATTGGCTATAGTGCAAGTGGAAGATTGTTGGAGTAGGTGCCCTAGAGCCAATCAATTATTGTAGACTTGACTCTTTGTAATAATGTTCATTAATCAATAAAAGGCATTTTATTCTATATCGCGTAAATCATTATTATTGCAATATGTATTGATATATGTCCTTAGAATGGTAGAACTGTGACGAGGGTATCAAGTGTTTCAAATTTTGATAGTGAGAACCCTATGAGCACATATGGTGGCCATTCTAGAAACATCCGTAGCCCCAGTATTATTCTGAAGTAAGGGCACAGATAATACGGTAAGGCTATCATAGTGTTGAACGACCATGTCGAAAAGCAGTGACTGATCTCACTTGTCAAGGTTGTTTGGTGACAACCAGGTGCAACACATGGGTGCTTGTTGTAAGCGATTACACCACAGTAAGTTCACTAGACTGACCCACCAGAGGATTCCATATGGATGTTAACCCCAGTGTCTATGGAAGAAATCCTCTAACGAATAGTGGTGCATGTGATCCTTAGACTTGAGATCACCGGAGCGCCTTGTGCACCGATTGGTGCAGTTTGACACTAGCCTAAAGAAATTCTTTTCAAAACTGTCAATAAGGTGGTGATTGGCTGCATCGAGGAGTGTATCAAGACTATGGTGGATTGACAGAGGATTCATCACTCCCGGGTACGGGAGAAGTTATCTCACGGCGCAATTCAGTATATGGCAATGACGTTAAAACTGTGGCCATAGTGGGATTGAGTTGTTGCTCTATCCAGTTTATAATACGGGTCATTGGTCCAGAAACTGAATACATAATATCGAGCGTAACTGAAGGTTGACACTATTTCTATGCCTTCATCTCGTCGAGATAACGTATGATGAAAGGATCGAATTGCACGGTAACCATATCGTTGACATGTAGCTATTTTTGCTGAATGCGAATCTATCGGGTGGCCGTGATGCCTTGCTAGGGGCCAATCTTGGTCTGTGTATAGTGAAACGATTAATTGGTGTTAATCGCGATACTATACTCTACCGATATGATGATGAGCCTATGGGTCACACACATAGAAGATAATTTAAGACTTAGGAAGAAAGAAGGGCATTTTCGTCTTTTAAGGTGAAAGGGTATTTTGGTAATTTCACAGTGTAATTAAATTTGCTGAGGTCGTAGCCTTTATTTAATTTGTTGGAAAAATTAAATAAGTGAAATTACGTTTAAATATGTGTTCGCACATATTTAAATATATTATCATTATTGTTAAATGTTAATATATATTAAATATATATTAATTGATTTTAATTGAGATAATGATGGAAAATAAAATATCAAATTGGGAGTGTTTGGCAACATGGGGCGTTTGGGTTGGACCCAAGCCTATTCCATATGGGATTAGGGCAACTTGATTAACTATAAAAGGAAAAGTGTGTGTTAATTGTTTTAATGAATAGGATTTCCACACAGCTCCTCTCTTTCTCTCCCACGCCAGCAACACCTTTTGGCCTAAAATCAATTCAATTGATTTGCTTTCTTCTTAATCTTGAAGCCAAAGAGGATCTAGCAAATCCCTCATTGGTTCTTTTGAGATTTTCTTCGTGTGGACTACGTGAGTTCGATCCTACACTTGGATCCGTAGCAAAACATTCGTTGACAAATTTGAAGGAGCCTCCAACGTGCGTTTGTTTTCTTTAAACTCATATTTATTTTTCCTGCAGATTTTATTTTAATATGAATTGTAAAATTATACCCTTGATCTTGGCTCATGTAAACGATCTCTATATTATATTTGTTTTGTTTCCGCTACGTATATGGGACCGTTTGCTAACAGTGGTATCAGAGCCTAGGGTACTGAATTTTACAATTTTTATTTGGATGGTTGATAACATGTATTTGATGATATAATGTTGCCTTATAAAATCTGCCTTAAATCATGTTTTGAGAAATTGATTAATCGATTAATCTGATTTGTTGATGAACTGCAAGTTTGGTTTAATGGTTGATGGATTTTTGTTGAGATTAATGTGTTTGATTGATTGCAAAATCCGTTTAAAGTGTATATGGTTGCTGTATGAACAGAGCCAGAGCTACTGATATGTGTACGCTCGCCGCGGCGATATAACCGATTGCTGCAGCGAGCGTTGTTCACGCTGGCGCTGGTGATGAAACCAGCGCTCGTCGCGACAATATAAAGCATCGTTGCGGCGATCGTCCTCTGGACGAGCGCTGTATGAAAACAGCACTGGCCGCACTGCAGCGAACATACGTTAAGCGTGAACGTCAAGTTACTAATGCACACCACAACGATCTAACTCATCGCAGCAGCGAGCACACTTCCGAGTGTGTAGGGGGCTAAAATGTAAAGTTTCAAAACTTTTATACCAAACTGCAGTTCTGCAAATTGTCAGGGGGTAAATGGTAATTAACCCACAAATTTAAAAAATTGATTGTTTTTTAAATATGCTTTATACTTGTTTGTATATTGCATGGTCCCTAATATATGAGCCTTAGACCTAAGGGTAAATGTTTTAAAATATTTTTGGGTATGTATGGTTGTATAATTTATTAAATAGGGCCTGCGTGTCCTGCCTTTCTCCTATTCTCGATGTATAGTCTTTTCTCATCTCATTCCCCTCGAATGTAAATCGAGGTTTCTAACTTTATTGATTTAAAGAATTTGTATAATTATTTATTGTAAATTTAGAACGATATTTTTTGTAATGTACTTAAAGACAGAGCAAAGGACGAGGCAACCATACTTGAAGACTCATGATGTTTATTACAGGACCCCTAGGTGACCCACCAATTCCTCTAGGCTCGAGGAAATCGGTTTTAGTTGGGCCATGTACTGGCATGTTTTAATATTTTGTTTAGAATGCATGATAAGGTTGAATGTTCAATAACATGCCAAACAATGTCATTCTAACAAAGATAATAATCTGGTGAGACATTAAATAACAAAACCCTCAATTAAAATGTATTAAGTCAAGTAAGCCTTGTAATGACTACTTAATACTAGGATACTCATAGAAATACATCAGTAAAATACATGTATTGTGCTAAAAGTAGTTGGGCCCGAAAAATTTTCTTTTATTACATATAAACATTCTTTATACAAACTAGAATATCATTTACAAAATGCCATTAAAACAGTGGACAATATAGCTATTGCTCCTCGCTTGCTGGCGTCCATCTGACTGCATTCTCACCTAGATCTTACAACCATAAAGAAAAACAACGGGGTGAGCACAAAATAATGCTCAGTAAGTAAATCCTCTACTCGATTGTTCCCGTAACTCTTTCTCTTAATTCTTTCCTTACACTTTTTCTCATCTCATTTATTTTCTCTTTCACACAGCTCTCTTACTTAACTTCTGCTATATGTCACAGCCTCATCTTACCGGAGGCATGACCGGGTGGAGACACAGCACCATCCCACTCTTTGTGACTGTCGAGTGGAGTTCACAAAGCACCAGCCCGCTCTCAGTAACTACCGGGTGGAGATCACAAAGCACCAACCCGTTTTAAGTAACTACCGGGTGGAGATCACAAAGCACCAACCCGCTTTTAGTGTTTTTCTCATTCTCTCTTCTCTTAGAGTAGTTCATACACAAAGTTCTCTACTCTTTCTCAAGCCACTTCTCAATGCACAAGTAATGCATATGGATGGTTCTTCTCCACTAATGCACTCATGAAATGCCAACATGCACTCATGATTATCTTAGGCATTTCATCAAACAACTAGTGTACACACATAAACTCTACTTTATCTAGAGTTTTACTTCTCTCTTGAACCATCCAAAATGGGAGGAAACTCCCTCACCAAGCTATAATCCCTGTCATAACATAACACTTCCAAAGAGATTTCTCAATCTCCTCCAATTTCATCTTAAACTACATCCTCAACACACATCTCACATCTCATAATTGAAGTGTATTTAACAACTACAAAGCAAATAATCATCTCCATCTCAAATCTCAATAACATAACATATAACATGCATACACAATTTCCACTACATCTCTACTCAAAAGAGTTCTCAAATATCAACTTGGATTCGGATTTACTTACCTTGTAATAGAGAGATCTCACTAGCACTTTCCTTTCCTTTAGATTGCTTGTCTCTTCTCTACCCTTCAAACAATAACACCATCAGCCTTCAATATACAAATATATGCAAAACTTCACATCTAAAGCAAGAATCCTTACCTTAGGATGCCTTAGATTAATTTTCTATCCCAAACTACTCACAAAGCCCTCTAAAATTCTTAAAAGGTTGAAGGAAAGTTGAGAGGAAATGGAGAATGGAAGAGGCGATGGAAGATGAAGAATAAAGGGTTTACTAAGCTTAACCCCTTTTTAGCTCAAAATATCTTCATTCATTCCCATATTGCCCTTGCTCTTTCTTGAAAATTTCATCCTTATCCTTTAATTCAATACAATCACACCCCTACTCTAACATATTCTCCATAAAATTTCCTTACAATTCACTCCCTACTTTTCCTGCTAATTAGGGGTAGAATGGTCATTTTGCCCCTATGGAAAAATATCTAGAAACTTCATTAAACTTTTTAGCTGGCCCATCGCCGTGGTGAACAACTTTTCGTCTACCCGGCGAAGAGTTATGGAACTGACATCGCAAATTACAAAGCCAACGTCGCCGCAGCGAAGACTATTCTTCGCCCCGGCGAAGACCAAAATTACAAAATTCGCCAAAACTCAACCAAAATCAAGGCAAACACTCAACCAAGGGCCAACCAACCAAAATAACAACATGCAAGCTCAAAAGAGAACACATCAACAAACATTCAAGCATACAACATAATTTACTACGTACCTCAAGTGGGGCGTTACAAGCCTTCCATCACTATGGTTTTAATCAAACCACTGTTCGTCGAAACCTTGTTTGCCAAAACGAAGGGTACACTTCTACCAGTGGGAGGTTAACATGCATTGGAGTTTTCCTTAATGGTGATGGGTCGACTTAAAATGACGGTTTTGCTTGTTCACTNTTTTTTTTTTTTTTGTTTACTCTTTGAAATTATTTTGTATTTGTTAAACAATAGGTTCACAATATGGCAAGACCAGTATTTCAATATTTGCTGATACAATCCAAATTAATGTTCTTAAGAGTATACCAGTCATTAACCAAGTAGAGCAGTTACAATAGCTCCACACACAGTTTAGTAATAATATATCAAGGAATATTTTTACAAATACAGACATATGTAATATATAAACATTCATAATAAAAAATAATCAAAATTAGTCTGTACCAGTCTTATGAGATGCGATGCATCAGAGATGAGGAATATCATACAAAAGATTAGTAGTAATAGGTTTTATCTCTTCATCTTGCAGAATCAAATTGTCTAAGAAACTGAAATCTTCATCAGGAAATCTGGACTTAAATGCTTCACAACAGACTTCTCAAGTGTTCAAGAACATACGTGAGACAACATCAGGAGCTCTATTTCTTTTCTTTTCAACTGTAACAAGGGTAGATTTTAGCTTGTTGTTGCAGTCCAACAATTCTTTCTCCTTTCTTTCAAGAACATCATTTTCTAACTTTGCATTTGAACATGATTGTTCAATAATTGATAATTTTTTCTTATTAAACTCCAATTCATTCATGGCTTTTGCCATCTATTTCTCTAAATCCATTATTTCCTCTGTGATTTTGGCCCTGTGAACCAATAATCTGAGGATTATACTGTTTTTATTAGGCTTTTTGGTCAGATTTTAGATACTTCTTAGTTCATTTTTTACCTGAATTGCTACTTAATTCTATACATTTTGTGTTTCAAGCCAAAATGGATGTTTTGAGCAAATAATGTGCGAATTGGAGTTTCTAGACCCAGAAGTAAGCGGATCTCAGAATTTGGGAGAGTTCTGAAGCAGAGTGGAGCACTATGAAGCTTGTTCCCATGGGAGAGCATCGAAGATCGAAGATTCGAGCAAAGAAGCAAGCGGAGGGCAATTCATTACTTTTCTTTTTAAAGACTTCCTTTTGCTACAGCTCGTTTGAAAAGACTATTCAGCATTTCTAAATGATTCTTGACAGTGTTTCAATTCGGTTTTGACCTTGTCAAATGCCTCCTTTGGTATCTTCAACTGTTCTTCCAATCTGTGAACCTCAAAAATCACATCTTCATTTTCTTTTTTCAAATATGAGATCACATCTTCTGAAACAAGCTAATGTTCTATAATTTCTAACAAACCTTCATAAGCCTATTTCAAAAACAATGAAACCACGTTAATGTCGTCGTGCCAAATAAAGTATATGTTCACATGATAAAGTGAAAGAACATAACCTATTTCCCTAGGCTGAATGTTTTGCTATCAGGATCTTTTTTAGAAAGATTTTTCCATTTTCATTAAGAATTTGTATTTGAACCTTCTCGCTAACAAGTTTTTTGTCGTTTCACCAATTTACATGATGGAATTTCTTCTAATCGATTATCTTCTTCTTCAATCAATTTAACATGGCAAAAACTAGAATTAGGTTTCATAGAATTGGAGACTGATGTAGGTAAAATTGGAGTCTGTAAAGGCATAAACAATTCTAACTTGGAATCACTACTTGATCCTCCTTTATACAATACTTCAAAATCAAGTCTTTGAATAAATTTCATCAAGTTTTTTAAAACCATTACTACAAAAAAATAAAAATAAAAATATCATCAAATAAAAAAAATTAGAGAAGACAGACAATCAATCAGCTTACTAGAAATTGTAAGACTTTGTTATTACTTGGGAGACATTTATTCTTCGTAAAACATGATAGAGACACGAGATTACAACTAGTGATTGTGATTTAAAAACAGAATAACATGCAAGCACTATATCAAACTGCTATTAATATACTCACTATATATGACTCCAACTGCTACAATTCTCATTAAAACAACAATATATTAGACGTACTACAAAGAACACCAAAACCTTGGCAGGTGTTCCAAAAAATAAATAGATAATTAGATGATAACAATGATGGTAACCTCTGAAGTATTTATACTAGTGGCACTTCATAACATCAATTCATAAAACAACGATAGTATTACAATATATACTAAATACAACAAGATAATAAACAAAATCATAATGAGAAAAACACCAATTTCAGCAGTAGATTTATCGAGAAAATAATTTGCAACATGACTACTAGAACAACAAATAAACAACCTAGTAGAACAAAAAAAAATCGTAATAAGAAAGACACCAATTTCAAGAGTAAATTTACCAAGAAAATAGTCTGCAACATGACTACCAGAGAAACAAATAAACAGCCTGAGCATAACAAATTATCAGCACAACCATCTAACAACAAATTCTTATAACTATAATAATGATTCTCAAAACTCTGTAAGAATAACGTGTACTTTAATCAAAGTTAAAATCCATGACAAATTAATTGGACTAATGTAAAATAAAAAATGACGTTGTCACTGTAACTAAAGAAAATTTACTTTACTGATCTCAACTTTAGTTAACGAGAAATGACACGTGTGGAAAAAGTGACAAACATACTAGGACAAATGCCTTTAATACTGAAACTGACAGAGAAAACCCTAAATCCCAAAATTTACTTCAAGTAAAATACTAAACATTAAATGTGCATTTTTACTTAAAATATCAACAACATTTGAAATAACAACGTTTTTAATCACTTACGAATTTTACAAAGCCAAAACGAAAGCACACATAAAACTTTAATTTTACCATTTCAGTCAAATAGTGTCACTATAATATTGTTGTTTCAACATATACAAACTTAACATAAAGGTATAAAAGAAGGGAAAATCAAAGATTCCTTCAAAATCTCACTATCAAATACTTAATCTGATAATAGAAATGAATTTGAGATTAACGATTACAAAATCAATAGAATTTCAAATTCAATAATATAACAAATAATAATTCCATACATAAAATAACATGAATTGGAAACAATATTTCCAATTCAAGTTGGAAAAAAATGTAAATATATAAGTATAATATATTGAAAATAGAGAAATCCTTATGATTTAATTGTAACGATGTAAGTGACAGAGATCAGCTTGAAGCAACAAAAAGTGAAATTTTATCATATGTACATAATCATGCAGACAAATAATACGCTTCCCATGGGAGAAGATCATCATGCAAGTGTTATGAGGTTGATGACCTAAAACGAAAGTGTTAGGAGGATGACAACCTAAAACACAATGGACCGATTCTATATGTGCTTACTCAACAACATATTATGTAGATATTACATACAAGCAAAACAAAATGTAAAGAAGAGGTACATAGGCTGTAGTTTCTAACAACTAAATTACAGTCTTTACAGTGTTCTAATCAAAGAGCAAGAGACCTCAACTCATCCAGAGACCTTGGCTCATCCATTTTCCATAGGCCTTCCTCACCTTAGAAATCCTTTATCACTTCGGGTATGCTAGCACATGATGCACGAGTGCTTAGTACATGTTAAGAACTCACGTAATCGACCAGCCCTCTGCAAGATAATTTTATCTAGCTTCGTAATAATTTTTTTGGGCGTCGGTGGAGGAAATAGTGGACTGTCTATAAGAAGGTAATGTGATATGTTGAGGACTTCCAAGTTTGGTAAGGCATCCAATATAAGCATTAGGGCATCCTTAACTATCATTGAGCATCTCAAACTCAAAACCTTCAAATTTGGAAGAAATTCGGCTATTGTAGAAGCAAAGAGAACATCAAAAGGACCCATGACCTTGAGTTCACTGAATTAGGGCTATTTCCTCTATAAGATAAGGGGGATTTGCTATGCTAGGCATTATTAGGGATTCAAGACATCTCCATGTACAAATGGCCTTGCAAATTACATTCTTCTTTATTTTGTTCCAAGTTGGCGTAACAAGCGCCTCATCTAGTGGCACTTGAAGACAACAATATATAGTGGGTTGCTTCCCAATTCACTGTGCAAAAAAGAAAATTAAGATGATAATCACTGGTATCAAAAGCAATGCCAAAGACTCAACCAATAAACAATGAGAATAAAAAAAATTACCTTTCAACAAGGTTTTAAACAAAAACATAAAAAAAATTAAATTTTGATAAGTGCTTGAAAATGCATTTATACTTAGTGGTTTTTTAGAGTATTTGTGGGAAATTAGGATTAATTTACATGAATTAACTTAATTGTTTCATAAGTGCACTTTTCGGGATTTGTTATGTCTTAGGGCATCATTGTTTAAATATAATATTTGGAGAGATGATGTTGTTGAGAAAATTTTTGATGACTAGAAACAATGGATCGAGAATCGGAGTTGAATTGCAGAAGTTATGGCTATTTGAAGTTGAAGTGAAAATCTTGAAAAACGTTCAAGTTTTGAACATGCGTCAGTGATTTGACAATAACTTGAGCTATAGATATCATATGGAGATGATTCTTAAATCATTGGAAATCTGATTTAAAGGGCTACATTTTATATGTGCACCATATTTCCAGATTCCATCGTTATCATGCTCCAAAAGACCATCTATAGAGTGCTGAAGAATGATGCAACATTAGAAGAGGAATTGGACTATGCTGCAGCACTGTGCTACCACACTTAATCCAGAATCAACCATGCCATAGCACTGTGCCACATTACACTTACTCTGGAATCAACCGTGCCATAGCATAGTGCTAGGGCACAGTCACAACAGTTGGAAATCTTTATTCCGTTTTTTACTAGGAAAATAGAGTTTAAGAGTCCTAAACTAAATAGAATTAAGGAAAAAAAACCCTAACCCTTGTGGGATATAAATAGAGGTCATTTAGCACTATTTCTGGGATTTTTTAGAGGAGAATATAGAGAACAAAAGTACTCAATAATGTAGAGATTAAGAGAGATTGAAAGAGGCTTGGAGAGAAGAATTGGGGAAGAACATCATCAACTCCATTGTTCTACCAAAGATTTCTTAAGTTTTTCTTATCTCTTCTTGTTATTTTGTTATTCATTAATATGATTATGCTTTTGTTCTTCTCCATGAGTAACTAATTCTTTTGTGATTGAGGGTGATTTGAAAGCCCTAGACATGTTTTGAAATTAATAAAATCTACATCTATTTATCTTTTGATCCCTCTTGGTTATGTAATTATTTCTCTGAATAGGGTTTAGATAGATTGTCTTAATTGTTTAAATGCGCAATTAAATTGTTAGGATTAATCTATTAATGCCAATTTAGGTTTTTTAGTACAGAATCGCTTTATTAACCTAAATAACTAGTGGTAAAGTGTATGTCTGCATACATGGGGGGTAATCACTCAAGATAACTAAACTAACCATATGAATTTAGCCTTGATTCAGTAGGTTGCTTGCAACTTAATGCTTTTACTACTTTGAATCTAGAGATCGTATCATAGGTTATTTAATAATTAGGGAATTGGTTTATGACTGTGTCTAGTCCAACGACTCAGTAAGGAGAGATGAGACTTATCAACGTTTAGTATTTTCTAAGCTGATGTGATCAAGAGGGTAGAAAGTTAAAGAATGCTTTTATTATATGTAATTCATGTCTAGTGGTGGCGAATAAACCTTCAATCTAGTTTCTCTTATTTATCTCTTTTGTGATTGTTTGCCTATTTACTTTGTTTAATTTTAGTTTTCTAGTTTTATTGAGTTTTTATAATTTGTGACAAACCCCGTTAGAAAAAGTTCAAAAATCCTTTGCCAGAAAAAACCCTTACTTGCTCTTTTCTACTACACGACTTTGCATTAGAATTTAATGAGGTAAAATTAGGTGTTGCATTTGCATGCATCACCTTTCTGCATTATAAGTAAATTGTTCATCCTTACATACAAATTGAACTGAAAAATCAAGGTTCTTATGTATCCCCAGCTGAGATTCAACAAATTCTTCAACAAACGAGTCAATGTCTTATCAGAACACTCATCCATGTAAACATATGGTTCTAATGGGATTTCAATGAAATTTGATCTCAACATTGACAAATCAACAGTTTTCCAAAGCAGAGGATCACAACAAGCTGAATGCCATGAATTACAAAAGTGAGCAATCCTTGAAGTCAACTAGAAGACATCAAAAGACAGGAAGATTTTCACCAATATTTCAGTATCCAGGTCCTCCCATCTTCTTACAATAGAGGCACCCTCTTCCATTTGACCAATTGCCCAATTATCTCATAGAAGCTTCAAAGCATCAGCACATCTGCATAAGATACCCACATAATCCATGTAGAATGCATAAAATATCATTCAATACATTAATTTATATGAATTTAAAAAGATTCATGATGCGTGCTTTCACAAACATTCATATTTAGCAAGTGCACTAGTCGCAAAAAAGTAATAAAGTCATGAATCGAGTATCGTTCCCACAAGGATTGAGTGCTAAGTACCGACTTTCCTAGTTTTATAACTAATTGAAGAACACAAAAATTGTTTGGATTTGCAGGAGGAAGTAAAGCTAAAATTTAAAGCACAAAATTAAGCAACTAAAATTAAAAGTAAACTAATTAACACAATATCAATTCAAGGCAAGAAAGGTTAGGGTTTCGACTTCACTAGGATACTCTAATTTAATCTAAGATTTCTATTGCTTTCAAGTTCACATAAGAGGATTATAAATCAGACCCCCTAATTTGTAGAATATACCTTCTCAGGCTGTATTCTCCTACTTATCCTTATTAACCTTTCGCACCCAACAAAATGAAGATTAATAGTTCAAAGTCCATTAAGTTAAGTGGAATCCTAAAGAGATTTCATAGATTGTTGAACCTATCTCTAGCGTTCACTTAATCTATGGTGTTTACTTTAAGAAGCTAACATATGAATCATTTCTCAGTCTCATCATTCTCAACATTCAATTGAATCAAAAACCCAACATCCAATTGCATTAAATACAAGAATAAACACATAATCCAAGCAATAAAACTCAACAACAACATCAATTTATATACTAAACCATTGTAATCCAAGTTACGTCAAAACCCTAACCTAAAACTGAGTTAGTTCATACTCAAAGTAAAGAAAAACATAACATAAACTGTAAATAAAGAGTTCAGCATGGTAGAAATTGAAAGAGAAAAAAAATCTTCCCTAATTTGGAGACCCAAATTCTTCAAATCTCCTTCTCCTCTTCCCCTTTCCTAAGAATGTCGACTCCCCTTTTCAAAATGAGGTAAGTCTCTCTTAAATAGTTGGCCAAAACCCTAGGAACTAATACAATAATAGAAAAACACAACATTTTACAAAAATAAAAAATTGCAGTTCTCGTTGCAGCAAACTTGATTTTCACCACAGCATCACGACGAAATGCCAAAAGGCAAATTTGATCCCGAGAGTTTCATGCTGCGGTGAAAATGCTTTTCGTCGGGGTGAAACTTTGTCTTCATTTGGTTGAAATTTGACCCTGTTTTTGCTTCATTTCAATCCAAAAATGCATTTTAGACCTGAAACATAAAATAAATGAATTAAGCAGCAATTCAAGCCTAAATTCAAAAGGAAATGTCTAACAATCCTACTAAATAAACAAGAAAAACAATATAATCCACAGATCATCAAGTATCCCCAAACTTAAGGTATGCTCGTCCATGAACTTCAGACACAAAATGAAACAAAAGAAAAATAACAAAATAAATTGAAAAGGCAAAGAAAATTAAAATCAAACACAAAAGAAATGCCTAGAATTGATTGCAAATGCTAGTCTAAAAAATTGTTGATACATCATTACAAGAAAATGCTTAGCATTCCAAGAAGTCATAAATTAAATTGACTATCTTTCTCCATCAGTCCCCTAAGTAGGCAATCCCCATTTCAATCCACCTTCCAACTTTTTGGATTATTTTATGCGGGAATGTGAAGTTTATCAAATGGTGGTGACTTCATAAGCCTAAGTATCGAACTACTCTCCACTAATGTGGACTAGACATCATTAAGGATCAAAAAGTCTTTTGTTAGCTTGTAACATTAGGCTTGGGTGAGTGGCTCCAAAGACAAGATAGGAAAAACAAAGCAAGAGAACTCGATTTTCCTCATGCAAACACAAAGAGCTACATTGGTCCCATTCTTTCTCATTTTCCAACCAACTTCTATAATCTTTTTCACAACCCCCAAACTTATGCATTTCTTATTTTGTGCTGGAAATGCATAAGGAAATTAGAAATTTTAATTACAACTATATACAAAGGTTATTATTATTATTTGACTCAATTGGGGTTACTTGCCCCTTTCTTACAGCCCCGAAACTTGTGCTTTTAATCACACACCTCTAAAACTCTTTTATGTTATACACAAGGTCCAAAGTTCTCCTAAAGGGTATGATAAAGTGTTTAGGGTGAAGGGTTCAAACATTTTTGGTTACAAAATGAGAATAAGGCAATAATATCAATAGGCTCAAATAGTTGACTAAGGACAATTCATTCATGGGTTGGCTAGAAAGGCTCAAACGTTCTGAAAAATTGCCTAAATCATTTCCTCAACAATGTTTAAACCTAGAATTTTGCCTCAAGCACCTCTCAACTGGGTTCTAGATTCTACCAACATCATCAAGACTTCACCTAACCACATAAAATGAATCCAAAAGAATGAAAATAGTGATTGAACCACTCAACAAACCTCTAGGTTAATCTAGTCAACCAACCTAACTTGAAGAAATGCTTTGCATTTTCCAATAATAGTATCCCAACAATAAAAATCTCATCATAGACTTATGCAATTCATTTAAGCAAAAATGACACAAACACACAAAAAAACAAATAACATAGAAACACTTAAAACTAAATGAATTGATAATCTCAAACTAAAAGAAACAAACAAGCAAAATACACAAACAAGGTAAACACAAAAATTTCAAAATTTTCCTAAATTTTCCTACCCCCAAACTTAGAATGACATTGTCCCCAGTGTCATCTCATGCATATCATGGCATAGGAAAAGAAGGACTAGAGGTGACGAAATACTCCCCTGATGGATCTGTGAAGTCTGTGATGCGTGCAAAACCCTGGCATCTGGTCCTTGGTTTCTTAATTATCTAAATCCGTCAAACAAAGAAAACTTAAGGACCCTAAATGTGTTAGACAACTCACCGTAGATTACAAAAAAGTATCTTAACCTTGCAGTGTTCATACTAACCTAAACCCTAAAACAGAAAAGCGAACAAAAATCTTGTTAGTGTATATTAGTGTATGCCCTAGAAACCATTCGTGTTGTTGGTTTTAGAGCATTTTGTCTGGTATCTATATATATCATAAATAATAGAAGAAAGAGTTCTTCAATTCATATATGTAAATTGCTTCCTTTATTCAGTCATGCATTTAAAATAAAGTATGTATATGAATTGTCCAGATGATTCATTTAATAGGTAAATGAATTATTGAAAAGGATTCCCTGCGGAAGCAATATAAATTTGGGCAACTATATTGTACAGTAGGCATACCGGATGCTTCCGAAAGATATCATGAGTTGATATAAGTACGGATGACGATGATAGTCATGTCACTGGGGCATTGGTATGGATTAACGGTTGGTGAACTGTTTTTCGAATGTGACCGAATAACGACAAATCACTTGGAAAAGCATGTAGTCAATGATTTATCGTTTGGTTATATCAGTGCAAGATGTAGTCCTTTGACCTGAGACATTGTAGTCGGATCCGATATGGATGTGTATGGTTCATACGGTGTATAAGTACGAGACTAATCATGTTTCATACAATAAAGCCTATTTGGTCATGCGTTGTTCATATGCGGAAACGAACGATGGTCAAGAGGGGATCCATTGACTCGGAAATATAGGATCGGGAGTACCGCTGACTCCATCCGGATTCGAGTTCCTAGACGAACATCGATAAATGTCAGAAAATTGAATCTCTGGCTAGAGTCTATTGTTAGTCATACAAAAGCAAGTTTGTGATGACGAGTTCCGAACATATTGATCGACGATTCGGTAGAAGATCGAGTTTAGGATTTTGACGTTCCATGAATCCATACTCGATTAGGATATCTCAATGGAGGGACTTTACCTGCATGGTACGTATGATCTGAAATGGGTTCGATGAAGTATTTCGTCATCGTGGTTTAGGGACTATGGCACATTGCTAGATGTTTACCATAGTCATTGGGCCTCCGGACGGGTTTTCGGATTCATCCAGAACCGGCTCACGGCTAATCCACGGTGGACCTACATGGTCACACCAATAGCCTTGAGAAGTTAGAGAATGATGAGAGAGAGAAATGATTATCAGAAGAGGGCTAGCACCTTCCGAGGGTAATAACGGGATTTCTATAGTAATAGTTACATAGAAAACAATTTGTGACATTTTAAGGGTTAAAATGGTCAAGCAATAATTAATTATATTTAATTATTATATCTTAAAGTGTTAAGATTAATGAGATGAACAAAAATAACCTTTTAATAGTTAAAGGGTAAAAAGGGTAAATTTATGGGTTGTTAATGTAAACTAGTTTAGTTTACATGGGCCCTTGAATAATATTGATTATTCAAAGGGTAGCATATTAAATTCGTGGGGTCCCTTTATAAAATAAGATTTTATTGGGCTTGGAAGTGAAAAATAAATAATTGCAAAATAGCCCAAGTATATATAAGTGCAAAAGGTTGCATTTTTGTTCATTATTCACTTGTTCACTCAAACACAAACTAAAAGCTCTCTCTCCCTAGCCACAGCCACTCTCTAATCCTCTCAAGGTGGTGTTAAAGTGTGGAGGTTTCATCCTTTTGAAGCTAATCTTCATCAATCCAAGTTGCCCCTTGTGGAGAAACTTGCTCGATTGTGGCTCATCTAGGTAGATTTTACAAACTTTTGGTTCATGATCTTTGTACTAACTCTTTCTAACTAATATACTTTGGGAAATGTGATATAAATAAACTAAATATGTTATAAAAACACATGAACATATCGTAAAAGATAGTGGACCCGAAAAATTTTCTTTACTTTTATATACTGAATTCTTTACAATAACAAAAGTACTACATACATAAACTCAAAATTGTGGACAATAGTGTCGTTTCCCTCCGCCTTTCGATGTCCATTCGACTGCTTCTCAGCTATTCCCTACAAAAGCATTAAGAATAATGAGGTGAGCACTAATTGCTCAGTAAGTAAATCCGCTATACTAGCCTTCTCTCTTTGTTGCTCATATTTTAAATTTCTTTCCTTACATTACACTTCTCTGTTCTTTCTCTATTCTTATCTCTCTGTTCTTTCTTTCTTTCTAATTTCTCACTACTCATGGTAGTAGATATAGTATCATGCATAAGTATGATGCAAATTCACAAATGCAAAGAGTGTGCATTTTCTTTTCTGTGTTTCTTTCTTTCTCTTCTTTCTTTTCTTTCTTGCTTATCTATTCTTTCTTTCTTTTCTTTCTATTCTTTCTTCCTTTCTTATTCTTTTCTTTTCTTTTTTATTCTTTTGTCGATCAGACTTGGTTGAGGCATGGATTCAGAACCCTAGCCATGTGAGGGTATTCTTCTTTCTTGGGTACAACTCTCATCCATATGACCTCTTACGGACTGTACCAATTCTTATTTCTTATTCTTAGGCTACTCACTGAAGGCGGCGTGCATGCGGGGAAATTCTTCTTGTCACTCACGAGTTCCCCATTGCAATAACCTCCTCTTCTTTTATATTCTTTTAGAATTTAATGTTCATTTTCTTTTCTTTTCTTTAATAACTTCCTTTTCTTTCTTCTTTATTATTCTTAGATGCATGTAGATGGGCTTTTCTTATGGTTGTTTCTCAATTCAAATGTTTAAATGCAATGATGCAATATGGCATGGGAAACATGTCATTCTCTACTTTCTCTACCATCTACCAACTCATATCAAGATACTCATACATGCTATCCACTTTGAAAATTCATCAAACACTTTGTATGCATAAATAAGGCTCTAAGGTGATTACACTACCATAACAATCTCTAACAACCAAGATTTTGGAGCAAAGCTCCCTAAATTCAATATTAAACCTGGCCAGGAAAATTACACTCCATAACTCTCCTTTAATTCTTTCTTAACTCATCCAAACTCCCATCAATTTTCTATCAACACAACCATCACTTCTCATGGTGGAATTCTAATCATAAATCATCATCAATTTCATCAACAATTCCATCAACAAATCTCAAACATATAAATTCATATAAGAAATCTCTACAACATAATTGTTCAATCAAGAGTTAGGGTTGGATTTACTTACCTTGTACTTGAGTAATTCCACTAGAATCTCTCTCTCTTTGGTAGACTTCTTATTTCTCTAAAACCCTAAGCATATAAACTATAAGAATTCAACATTTTAAAAATCAATCTCAACATCTATTTGCAAGAATTCTTACCTTTGGATGCTTAGGATTGAATCTCTTCCAAAATCCAACCAAAAGTAATCTAGATTGCCTTGGAAATTTGATGAAGGAATTGAGAGAATTTGAGAGTGAAGGTAGTGTGTGAGGTGTAGAGAATGATAGGGTTTGTGATCTTGAACCCTTAATATCTCATATTAATATGTGTACTTTCCCATTTTTCCCTTACACTTTATAGGATATTCCATCTTTGCCCTTTAGTCAATTACAAAAAATGCCTTCACCTTCATTGCATTCTCCATAAAATTTCCTTACTTTTCACTCCCCACATTTACAACTAATTAGGGGTAGAAAGGTCATTTTACCCTTAAGAAAGTTTCTCTAGAATTTTCTAAAGAATTCCAGCCAGATCTTTGCCCCAGCGAAACTTTTTCTTCACCTCACCGAAACGTTCTAGAGCATACGTTGCCACAGCGAAATTTGTTCTTTGCTGCAGCAAAGTCTGCAAATTCTAAAACACAATTTAGGCAGAGAGTTTGTTGCCGTGGCAATAAAGATCTTTTGCCACGGTGAAGTCTGTACTTCCCAATTTCCAATCTTCCACCTTAAAACAAGCAAAACTAAAAGCATGAATAAGTTATGTACCTCAATGTGGGCGTTACAATCTTCATCTTCAATATGCTTTGACTTGACCTTGCATTCCTTAAATGGCAATTTAGGATCATCAATTTTGGAAATTTTAATTGCCGACTGATCTACCAAGTTAATTTTGAAATATGAATCCTGCTTCGATGGAAATTTTAGAGTCTCAATGACATTAAATGTCACTTCTTCATCTTGCACCCTTATGATCAACCTCCCCTCTTGTACATCAATTAAGGCTCTTCCGGTAGCAAGAAATGGTAATCTTAAGTGTTAGTAAACGGTCCCATATACACAGTGGAAACAAAAAAAAAATATATAATTTAGGGATCGTTTACATGAGCCAAGATCAAGGGTATAATTTTACAATTCATATTAAATAAAATCTGCAGAAAAATAAATCTGAGTTTAAAGAAAACAAATGCACATTGGAGGCTCCTCCAAATTTGTCGACGAATGTTTTGCTACTGATCCAAGTGTAGGATCGAACCTGCGTAGTCCACACAAAGACAATCTCAAAAAGAACCAAAGAGGGATTTGCTAGATCCTCTTTGGCTTCAAGATTAAGAAGAAAGGAAATCAAAGGAATTTGATTTAGGCTAAAACCCAAATCTGGCGTGGAAGGAGATGGGGTTGCTCTGTGTGTTTTAATTTCAAGAGAAATCAATTAATTCATCAATTAACACACACGCTTTTCTTTTTATAGTTAATCAATTTGCCCTAATCCCATACGAAATAGGCTTGAGCTCCAACCCAAATGCCCCATGTTGCCAACCACTCCCAATTTAATATTTCATCATTATCTCAATTAAAATCAATTAATATATATTTAAATATACATACATACATACATACATACATACATATATATATATATATATATATGGGCGAACACACATTTAAATGTAATTTCACTTATTTAATTTTCTCTAACAAATTAAATAAAGGCTAAGGCCTCAGCAAATTTAATTGTACTGTAAAATTACCAAAATACCCTTTCAACTTAAAAGATGAAAACGCCCTTCTTTCTCCTTGGATCTTAAATTATTTTCTCTAACAAATTAAATAAAGGCTAGCTGGCCTGATGGTACTCATGGTGCTTCCCATTTGCCTATAACCCCTTGGGCATGGGTTCGAGCCATGGGGGAGGCGAAGAAATCCCTTAAGGGTGGGGACAATACTGAGTAGAATTCAAACTCGGGTCTAGGCCTAGGCCCACCGGGCAAGCCGGCAGAAGGCTGGGTGTGACTCCACCACAACAAAATCCGCAAGAAATATGAATTTATCCACCTTAACCAACACATCTTCAACAATGCCTAGTGGATACTTAATCGATTGATCAGCAAGCTGAATGTAAACCCTGCGTTATCATTCCGATGCCCTAAGGTATGAAATTTACCTTTTCAAGAAATTTTCTTTTTTTGAATGGAAGGGTATAATGGTCAATTTACATGTATTTCGAGATGTGGCCATTTAAAGTGTAAGGGGTGATGTCATTAAAGAGAAATGAGGGTAGAATGGTCATAGAGTTGATTGATATGGTTAAACGGTGTAAACAGTAACCAGGGGTATAATGGTATTTTCATACAAATCCATATGAAATAAGTATCCATAAAAGTACTCCAAGGGTAAATTAGTCATTTACCTAATGGGATTGCTTAATTGTTAAGTTTTTTAAAGAAGTCAAATGGCATTAAATGAGTCCTAATTATTATGTTGTGATGGAAATGACCAAAACGCCCTTATATGAAAAAATTATGCCAAATGACCCTTATATCTAACTTTTATTGACCAATCACATTAGAGTAACAATGGAATAAATATTTACAAGGTTTTAAGAGAGAGTAGTCGGCCTTGTACACCCCAAATATATCATCTTCTTCCTCATCTCTCAAATCCACCATAAAAGCCACTAATCCAAGCAGTTTATTCTCTACTTTTCTTAGGATTTCAAGTTGATTTTCAAAGGAGATCACTATCCACACTTAAAGAACTTCAATTTTAGGGTTTAAGGTGAGTTTCAAAACCCTAGTTTTCTGATCTTTTAGTTAAAAGAGAAATTCATAAGTGATTATGTGTGTAAGGTAGAAAGGGTGAACCTTTGGAGCTAACTAGGAGTGTCTTTGTGATTTGAATACTAAGGTAAGGAAAAAATCTCCCTTATGACTACAATTGATAACACCTAGGGTTTATGAAACTTACATTTATTTAGGTTAATATGCGTGTGAGGCTATGTTTTGGTTATGGATTTTTTAAATGGGTGTGTTGATTGGTGTATGTGTGCATATGGAGGATGATTATGCCAATTAAGAGATTTGTAGTTGGATGATGTTTTGGCACTTTTTGGTTCTGTAAAAGGGAGGTTTTTATGGCCTTTTATACTTAGAATGATATGGCAAATGATATGAATGTGCAAATGAAGGTGACATGGTTAAAATGAATAGAATTCGGATTTGGCCTTTTGAGACTTATCCTGTACATGCTTCACTAAATCAGTCATAACTGAAGTTATAGAAGTCAGATTGAGTTTATTCTTGAAGTGCTAAAATTTTGAGAAATAGACCTAAAACTTTTATGTTTTAGCCAAAAATCAATTCGCATTGGAAGATAAGAAAAAATTTCTAGAAAAGTGACGAACTATATGGCATCCACCTTCTTAATGGAAATTCCCATTTGTTTTTAATTTTAATAAACCCCTGAATAATCTTACTACTGAAATTCCTTGTAATGTATGAGAAATTGAATGAATTAAGTTAAGAAGTTTAGTAGGAGAATATAGTATGATTAAGCATTGGAGATATTAGTCCATATGTTTGCATTCATAATGGTAATGCATATAGCTTATTTAGTTGTCTTATGAAAAAAATTTATGAAATGTTAAAGAATGAATTCCATGAGTCTCTTGAGGTATAAACCAAGATCAGAGGAGTGGAATTCTTATGAGAACCATGAGTCTTTTGAGGTGACGACCAAGAACCAGGTAATGGTTCAAATGAATCCGATCGGATAACAAAGACTAATGAAACCATCAAGTATAAAGATAAAAAAAATAAGCATGCCATGTACATGAATATTTTAGAAGTCATACATGTTCTATGTTATAGTATGCATGGTTATGCTATGACTTATGTTTATGAGAAAAGTCCATAGTGTATGATATGTTTTATGAACTTGTTATGTTAAAGAATGAAGGTCATGTTTTGTAGGTAGGTAAGGTCCTAAGTAATATACTAGTATAATAAACCTTAATAGTTTATAAATGGCCATATTCCCTTACTGAGCGATTAGCGCTCATCCCACGAAATGTTTTAAAATGTTTTGCAGGTAAGGATTAAGGCATGAAGCTGGGAGAGGATTCCGAGGGACACTATGAGCATAAAAGGATATTTTAATGATGACTATTGAATGGTTTTGCTAGTATTTAGTGTAGTAATTATGTTCATATTTCATAATGTAGTAAATATGTGTATGTTCTATAATGGAGTAAATATGTTGTGTTAATAAAGGAAATCAAATTGCTAGTAAATTTTGTAAATGTGTGTATGTTCTAGTAAGTATTACTATGGATTTCATAATTTACTCCAAGATAGGAAACTATATTTTTTGACTTATACAATGAACTTATTATAGTTTAGAAATTAAATTAAACAATATATATATGCTTTTAAACTACAAGTTTATTCTTTAAATAGGATTTTAAAATAAACTTCTTTCCTAGGCGTGCGTTTTCTAGGTTTTCAATGGCCAAGGGATACTTAGGAAATACCCGACTAGGGAGGGGTTTTACAGTGAAGAGAAACCATAGCCTGTTTGACTTCCCCAATTCCCAATTTCCTGAAAACAGAAAGAGGCATTAGGTTAATGATAGCACCCAAGTAACACAAAATTCTATCAAATTTAACATCTCTTATAACACAAGGGATAGTGAAACTCCTTGGATCCTTAAGCTTTGGTGGTAACTTCTTTTGTAAAATGGTGATGCGTTCCTTTGTAAGCATCATTGTTTCATCCTCTTACATCTTCTTCTTGTTTGAAAGGATCTCTTTCTGGAACTTAGGATAGCTCGACATTTGCTGCAAGGCATCTGCAAAAAGTATGTTAATTTGCAGTTTTTTAAAATACATCAAGGAATTTCATAAACTGCTTATCCTGATTTTGCTTTTTGAGCGATTGAGGGAAAGGAATTGGATGAATGTGATGTGCCAACTCTAGTGGTATTTCAAGAAATGGCAATTTTTCCTTCTTTTGGCTCGACATCTTGTCATTCTTTGGTTCTTCTTTTATGGGAATTGTTGGCCTCTCCTTAACAATGATCTCTTCATCGACTTCTTCCTCAGATTCTTCCTCCTTCTCTGGTGAGTTCTCATCCTTCCCTTTTGGTTCAACTTCTTCTAACACTGTTCCACTCCTTAGCATAATTGCATTCACTTGCTCTCTTAGATTGGTCACAGTATTACTTGATAAAGAACCTTGAGGTCTCTCATTCAAATTTTTAGCAATTTGACCCATTTGCACTTCCTAGTTTCGAATAGATGCTCCTTGATTTCTAAAATTTGTCCTTGTCTCATTCATAAAATCTATGGTCTCTGGCATGAATTTCCCCAACATGTCCTCTAATCTCGGCATTCTTTGCTCACATTGTTGATGGTTCACCTTTGATTGATGGTTTGGCATGGTCCTTTGATTCAATTGATTGTTTTGATTGCCCTAAGACAAGTTTGGGTGATTTCTCCAACCAGGATTATAAGTGTTGGAAAAAGGATTGTTCTATTGTCTCTGATTCCTAGCCAAATAGTTGACTTTTCTGATGATGAGGAGGATGAAACAAAGATGTTCCCCACTTGGCCGTCAATGCTCGCTGTAATACCTTCTTTCTTAGCTAGTATACTTGGAAAATATATTATGATAAAATACATAAGTATCAAATGAAAAGTAATGGAATTCTTTACATAACAAAAGTAACATATACAATAGCTTATAAAAAAAAGACAGTAATGCCATTTCTCTCCGTTTCTCACCTATTTCCTGCAAAACATGGAGAAACAATAGCGTGAGCACTAATTGCTCAGTAAGTAAATCTGCTATTCTTCTACCTCCGTTGCTTAATCTTTGAATTCTTTGAATTTTTTCCTTACTTTACTCTTTTTCTTTATCTTCATTCTCTCTTTGTTCTTTCTCTTTTCTTGTACTATTTCCAATTCTCACTATTCTTTTGTTCTAACTTTCTTTATTCTTTCTTTCTAATTCTCTCTGTTTTTTTCATTCTTTCTTCTAATTTCTCACTAATTATGATAGGAATCATGTTATTATGCATGGATGAGATGCAAATGCATAAATGCATAGAGATGCATTTTCTTTCTTCTTTTCTATTTCTTCTCTGTTTCTTTCTCTTTTTCTATGTTCCTTTCTTTCCGTTTCTTTTCTTTCTTTCAGTTCTTTCTATTCTTTCTTTTTCTTTCCTTTTTGCTCTTCTTTTTCTTTTCTTGCTTGCTTTTTCTTTATCGATTAGACTCGGTTGATAAATGGATTCGGAACCCTAACCATGTGAGTGAGTACAATCCTCATTTACATGCACTCTTATGGACTGTACAAATTCTTTTCTTCTTAGCCACTCAATTAAGTTGCCGTGCATGTAGGAAATTTCTTCTGGGTATAGCCCTCATCCACATATACTCTTACAGGCAGTACAAGTTCTTCTTCTTATTCTTAGGCTACTCACTTAAGGAGGCGTGCATGTGGGAATCTTCTTCTTCTTGTCACTCATAGGTTCCCCAACATAACGACCTGTTCTTTTCTTCTTTTAAAGCATTCTAGCTTTTTCTTTCTTTCTTTTTAATCTTTAAATTCTTTATTCTTTAGATTCTCATACATATGCATATATACATGTGAATGGCTCATGCTTGTTATTCTTTCTAAGTGCAAAACTGTAATGCAAGAATGCCATGTAGCACAAAAGTAAGTCTTTCTCTACTCATGCATACACTTCTCGTAGACATTTCATCAAACATCATGCATGCATATTCAAATTCTATTTTGGCTATATTTCTACTTCTTTCTCAAACCATCCATATTTAGAGTAAAACTCCTCTAAAGATTAAACCTAGCCAAGAAACACACCTCAAAAATTCTACTCAAACTCTTTCTAAATTCAACCAAACTTCAATTAATCACCATACCATCAAATCCTCTTCTCATGGCTCAACTCTACTCATCAGTAACCATCTACTTATCAATCAACATCATTCTCATCAACAATTCTCAAAATCATAAGCACATACATGCATATAAAATCTCTACACAATTGATTACTTAAATCATAACTTGGGTTGGATTTACTAACCTTGTGCTTGAGTAATTCCACAAGAATCTCTCTTTCTTTGGTAGACTTATTCTTTTTCTAAAACCCTAAGCGTAAACACTATAAGAATTCAACACTTTCAAAACTTAAACTCATAGCTATTACAAGAATTCTTACCTTTGGATGCTTAGGATCAAATCTATCCCAAAATCCAACCAAAAGGCCTCTAATCTTCCTTGGAAATTTGATGAAGAGATGAGAGAATTGGAGAGTAGAAGTGGTGTGTGGGGTGTAGAGAATGGGAGGGTTTGTGTGCTTGAACCCTTAATATCTCATATTAATATGCATTCTTTCCCATTTTGCCCTTGTATTTTCTTAAAAATTCCATCTTTGCCCTTTAGTTCATTACAAAAATACCCCCATCTCCAATGCATTCTCCATAAAATTTCCTTACTTTTCACTTCTCACTTTTACTACTAATTAGAGGTAGAATGGTCACTTTGCCCTTAGGGAAAAATTCTCTAGAATTTTCTCAAGAATTCTAGCTAGCTCTTAGCCCCAGTGAAGATTTTTCTTTGCCTCAGGAAAAAATTCCAAAGCATATGTCGCCGCGGCGAAGTCTGCAATTTTCTAACTTCGCTAATCCTTCACTAAAACTAAGGGCAAATAAGCATATATAAGTTACATACCTCAAACTAGGTGTTACACTCGCATGGTTACCTACACAAAAATCATATGTTAGTTAAGGTGTTTAAATGGAATTAACATGCATACGTCTTATTTGCTTCTGAAACGCAGCAAGTTAGGCTGAAATGGTTGTGTAGGCATCAACTTCATGAATACCCATGGACTTCTTCAACACTATTTTGTCATCCGGTCTTTGGTAGTTTTTACTTGCTAAAACTTCAAGTAACTCTTGAGCTTCCACCAGTGTCTTATTCGGTAAAGCTCCTCTAGCTACTGCGTTTACCATTGTTCAAACATTTGGTAGCAAACCCGAATAAAATGTCTGGACTTGCATCCAAACAGGCAAACAGTGGTATGGACACTTCCTCAACATTTCCTTGAATCTCTCTCATGCTTCATATAATGATTCATGGTCGCCTTGTACGAATGAGGTAATATCATTTCTCTTTTTTGTTGAAAGAGCTGGTGAATAGTACTTGTACAGGAACTTCTGTGCTAGATCATTCCATGTTGTGATGGTTCCAACAAGCAACAACATTAGCCATCCTTTTGCCTTATCTCTCAATGAGAATGGAAACATGCACATCTAATAGCATTATCTGTCACCCCCTTGGGCTTGAATGTGTCACAGATTTCCAAGAAGTTGGCTATATGCATATTAGGATCTTCTTTTGGATCACCCCCAAACTGTACTGATTGCTGAATCATTTGGATTATAGTTGACTTTATCTCAAAGTCATTCACCTCAACAGGCGGTCTTATACTGCTCGAACTACATCCATCAACTTGTGGAAGTGAAAATTCCCTTAATGTTTTGTTTTCATCCATCTCAACGACTCTCGCCTCTCATTCTCTTCTCTCTCTTATGAGTCTTCTTGCGGTTCTTTCACTCTTTGGATCAATAGGAACCATTGGATGATTTCTTGCTTTTCGCATAGACTACATAGGAAAGAAAAAGAGCGTGAGATTACAAACAAACAAAAAGAAAAATTTAACTAAAAACAATTAAAACTAAAAATTAAACTCCAAATTAGTGAAAACTAGAAAACTTCAATACTAACACAAAATAAATCTCTGGCAATAGCACCAAAAAAACTTGATGCGTGCTTTCACAAACATGCATACTTAGCAAGTACACTAGTCGCAAAAAGTAATAAAGTGATGAATCGAGTATCGTTCCCAGGAGGATTGAGTGCTAAGTACAAATTTTCCTAGTTTTATAACTAATTGAAGAACAAAAAAATCATTTGGAATTGTGGGAGGAAGTAAAGCTAAAATTTAAAGCATAAAATTAAACAACTGAAATTAAAAGTAAACTAATTAACACAATATCAATTCAAGGTAAGAGAGGTTAGGGTTTCGACTTCACTAGGATACTTTACTTTAATCAACAAGTTATGTTGCTTTCAAGTTCACATACAAGGATTATAAGTCAGTCCCTCTAATTTGGAGAATATACCTTCTCAGGCTGTATTCTCTTATTTATCCCTATTAACCTTCTGCACCCAACAAAATGAAGATCAACAGGTCAAAGTCTATTAAGTTAAGTAGAATCCTAAAGAGATTTCATAGATTGCTGAACCTATCTCTAGCATTCGCTTAATCTACGGTGTTTACTCTAAAAAGCTAACACATGAATCACTTTTCAGTCTCATCATGCTCAACATTCAATTGAATCAAAACCCAACATCCAATTGCATTAAATACTAGAATAAACACATAATCCAAGCAATAGAACCCAAAAACAACATCAATTTATAGACTAAACCATTGTAATCCAAGTTACATCAAGTCCCTAACCCAAAAGTGAGTTAGTTCATACTCAAAGTAAAGAAAAACATAACATAAACTGTAAATAAAGAGTTCAACATGTTAGAAATTGAAAGAGAAACAAAATCTTCCCTAATTTTGAGACCCAAATTCTTCAAATCTCCTTCTCCTCTTCCCCTTTCCTAAAAACATCGACTCCTCTTTTCAAAATGAGCTAAGTCTCCCTTAATTAGTTGGCCAAAACCCTAGGAACAAATACAATAATAGAAAAAAGCAGCATTTTACAAAAATTAAAATTGTAGTTTTCACCACAGCGAACTTGATTTTTACTGCTACATTGTGACGAAATGCCAAAAGGCAAATTTGACCCCAAAAGTTTCATGCCACGGCGAAAATGCTTTTTGCCAGGGTGAAACTCTGTCTTCATTTGGTTGAAATTACAAAACTGCCCTTGCATGCTCCAACACTTGAATCTTTGGTTTTCTTTTTCCTTCTCGCTATGCTAAGCTTCAAGGGTGCTTCCAATCAACCACCAAACATCTATGAACTCTTCAAACTCTTGAGTTTGATTTGATTGACCCTATTTTTGATTCGTTGAGATCCAGAAATGCATTTTAGACCTGAAATATGAAATAAACTAATTAAGCAGCAATTCAGGGCTAAATTCAAAGGGAATATTTGACAATCCTACCAAATAAACAAGAAAAATAGTATAATCCATGGATTATCAACTCATACTAATCGAATGTATCAAATACTTAATATACCTATGTAGAGATATAGATGAATGCAAACTATTTACATTTAAGATGAATTAATACTTAACATTAAATGATTAAGACAAAAAAAGTTTATATTTGTTGAATAGAATAACAAATTTTTCTGGGTAGAAACAAAATTGAAACAATGATATCTAATATATATAACAAAATCAAATAATTAGTGTTCAACACAATAAAAATACCAATATAATTTACAAAAGTACTGAAAACGAGATTCAAATAACAATACTAACTCTCATTAATGATTAACATGATATTATCGGCCAAATCAAAACACACAAAAAAATTGTTCGCTATCCAGTATCCACACAAAAATTATATGAACAACTAAGACCATAATAACATCATAATTTCCATATACTTACACATACACACACACACACACACACACATACACACACACACACACACACAAATGCCATGAAAACATCATAATTCCTTACAAAAGAATGAAAACACAACCCACAAATCTATTACAATTACCATCACAAATTGTGCAACGAATCATTGCAAAAGCAACTCAGAATAACAACACTACTCTTCAAGAAATATCGTTGACGTAAGTTTTACTAATATCATTATATTTCATTAATCTATTGATTTCATTGTTTTGTTAATCTTACAGAAAACTATATTTTGACACCCAAAAATTGGTATGGATTATGCTGAATTACTTGTGTCTTTAGTTCTTAACAATTTTCTAATACATAAAAACCAAAATACATGTTACAATCGATATTTAACTGAATCATATTTTTCAGACTTTTTTACTGTTAATTTCTTGATCATACGGGTACTGATATTATGATTACCAACTATTGAAACCATTATTTACACTTTTTTTTTTTTTTTTTTTTTTTTTGTGGATCTTGTGTCTGAAAACCATTATTTACCTTGCAATTTGTAGGTGCAAATCTCTAAACAAACAAACAAACAAACGTAAAGGAAGTCTTACATAGTAAAAACATCTTCAAACAATGACATAAACTACTAGCAATAATAACGGTAGGGCTTTCAACTCTGAAGATCCTTGTAGAAGCAAAAAATAAACATGTTTCGCTACTGCTTGGAACACATTTTTTCTTCGTGAAACATGATAGAAATAAAGGATTACAACTATTCATTGTAGCTTGCAAACAAAATGACCAGCAAGCAATGTATCAAACCGCCGCTGCTCTAACCACTATGCACGACAGTAGAGGTATAAAAAATTTTGACGAAATTAGCAAAACTAACCAATCAATTCCACAAACTGAAAAATTGCAAGGAAGTATTCAAATCCATGACTCCAACTGCGACAATTCTCATTAAAAGGAGAATATTTCGAACTTTCGACAAAGAGAATCAAAATGGTATAATTGGGACAGATCAACATCACCAGAAAATATCACATGTCAAAGATGTAACGTAGATTACCAGATTCTATGTATGAAATATATTTTTTAGTAAGTTCCTTATATGATTTATTACACATGTAAAAATTTAAATACTTTTTAATTTATTTTGAAAATAGAAGTTAAAATTCATTGGATTGTCCACACATGTTTGACAAACATCAATCTAAATATATTATAATATAATTAACAAAATCTATAAATAAGCATTCCTATCGCACATCGAAAAAAACTTCTATTCTATTACCAACCAAATTAAATCCCACGCCAAACGATAACATTCATTTGGAGCACGGATGTCGAACCATTATTCACTATCCCACCAATATATTATAATATCATTATGATATTTCTGACTTGAATACTTAACCAAATATTTATTACACTTTTTTTGAATGTTGTGCAAACGGTTTGCTACTGTTTCGTATCCTCTTTTCCAAAAAGGTTATTAACCTTTTTTTAATTGACGTTTTTACTTATTATTAGGCAACTATTTAGTTTTCCAAAGCACCTTTTGTATTCTCAAAAAAAAAAAAATTAAATTTTAAATAAATAATTTACATAATATTAAAGTGATACTAAGACAAATTTATAGAAGTCACTGATCAGATGTTAAAATAAAATTAATAATTGTATCTCTATAATTATTAATATCAATTGTAGACAGATGTTATTAAATCACTCATGCAAATGGAGAAGATTACCGGAATATTATATGGTCTAATCGTACAATCGATATTATTTTACATACATGTCTTTGATATTGGATGTCATACTTTCATGCATATACACTTTTACCACCTTTTCCAATCTATTCTTACTATCCTTTATATTAAACTTGTGCTAATAAGATTTTATTCTTCTTAAGCAACCATGTTTATTTATTATAACATCTTTATTCATATTCCATATGTTTCTTTTGTATTCCTAATTAAACAAAACAAATTAAAATATGTTTAGATGTGAATCAACAAAATTTTAATTAAAAACTAAGATACTCAGTAAAACATAAACAATTATATTAGACCAATGCCAAACTGTATAAATATTTTATATTAATTAATATATTACCACATCATCACGATATCTCTGATTTGGATATTTAACAAAATATTTATCACCATTTCCTCTAAAACTATGCCAATCAAATATCATTATTATTAAATCACTATATTTATTTATTGTTGATCGATGCATTATACTATTATGTGATATCTTTGATGTGACATTACTATTAAAAATCAGGATACTAGAATTTGGGTTTAATTATGGGTTAATGTACTTACTTTTTTATTGATGTTTTTGATATTTGGATGGTGTGTGGTATTGTGATATTTAATGTCGTTCTTAATGTACCGATTTTGTTAAAGTGTTGATCAAATAAATGATACTGTTTATGTAGATATTTATACAAAATTAATGTAATTCATAAAAGCAGATATCCATTTTGATGAGACACGATCCGTTTTTCACTGGTTTAAAAAAATTCGTACTAATCAAATGTATCAAATGCTTAATATAACTATATAGAAATTTAGATGAATTCAGACTCTTTACATTTAAATTTAATTAATACTTAACATTAAATGATTAGTACAACCATCATTAATTTACAAAATTATTAAAAACCAGATTCATACAATAACATTGACTCTCATTAATAATTAATAGAACATTATCTAGGAGTTGAAATAACAAAAAAAAAAAAAACAAAACAAAAAAAAAACCGTCTGCTACCCGCATGTGAACTATATAAACCACATATACCATATCGATAACATAATTTCCATATACTTGCACCTCAAAAACAACACCAAAACATCATGATTCCTTACAAAAAAACAAAAAAAATAACCCACAGGTCTGTTACAATTACCATCAGAAATTCTACAATGAATCATTGTAAAAGCAACTGACAAAGACGACACCGCTTTACAAGCAATACGGTTAACATAAGTTTTACTAAAACCATCGTATTTCATTAATCTATTGATTTAATTATTTTCATAGTCATGCATAAAATGATATTATACAAAATGGTTAAACATACAACTAATAACAATAGGATAGTGGTTTGTTCTGCGAGAGTCTTATAACGATAATGGTTAACCATACGAATGGTTGTGGCAAACCATGTGCATCTTTAGTTGTTAATAGTTTTTTAATACACAAAAAAACCAAAATGCATTTTAGAATCCATATTTAACTGAGTCATATTTGACACACTTATTTATTCTTAATTGCTTAATCATACAGGCAATGGTATTGTGATTCCTAACTATGGATTTTTTTTAATTATTACGAATATTGTGCTTCGAAACCATTATTTACCGTACAATTTACAGGTGCAAATCTCTAAACAAATAGGCAAACATAAAACAAATATTACAAAGAAGGGACATTTCGAAACAACACAAATACCAACAATAGCAACAGTGGGACTTTCAATTCTAAAGACACTTGCAAAAGCATAAAATAAACAAGTTTTGCTACTGCTTGGAACACAATTGTTCTTTATCAAACATGATACACATATGGGATTACAACTAATAATTGCAGTTTGCCAAAAATACAATATGCAAGCAATATATCACACTGTCGTTGCTCTGCTTATTGTACATGACAATAGAGGTATACAAATTCTAATAAAATTAGTAAAACTATCTAATCATTTCTACGAACTGAAATATTGCAGGGAAGAATTTAAGCCTCTGACTCCAATTGCCATAATTCTCATTTAAAAGATGAATATTTGAGACTTGCAACAAGGAGAATCGAAACCATATACACTAGGATAGATCAACGTCACCAGAAAATATCACATATCATAGGTGTAACATGGATTACCAAACAGTCTGTATGAAATTTGATTTTTAGTAAGTTTCTTGTGTAATTTCTTGCACATGTAAAAATTTAAATGCTTTTTACTTTAATCTGAAAATAGAAGTTAAAACTCACTCAATTATCTACGATTGATCCAAATATTTAATAACTTATAAAGAAAAATTGATCATAAAATTACAATGATCAGTAAAACGTAACAATATTTAATAAAAATATTAAACACCAATGATTATGAGAATCTCAAATAATTAAACACGTTCAACAAACAGTAATCTAAATACTATTCCTATAACATATCAAAAAAGAAAAAAAAATCCTTTCCATTATTGATTAGATTAAATTCCATGCTGAACCACAACATATTTTGGAAACCTGCCTGCCGAATCATTGTTAAGTATTTATTATGCTTTCCTTTAATGCGCTACAAATAGTTAGCTACTGTTTTGTATCCTATTACCTAATGAGTTGTCAACACTTTTCCAATCAACGTGTTTATCTGTTACTAGATGTCTATTAATTTTTCTAGAGCAACTTTTATATTGTTTGATACAGTACCCCATAAATTAATTGGGTTGTCATGTTCTCAACTGCTAAATAAACAAGGCAACGATTAGAAAATAATCCCAAAAACTTTGAATAAACTATATAGATAGACATGCGTTTTCAAAATTAATATGAGGATTATGGATGTGAAGGAACCATCAGAATTTTATACTATGACAAAAATTCTCGCATAAAATATTAATTCAAATTTATTCCATCTATTTGTTTCATATTTCTATTTAGATAAAACAAATCAAAATATATTCTAGCATGAAGTAACAAAATTTTAATTACAAGACTAAAATACTGGATAAAACATAAACAATGTTTAATATTTTAATAGATATTTAATAACAATATTAGACAAAACTGTTTATAAAAATGTTAAACATAATTTATAGTTGACAAATACATATTCAACAAACATCAATCTAAATATATTATAATCTTAATTAAAAAAAACTATAAATAACTATTTGTATTACAAATTTAAATTATTGATTAAACAAGACCGAAGCCGAACTATATGCATGTTTCATAACCATATTGCCAAATCACAAGTAAAAATAAATAAATATATTATGACATCATCATATCATCCCTGACTTGGATACTTAACAAAAAATTTATTGCCCTTCCTTTAAAAATGTATCAATAAGATTTTATTATTAGTAAATCATAGTGTTTATTTATTATAATATCTCAACATCTTGCCGAACCATCATTAACTACTTAACTAATATGTTACACAATTAACAAAATATTTATTATGGTTTTCTTTAATATTGTACAGATAATCTACTAATATTTCGTATTACCTTATCTAAACAATTATTAACACTTTTTCGATCGACAAGTTTATTTAGTACTAATTGTCTGTTCAGATTCCACCTATTCGTATCCTATCCTTTTATAAATATTACTTTAACATCAATCACCCATTTAACTTTCTTCAGATGCTATATGCTTTAATTGTTCATTTTTTTTCTCCACAACTTAATTCGTAAATGGCTTACAAAACATCACAACCAAAAAAATCAACAACAATAATTCTCCACCAAGGCAACTAGAAGGTATCAATGTTCCACATCTTTTGTATCTTAAATTACAAAATGTCAAACAAAATGATAATACATATTTGCAGGAATATAAAAACCATAAAAAAAAAAAAATCTGTCCAGAGTTCATCTCGTAATTATATTTACAGATTTATGTTACCATTTCCATATATTTATAAAATTTGATTGTATATTGTTTTTGTAGTTGCTTTAGATATTTTTTAGGGAATGCCGGAATTGAGGGAACTTTTCAAAATAGTTGACACCAATCTGGATGATCTATTTACTGGTAGAGACAAATTCAGAGAAGTCACTGACCAGATATTAAAAACCATGCAATCTGTCATGGATATTATCTATAACATAAACAAAAGAAAGTATGCATATGCACTAGAGAAATTGAACAAATATAAGAGAAATAGAAAATAAACACCATCTACATCATCAAAACCTATTTCACTGTATGAAAAACCGATGTACTTATTTCTTTTATAATAAAAGTATTATTCTCTATGTTCAACTTTATCTTGATTTTGATGTTACTCATTAATTTATTAAAAATTGTTCCTTTGATTGACACATTGTATTTATTGTTTAATGAATCTACTAAAAATTCTCCATCTTGACATACTGGTTTTGATTTAATTTTTCCATCTTCACACATTGGATGAATATTAATAATAATTATGGATGCGTTTGGTTTATTATTTTGGATAGGATTTTGGGGATAGTATTGGGTTGTTGGATAGGGGAGTATTATGAGGTAAACTTTAAAAATTTATGAAAAAGCCCTTAAGTTTACTAATTTAATTAAAGACCCTAATATATAAAATGACAAAAACACCCCCACCACCTGCAGTGCCAGATTCTGGCCACCACCGTCGGAATCTGGCCGGAAAATTTCATTACAACACAGACCGGTCGGATCTATGCCGTAACGCGTCGTTATGGCCTTTTCCGGCTAGATCCGTGGTAAATCTATGAACTGCTGTGGCTGCGACGGCTGGAAAAGGCTGAAACGATGGCAAAAAATATGGCCGTCGTTGACGGCAGATCTGGCCTTTTCCGACCAGATCTGACCATTACCGGCTATTTTCGGTGGCTGTGTGACTATTGTGATAGATTTCGGCTATCACCGGTTGTGATTTCCGGAATCTGGCAGGTATTGGTGGGTGGGGGTGTTTTTGTTAACTTTTAAACTTTTTTTCTAGGGTGTATTAATGAAATTAATAAACTTATAGGGTCTCGATGTAATTAAAAAAATAGATTAATATTTTCGGAATAACATGCCAAACAACATTTGAAAAATAGGATTGAGAATATGGATAAAAACAATAAGTCAAACGCACCCTATATGAGTACATTACATAGACATTCCATAAATCTAATTACTTTAAATAAAAACATATAAAGATGAAAGTTAGTCTCTTCATATTCTATTTTGTAGTTCTACAATTATTAACTCAGAAATTAATTAAGTTATCATGGTCTCAACTGTAAAACAAACAAAACCTTTGAATGAACTGTGTGAACGGATGTTTGAAAATTTGGCTGAAGATTACTGATTTTAAAGAAATATATGAATTCTATACTGTGAGAAAAAAAAAATTATCAGTCAATGTCAAACTTGAAAAAGAATATAACTTACATAAATTGTAAAAGCTCAATATAAATTTTAAGTTTAATTGAAATTAATAATTATAAAAGTACAATTATTAATTTTATCTTAACACAACTCTATACATATATAGAATTTATATTTACTCTAAAATTTATATAATTTAATAATTATCATCTCTTGATTTACTTAATTTATTTTAACAAAATAAATTTGTTTACACCTTATTTAAAAAAATTAAATAAATATACCTGTGTAATATTACGCAGACTATATCTAGTTGATTAATATATTTAATAATTGGAGATACAGATCAATTTGACGGAGGTAAAAATTCACTTCCCTCACCTTAGGCTTTGTGGAGGAATTACTAAAAATTCCCCGGCCAGCCCAGCCCAGTGGTGTTTCAACCTTAACCTCAGTTTTGTATAGCTGTATTCGTCGGGCAAATAGACCCGACCCGGCCCGAATTAATAGTGACGGCACTATGTGAAAGACATTTCACTCACCCTTTTTGCTCGTAATTTTCCCGGAAAATAAAAATTCCCAGGGAATCGAACAAACTCCAATAATTGTGATACAGAATGGCAGAGGCAAACGCTATAGAAGAGAAAAGCGTGACACTGGCGGAAGGAGACGAAAGCGAGAAGAGCGTGAGCAGGAAGGAGAAGAGAAAGCTGGCGAAGAAGAAGAAGAGGAAGGAGAAGCGGAGGGAAATAGCGGAGAAGGAGAGAGAAGAGGCGGAGGTGAGAGCAAACGATCCGGAGGAGCAGAGGAAGTTGGAGATGATGGCGAAGGAAGCGGAGGAAGAGAGAAAGAGAGCGTTGAAGGAGTTTGAAGAGAGAGAGAGGATCTTGATTCGAGAAATGGAGATGAAGAAGGAAGAGGAGGAGAGATGGAAGATGCTGGAACAAGAAAGGGAAGAAGAAGAAGAAGAGATTAAGAAAAAGCTGCAGGTGTGTTTCGTTTTAGTAATTTTGTCGTTTGGATGCTGAGAAAACTAGTTTGGGTGTGTTTATTTCCTGAGAAAGTGTGGAATTTATTAACAAGAAAGGCGAGGCTAAGAGAAAGCTAGAGGGTTTTTTTTTTTTTCTCGGTTGATTGAGTTGTAATTGGAGATTTGATGTTAAAGGACTAAACTAAATAGGAAATCTGTTCCCCAATTCATAATGAAGGAGAAAAGGCATAGAGAAAGCGTCAGGTGTGCTTTATTTGTAGTAATTTCGTTTGTTTGGAAGAAAATGAGTTTGGTTGTGTTTGCTTGCTGAGGAGGTGTTGAGAGAAGAAAATAAGATATAGTAGAATTTATGAACACTACAATTGATTTCAGTGACTCTTTTTCTCTCCTTATAATGGTTTAGCTGATCGAGTTGTTAATGGGAGTTATAAATTCTAATGAAAAAGAAATTATTTTTTTTTATTTTTTTATTTTTTTTGAGCTCTGTTCGATTTAAGGGAAATCTTAATCAAGTGAAATAAACTTTAACTGTATTGAAGTGGTTGTAATGCAGAGCACTTCTTCGTTATTTAAAACCATTTTTTAAAGTGTTTCATGGATGAGAAAAATGGAGAAAAGGAAAGATAACGAAACTTTTGGGCCATTTTAGGATGATTGAACCTATTTGGTTCAATTGAATTATTTCTCATTCCCGTTCTGATTCTCATATAAATATTTGCTCTTTAAATTAGCTGATCAGAGCTTTGTTTGTAGTTTGTTTTTTGGTTATTAGGATATGCTGAATAAGGAACAGAAATGTTTGTTTGTAGATATCATTGGTTGTATAATGTGTTGCAGGTTGAAAAGGAGAATGAGTGTAGTGAGGATGACGATTGGGAATATGTTGAAGAAGGGCCTGCAGAAATTATATGGCAAGGAAATGAGATAATTATCAGGAAGAAGAAGGTCAGAGTTCCAAAGAAGGATGTGAACCATTTTAGTGGAAAAGAGGTAGGTGTACGTCTATCTCCAACTAGGTTTAGATACTTTCTGGATTACTTTGTGGTGTGCTTTCTCTTCAGTTATGCAAAGCTGTTAAATTTTCCATTTGAATTTTAGGATGTTGATAGGCCTACATCGAATCCTCTTCCCCCGCAAACTGAAGTTTTCGCTGATTACCAGAATGCACAACAGGCATTAGAGAATGTTGCCAGACAAGTTCCAAACTTTGGGACTGAACAGGTAGTTTAAGTCTCTTTGGTCACAGAAACTTTGTCTGTGTGAGTATCTTTTGTACTTGCTCCTTCATTATCAAGAGTCATTGTTACCAAACCTTCAGTTATGTATTTATGGCAGGATAAAGCTCATTGTCCTTTCCATTTAAAGACTGGAGTTTGTCGGTTTGGTCAGAGTTGCAGCAGAGTTCATTTTTATCCTGATAAATCATGCACTCTGCTTATCAAGAATATGTACAATGGTCCTGGCCTTGCTTGGGAACAAGATGAAGGGCTTGAGGTTTGTAATTGTATCCTGATAAGAACACAGACAAACTTCTGTATTGCTATATACATTATTGGATTTATCTTATATAAGCAATATCCATACATTATGAAAGAAGGTATTCAAATTTCATGGCTGATATCCTGCTATGCTTATGTAATGGTTCAAGACTTTATCTTGGTTGAACTTGACTTCTTTTAATTTACATTTTTATTGCTCTTCTTTGACTTAATTTACTCAGAGATCTATGGTTTGACAAGGGTGGAGATTTATGGTGTTGGCCTTGATTTGGTTGGAGTGAAGTTATGAGCTATTCTGTATCCTACTTACTGCAAATGAGAGTTGTCACTATGGAATTTCCTGTTTATCTTTTTAGCTTAATTTTGTTGCCTCTGTTTCTTGCATAATCTTCTCATTATTTATTTTATTTGTATTGACTTTACTTTTTCTTATCATTGTTTTTACATTTTCCTGTGCCCCTATGATTTGGTGAAAAGTGTGATCATAATGACTATATCTGTGAACTTAATACTTCTGTGATTAGAAAGGAAACTTTATTAGCATGTCTTGCATCATTAGTTTTAATACACTTTTGGTCCAGGTTTTCATATATATAATTAGCATTTTAAGAGTTTGTCAATACTCACCTAATTGTGTGAATATTTGACTTAAGATCTTTGTTCCTTAACAATTAGTAGTATCTTGGGCAATAGACATGTCATGGGTTCTTGGAGCTGTTGATCCAATAACAGTTGTTACTTCTGAACATTTTGATTCTGGTGTACCGCCACCTTGTGTGTTAACACGATTTATGCAGTTAGCACTCTCTATACTTATATTAGAATCTGTCTAAGGAGATTAAAAAAGGAAAAGAACTTAGTTTTTATGTGCAGATGATTTCTAGAGTTGAATCGGAGAAGTATGTTTTTAATTTATAATGAGGATCATAAAGTTATCAATGGCTGCATAAAAAATTAAATTGTACTCTATAATCTTCTGTGCTGGTGGTAGAGTTCTTGACATTGTGTACCCCATAGTAATGGAGACCCTCGTTCAAAAACTTTATTTATTTATTGTTCTTTTGGGATTTTAGCTGACTCAGGTTATAGACAACCAGTAGCTAAAAGTTTAACCATAGTTATCTTGATTTGAGAATGTAGGGCTTCTGTATTTATTTTGGCAAAATATATTGTTATATGTTTCATTTGATTTATGCTATCTATATATGAAATAGTTTTTTCTTGGTTGATTTGTCTACTTTCTTTTCAGTATACAGATGAAGAAGTTGAATGCTCGTATGAAGAATTTTATGAGGATGTGCACACAGAGTTCTTGAAGTTTGGAGAAATTGTGAATTTCAAGGTGGTTGATTGTGCATACTAGCAATTGATGTCTTGGAGATTCTTGAGCTCCTTTTTTTCTTTGGATGCTTCTGTATTTAAATATCGCATACTTGAAAATAACAAATACAGTAAATGTGTAGGAAGCTAGATTTTAAAAAGAAAAAAAAAAATTACAGAATCGTCCTTGACCTATGAGATTGACTAAAATTTTATAAACACTATATTTTTTTTCCCTTAGAGGAATTAATATGATTTCTGTACAGGTGTGTAAAAATGGTTCCTTCCACTTGAAAGGAAATGTCTATGTTCATTATATGTCGCTGGAATCAGCTGTTGATGCTTATCATTCTGTCAATGGCCGATATTTTGCTGGCAAACAGGTACTTTATATAGATAATCAGAGCCTAATTCTACTTTCTTCTATAAATCCAATAGCTTATCTTATCTTTTTAATATTAGTTTGCTTATGGAAAACTAGATCACTGTCCAGTCATGTAAATAAGCTTTGGTAAAGCTCATTCACCTCCACTAAAGTTTTACTTAATTACATGCAACCATGTTTAGTTTCAAAATTAAGTAGAGGCATCTCCTGTAGTGATGGTTTTTAATAAATTTTATAAAACTGTAGAACAGTCTTCTATTTTGGGAAGGTTTGTGCGATTATGAGAAGTCTGGGAACGTATGTGATAATTTTCAGAACCCTATGGTCTGCATTGTTTTAGTCATATCTTAGGCAGTCAATGAAATTCTCTCAACATAACTGCAAATTCAGTTTTGCAGCCCATTTATTGTTCCCATGGCCATATTCTTAACGATCCATTTTCTGACTTTATTCAGTTTCTTGTTCACTTTTCCTTACTGGATGAGCATGGTTTATTGATCTGTGTATGGTTCTTGACAGGTCAAATGTGAATTTGTCAATGTGACAAGATGGAAACTCGCCATATGTGGGGAGTATATGAAGTCAAGACTAAAGGTAAAACCAGTTTCTTTGTTTCTTCTATTATATTTCGTGTGTGATATATTCCACCTTTTGGTTTTGTTATATTCCCTTTTAGCTTTTTATACTGATACCAGTACTTTAATACTTCAAAATGAAAGATTATCTGGTCTTTGTAAGTTGAAACCCTATTCCTTTAACCCTTTATGATTTCTCTGGCACTTTTTGACAGACATGTTCCCGTGGAATGGCATGCAATTTTATCCACTGTTTCCGCAACCCTGGTGGAGACTATGAATGGGCTGATTGGGATAAACCACCACCAAAATATTGGGCGAAGAAGATGGCTGCTTTATTTGGTTATACTGACGATATTGGGTACTGGAAACAGATGGATGAAGATTTTTCACGGCACATGAAGAACTCTAACAAGATAAATGCAATGGAAACCGACAGGTATTCTTTTACTTGCATAACTTTTTGGTGATATAGATGTTTCGTTAATTTGTTCTGGTGATTACAGAATCCATCACATTATGTTTTAATTTATTTACGTTGAATATTTAACACTATCCTAGCATGGAACTAATGTTCTCTATGATTTAACTCAACTACGTCGGAGTAGTTAGTTTACTGCCTCTGGTGAAGGAGGGTTTGATGTCTTTTCATGATAGCACGTGCTTTTTTGCTTTCTTTTTGATAGTTTTGTTTATTCATAGTTCCCTTACGGTAAATGACAGGCTTCAGTCCCAAAGATCTAAATCCAGGGAGATGGATCGTGTGAGAAGTGTGTCCAGGAGAAGTCATGATGGTGATGAAGATGATGTTAGGGAGAGCACTCACAGTCGTAGGAACACCAACGACAATAGAAAGCGAATCAAACTTCTTGACTACAAATTTCCTGAAGAAAGTTCAAAGTTCAAGGATTATTATTATCATGAGAGCAGAAGCGACGAGACTAGTTCTGATGGAAGCTGGTCGGATAGGGATAGAGACAGAGATAGAGATAGAGATAGAGATAGGCACCGTGGCCACACAAGGAAAAGCCGAAAGCGCAGGAGCACTGTCTCAGAAAAATCAAGTGATTATAGGGATACCAAGAGCCAAACTCATGAAGCTGATTCTGATTGGAGTTTGTCAGATGGGGAGAGAAACACAAAAACTCGCCATGTTCATGCCAAGAGAAGTTCGAGATATACCAGCAGATGGGAAGTACAAGATAATGGAGACAGTGAAAACAGAACTCGCGAAGATTATGGAGAAAGAGATCATAGTCACACTGGGAAAAGGTCAAGAGTCAGTGACAGGTGTAGGACGTTGGATCCTGATTCAGGAGATGATTTGCTGGATAGGGACAAAGAGAGACGCTGTAGTCATGAAAGGAAACGCTCAAGGAAAGGCGACGCAGAACACAAACATTCAAGTAGAAAATCTCATTCAAGGAAAGAGAGCAGCAAATCAAAATATCGACATTCGAAATCAAATGAAGACCATGAATCCAGTAGTTCAGATGAGTATGATGAAAGACGTAAAACCATTAACAAGAACGATCGCTGGAAACTGGTAAGTCCTGAGGAAGATCGAAAATCAAGGAGAAAGACTACTAGTGTTCAGAGTCACAAATCTGACAGTCCAGGTCGTTATAATGGAAGAAGTAAATCTCAGGATCTCAACTCAGAATACTGTTACAATGAAATGATCAATGGTGGTGACTTGGAGTCAAAAGAAGATAAATCAAGGGGCAAAAGCCGTTCAAGTCTTGAGAAGAACTAGCTCGGCGTATGGGATTACGAGTATCTGGAAACTCTGGAAATGATGCATTATAAGAATGCAGAATAGTTTTTAAGGCCAAAAATGAGCATAGAAGCAGTTAGCACTTCAAGAATTTAAGTTTCCCGCGATGTGTATATACTTGCTAGTGGGAAGATTTGATGTTCAATCAGATTGTCTCTTTTTAATTCATAAATTTGGCCAATAGCTGCTGATTGAATTAACGTGTAAGTGTAACAATTTAAAGGAATATGAAAACAAGAAATCAACAGGTACCGAAGCAAATATAAGATCGTGATTGGTGGTTAACGAACAAGATAACAAAGACAAATAGAACTGAATTACACGTGTTTGGTAATGTAATCTGATCTTTTCCCAAACAAATTATAAGATTGTGATTAATGATTAATAAGAAAAACTTAAAAACGAGAAACAAAATCTCAACTAGCATGCCCGCAATGTGCATATGTGTAATCAATAAAATTTCGAACTTCCAATAATTTGGTTTGATTATTTGCTTTAACCCCGATGGGTTTTTATTTAATATTTCTTGATTCGATATCACTCATTTACTCTTTTCTTATTTTATATTATAGAGTTTTGAATTTGTTCCCTCCAAAATCAATTCTTGGGTCCGTCTGTGAGTTCAATCAATCTTTTTGTCTTGCTTCTGCGGAACAAAGGTAAAAAAGATTACTAAAAATTAGTTATTCACAACCTTTTACCAAGGATTCCTCCAAAAGTATATATATATATATTAAAGGATCTTCATCAGTTTCCTTTTTTAATCTGAAAATTTTATTTTTAATTTATATATTTTTAAAATTCAGACGATTTTTCACCTCTCCGACTCTCCTTCAATCCTACTTAAATTGACATTAAAGACTAGAATAACATACTTAGAGGCAAGCCAGAAACCAGTTATAAGAATATAACTCAAAAATTAAATTCTACACACAGGCCATCACGTACTCAAGCATATTAGAATAACCCAAAAAAAAAAAAAAAAAATCGCAAATTCAAAATACAAGTCATTGAAGCACAAGGGAAAATTAATTTACTTAAAAAAAATAATAATATCAAGATGATCCTGACTAGAGAGTTTATGTTTCTACATAAGAATTTTTTACTCAAACAAACCACCCACTTGTGGCAGGATGGTGACGGTAGTGAGGGCATCTCCAACCCTACGTCATTTTGGTGTAAAAACACCAAAATGATGCCAATTTGAAGTCTAACCCATCGCTATTTGCTGTGTTTGGCGTGGCACTGTACCTCCACACCAATTTGGCGTAGCATTGTAGCACCATTAAATTTTTTTTTTTTTAAATTTTGTTAAGTTTATTTGATTATTAAATTTTAATCAAAAATCACACCAAATTTGATTATTTGTATTTAAGTTAATATGATGATTATTTGTATTAATATTTATAATAATAAATTCATAATAATAATATAATTCAAAAAATGATGACAAATTAAAAATAAAACCTTATTCAATGCATATATTAAACTACAATAACTCAAAATAAAAATTAACACTAATTTAAAAACACTAAAATTAAAAGAACAGATGAAAGTGTCAACTCTTGAAATTGAAATTGTAGTAGATAAAATGTCCGATTTTAAAATTTTCTTGCTCGACATAGACAAATCAATGATACAGAGGTTCACCATGCTCTTCGAAATGCATTAATTAATCATTTGTGGGAAGAATATACTAATTTAGAAAATTAATTTACTATCAATATGAAATTTTACTTTTGTGTTGTTGTCGTCTTTTTTTTTTTTTTTTTGGTATCATTTTATATTAGATGTAATGTTTTTCTATATTAATTGTAATATTTATTTGATTAAATAAATGCTTAATTTTATTAAATTAGTATAATTTTCAAAGTAATTATTATTTAATAGAAATATCATTCCTAATATTTAATTAATATATATATAAATAATGAGTGAAATAGATTAATTGTTGGTTATTACAATAAAGGAAAAAGAAAGAGATATTCTAAAGAATATTCTTTTTGATGTAATATTTGGTGCAAGGGTTGGAGATGCAATAGTGTTTTACACCAAAATTCATTCACACCAATTTGGTGTGAAACTTGCACCAATTTGGTGTAATGGGATGGAGATGGTCTGAGAGGTGTTTGGTTAAAGATCAGGAGGTTTTAAGTTTGAGCTGTACCAAGTGGGTGGCCAACCAAATGCCTTACCCGCCAAAAAAAAAAAAAAAAAAAACTTTTCTCAAACATACTGTTTTTCTTGACTCATGAAATCAAATAAAAAAAATTATACTAAGTGCCTCGGAGATTGTTAGGATCCTACATTGGAATTTCACATCCATGAAGTGTGGTATTTAAGTTTAAGGGCTCTCTTATCTATCAGATCCGTCTTTTGGGTTAAACTCTCCATTAGACTTAAATTCTAATATTGTTGCTTTCATTAAGAGTTAGGTTACCAAAAGAGCTATTTATAATCGAATAACAAATAGGTGAGTGAAGCCGCTGTCCAAAGAGGAAAATGACTATCGTCTGGTCTGTGTTGATAGAGTGAAGCCGCAACTATCAAACTGATCTTTTGGATTAGGCTCACCCTTAGGCTTAAGTGGTATGTGTTTCATAAAAGATTGTTCCTTCTTTGTCGTGGAAGTAGGTTGTCCATACTCTTAATGTGGCCAAGATATTGACAACTGTAATATGAGAAAAAAATAAAATCCTTGTAAATTAAGCTGTCAAATTAGAATGTAAATATACAGGAAAAAATCTGGAAGAAATTAAAAGGTTTCACCTCCCTGAATGTAGAAAAAATTATATATTTATTTATGTATTTTAAAATAAACTCTTGGAGTAAGAATAGCAAACAATTCCCAGTTATGTATCATGCTCTTTGCGGAATGTTTGCGTGAAAAATTCTTGAGAATTTAACAAAGCTTTACACTCGTGTGAATTTAAAAAAACTGAAATAAAAAAGAGGAGAAAAGTAAAATGAGATCAAAGTTGCATGTGAAGAACAGATTAATAGAATTAAAATTCTTCTTCTTTATTTTGATACAAAAAGGTTAAGCGTTCTGCGGGGGAAGATTTGGCTATAAGAAATAGAAATAATAGCTAAAGTTATCAGAATAAGAGTTTCGATGTTTTGCAAGTGAAAAATTTAGAGATTTGAAAGAGGCTTTGATAAGTGTTCAATAGCTGAAATCACTTTATATAAATCTTTATGATATATTTTATGATTAATTGAACTGATTAATATATTTTGTGAATTTGTAAAGGAATGGAGGCATGCAAATGAAAGCGGAGTATAATATACAATTTTCAGACATTGGCAAATTCGACCTCTAAAGGTTCAGGGGAGACTTTGAAGATCTTATAGTTTTAGAATAACAAAGATGTCTTCTTGAGGTTTGAAGTAGACATCTTGAGCTTTTTAAAATTAGACTTACGCATTTTAATCCTAGTAATTTTGGGCATTCAAAGTTTACATCGAAGTTATAAGATCTAATCCTATCACAGCTTGGGCACAAGTCAGTAATTGGTTATAACTTGAGTTTTTTTAAGAATCGGTTTGGTTTCGATTCGTAAAATTGCCTGAACCGGTTTTTTCGGTTCGATTATTGGTTCAACCAATGTTGGAAACCGGTTTTTAACTATATATTATATATGATGTGTGGCTATGATGTGGATACCAAACCAAATCCTCCTTTTCCAAGATGTGTGGCCGAGATCTTCTCTCTTCCCTCGAAACTCCCCTAGGTTTATATTTAAAGCCGCCAGGGTTTGCAAGTTCTCTTTAGCCTCCTGCCTCTGTTTAGTTACTTTCCTTCCATTTCTTTGTGTCCTCTGTGATTAGTTATGGCTTTGAGTTTGTTTTACATTATGTTAAGATAATCTGCTTAGAACCTCTAACATTTACCTTACGTTATGACATAGGATTTTAGCCTTTTTAACAGATCCTTCTCTTACATAAACTTCAGTTTATCAACTGGGTCACCTTTTGAGCAAACTTGTTTTGTCTCTCAGCAGGTGGCGTCAATCGGTGCCTACACGTTTTTGTTTTGGTTTTCAAGATGGTATCTCTGTAATGTTTAAATTCAGATTTCGGTCTTTTTGTTTTTTGATACCAAAATATGAATGACAAAGAACTCAAACCGACCATAAACATTGGATGAAACTTGAAGAAAGGATTTTGATTACTTGTGAGTGAGTTTCAACTTGAAGAAGGTAAAAATTAGAAATTAATTTTTTTATTTAAAAATTGGTTCAAAGTCGGTTAACTGGTTTTTTGAATTAACTATTCGGTTCAGTTTAGAATCAATTTGAATAATAGTTCGGTCCAGTTTCGGTTTAGATTTTTGCTTGAACCAGTTTTCTGGTTCGGTTTGAAAAATGCTCAAACTTGGTTCGATAAACCCCTTTTTCACACCCATACTAGTCAGTTCGAGGGATTTCAATTCCTAATAAACATTGATGGCATAATTGATGAAGTAATGCAATTTTTTACCTTTCTATGGATTTGATTAATGTTATTATGTTTTAATGGAATATTATATTTGATTCGTTTAATTTACCTTAATCCGATAGATTGATTGAATGGTTATCGATTGCTAAAATTAGGGATTGTATTACATAATCGATCTGTTCTTAATCAGTAGCGATTAATAATAAATGATTGTGGATAAGCTTTCTATTTTATTACTTTAATAACAAAACCTAAGTTAAATAATCCGAACTTATGAGATTGTTACTTAGATTAACCTATTTCATTGGAACTTAAAGAAACCATTACATTAAATCTGGAGAGCTTGTTTTAAGTTGTCTAATGGTTAGAGACTATTGAAGAGCATGTTTCATTAGTTAGAATTAAAGATAATTTTGTTAGAGTATGTGTTCTAGAGCCAATCAATTATTATAAAATTTACTCTTTGTACTGATGTTCATTGATCAATAAAAGACATTTTATTATATATCGTGTAAATCACATTGATATGTATTGATATATGTCTTTAGGATGGTAGAACCTTTACAAGGGTATCAAGTATTTCAAATCTTGATAGTGAGAACCCCTATGAGCACATATGGTGGTCATTCGAGAAATGTTCGTAGCCCCAGTATTATTCTGACCAATGGCACAGATAATGCGATAAGACTATCATAGTGTTGAATGACCTTGTCGAAAGACAGTGACTGATCTTACTTGTCAAGGTTGTTTACCGACAATCTAGTGCAATACATGGGTGCTTGCTGTAGACAAGTTCATTGGACTGACCCATTAGAGAATTCCATATAGACGGTAATCCAATGTCTATGAATCAAATCCTCTAATGAATGATGGTGCATGTGATCCTTCGACTTGAGATCACCAGAGCGCCTTGTGCACTAATTAGTGTAGTTTGACACTAGTCTAACGTAGTTTTATTTAGAGCTATCAATATGATAGTAATTGGATAAATCAAGGAGTATGTCAAGATTATAGTGGATCAATAGAGGATTTATCATTCCCAAGTATGGAAGAAATTATCTCACGGCGCAATTTAGTATATGGCAATGACACTAAAGTTATGGCTACAGTGAGATTGAGTTATTGCCTAATCTAATTTATTATTCTGGTCATTGATTTAATAACTGATTACAAACACATCAAGAGTAACTAAGGTTATTTCACGTTAATATAGGAAAATATACATAAGAATTATATATCTCAAGCAACTTCAATTATTGACAATAAATGTTTGGGTTTATAACAATAATCCACATGTGGTTATAGTAATAACTTAAATCCCTTTATTGTTAAGTTTTTGCTGTTAAAATAAATGACATAAAGGCAATTAGGTAAATATTTATTAACCCATCATGTTAACCTTATATTAATAATTCACTAACAATAAGAGAATTTATTTTATTTCAAAATTTATGTTATTTCTGAAATCTCAAACGATGGGGGGTGGGGTCGATTAATTAGTATAAAAAACATATGGAACACCAGTTTTACAAATTTTTATTGTTAGTAGTCTATAATCGTAGCTTAAACCATCTTTTGAAATTAAATATATATGAATTTTGAATGAGAATATTTTACAAGTTATATGCCTCTACTAAGTAAAAACTAGCTTCCGTATTGACATGAATATGAGTTCAAGTATTCTAATTTGAGATCATTGAAATTAAGCATGACATGAACTAAAGGGTTACTGTCACAATTCCAGCCATGTGTTATCATTCCACCTAAAAACTTAAATTAGTATGTGGTAACTCATCAACATTAATATTTAGTCTAATATACCCCTTACAATAAACTTGGATTTTTATTTAATCCAGTTGAACTTGTGACTTTTGAATTTTGTACATAATTATGGTGTTTCAATGCGTCTTGAATTTTGTATATATTCACTATTTTCTTTACAAAAATGTTAAAAAGAAGCATCAGATGAAGAGATAAGTGGCATTACTTTGTTGGATGATGAATACTCTACTAGGATTAGCTTATTGTGATAATAACATTTGTATCCTTCTTGTTGGATGGTGAAGATTTTGCTCGGATTACCTTATTTAATTGATACGGAATATTGTTACTTAAAAGAAAATTAAAATATTATATGATAAATTAACTAGATAAGTAAGATCCAAAGGGAAAAGGATTCAGAGTATGAGATGATTGTATAAACTTAATATATAAACAAGTATATGGAAGAGGAGATATATATATCTATACTCTAGTACAAAAAAGTTCATAACATTAATTGTGAAGAATAATGTATGTAAAAAAATAATTTATTAAGAATTATAAGTATTTTTTTTTGTCAACTTATGAAGAGATGTGTGCACATTCATTTATGATGTTTGCACATTATCTAGGCCTGATTTTGCATTTTCTATGAACAAATTGAGTCAATTCATTTAGAGTCCTACTATGGGTCATTGGACTCCTGCAAGAAAGTTTTAAGATATGTAAAGGGTACTTTGCAACATGGTCTCTTATTTTCATTATGTTCTCTATAAATTCATAGAGATTTTATTCCTTGACCAGGTTCTTTATATGTTTTATACTTAAAATTAGGGGTGAGCATAGGTAGCGGATAGAACCGGAACATGCGAGTAGAATCGGAACCGGAACCAGAACCTATCTGGAATCGACATTGTGCGGATAGGTTCTGGTTTCATTTTATTGGAATCGACATTGTGCAGTTCTAGTTCCGGTTTTTATGTGTGGAGGAACATGAACGAGAACCTAGAAAAAGAACCTGAAATGGGTACTCGGTTTGGAACCTGCTTGGAACCTGTAGCAGGTACCTAGTTTAACACTTGTTTGGAACTGATTTTTGGAACTGTTTTGGAACCTGGACTACAATGAAATATTTGTATATAATTGGGGGTTTCATTATTTTACATGTAAAAAAAATTTAAAATAGAAAAAGTTAAATTTTTAGAATAACCTAATTAAATAAATATACAATTATACTTATTACATATAAACTACACCATATTAAAAACTTTAATATATTAATAGTAAAATTTTGATTAATTAAGTGTATAATTGGAATTAGGATCTAATTAAAGTGTTTTAATGTTATTAAAAAAATTATTTTTGAACATTAGTAACTAATTAAATGATTAGAAATTTAATTGATTATACCATTACATTATTTGTTAAATAATTACTTAATCAATTATGACATTACATTATAAAAATTAGTACAATATTTAATTAAATAATTAGAAATTTAATTAATTATAACATTATATTATAAATGTTGTAATACTTTCTTTCTATTCTTTTCTTTTCTTCTTCCTTTCTTTCTATTCTTTTTTTCTTTTCTTTTCTTTTCTTTCTTTCTTTCTTTCTTTCTTTCCATTCTTTCTTTCTTTTCTATTCTTGCCGATCGAACTCGGTTGAGTCAGGGATTTGGAGCCTTGGCCATGTGAGTGAATTCTCTAATTCTGGGTACAGTCCTCATCCACATGCACTTCTAATGGACTGTACAATTCTTCTTTCTGAATTCTGAGGCCGCTCACTAAAGGCGGTGTGCATGTGGGACTATGTCACTCCCGAGCTCCCCATCGCAACAACCTTATTTTCTTTTTATCTTTTTACATTTCTTTAGGTAAAATTTCATATTTGAATACCTTTAATATTCTCATTTATTTCTATTTTCTCTTTAATATATTTTAGGGCTTTTTCATGCTCTTATGAATGTATATGCATGTAGATGGTTTCATGCTTATAATTCTTTCTAAATTCACATGTTCAAATGCAATTATGCATTATTGAATGCGAACATGTCATTCTCCACCATCTACAAACTCATCCCAAAGTACACATAATCATACTCATACATGCACTTCTCTTTGGCATTTCATCAAACAATTAATGTGCACAAATCAACACTAATTTGGCTACACTTCTATCTCTATTTTAGGCCATCAAAAATTTGGAATAAACTCCTCCATAATTAACTCCAAATCTGCCCAAAATACACACTTCAACTCTTCCAAATCTCAACCAAACATTCATCAAGTATCACATACACCAACCCAACTTCTCATGGATAGGTTCTAATTATTATTCAACACCAAATCCATCAATAATTCTACATATAACACATATATATGCACAAAGAAAATTCTCTACACAGCATAACTTAAATCATACTTGGGGTAGGATTTACTTACCTTTGATATGAGCAAATTCCACCCTTTAAGAATTTTCCTTGATCAAACTCTTTTCCTTTTAAATCATATGAGCATAAACCATCAAAATCAACAATTTAAAAAATTAAAAATCATTTCTTAGTACAAGGATCTTACCTATAGATGCTTGAGATTGAAAATCCACCCAAAACTACCCAAGATATATGAATTTCTTTTGAAAAAAAAGTGAAGAAATTGAGAGGATTTGGAGAAGTGGTGTGAAAATGGGTTGAAGAGTGGCTAGGGTTTCACTCTTCAATCCTTGATATAACATAAAATTTTATCTAGTTTCCCATTTTGCCTTTGCACTTTCTTTAAAATTTCATCTATGTCCCTTAGTCAATTACCATAATGCCCTCATTTTATTGCATTCTCCATAAAATTCTATCTCTTTTTGCACTCCCCACTTTTTCAACTAATTTTGAATGAAAAGACAATTTTACCCTTAATGCAAGTTTAAGGCATTTTTTTCACATTTTCCTTAAAATAACCCTAGCAAAAATCAACTAAAGGTATAAGAGCATAAATTAAATTACGTACCTCCATGTGGGTGTTACAATGCTCCCCCTCTTATAAGAATTTCGTCCATGAAATTCAAACAAACAACTCTGGATAACGGTTCTGCATATCTTGCTCCACCTCCCATGTAGCTTCTTCAACTTTATGATTTCTCCAGAGGACTTTCACTAAAGGGATACTCTTCTTTCAGAGCCCTTTAATCTTTCTATCTAATATCTGAATTGGATGCTCCTCATATCTAAGATTTTCTTCTAAGTCCACATCCTCTACACTTAATATACGGGAGGAATCACTTACATATTTCCAAAGCATCGAGACATGAAATACATTGTGTACTCTGTCCATGCTGGGTGGTAAAGCCAACCTATAGGCTACCTTTCCCACTCGCTGTAATACTTCAAATGGACTAATGTATCTCGATGCTAACTTTCCCTTGCTACCGAAACAAGAGTATCTCTTTAGTGAAAGTCCTCTGGAGAAATCATAAAGTTGAAGAAGATACATGGGAGGTGGAGCAAGATATGCAAAACCGTTACCTAGAGTTGTTTATTTGAATTTCGGGGACAAAATTCTTATAAAAGGGGAGAATTGTAATGCCCACATGGAGGTACGTAATTTAATTTATGCTCTTATACCTTTAGTTGATTTTTGCTAGGGTTATTTTAAGGAAAATGTGAAGAAAATGCCTTAAACTTGCATTAAGGGTAAAATGGTCTTTTCACTCAAAATTAGTTGAAAAAGTGGAGAGTGAAAAGAGATAGAATTTTATGGAGAATGCAATAAAATGAGGGCATTATGGTAATTGACTAAGGGACATAGATGAAATTTTAAAGAAAGTGCAAGGGCAAAATGGGAAACTAGATAAAATTTTATGTTATATCAAGGATTGAAGAGTGGCTTAAACTTGCATTAAGGGTAAAATGGTCTTTTCACTCAAAATTAGTTGAAAAAGTGGGGAGTGAAAAGAGATAGAATTTTATGGAAAATGCAATAAAATGAGGGCATTATGGTAATTGATTAAGGGAGATAGATGGAATTTTAAAGAAAGTGCAACGTCAAAATGGGAAACTAGATAAAATTTTATGTTATATCAAGGATTGAAGAGTGAAACCCTAGCCACTCTTCAACCCATTTTCACACCAATTCTCCTTCGAGTCCTCTCAATTTCTTCACATTTTCCTTAAAATAACCCTAGCAAAAATCAACTAAAGTTATAAGAGCATAAATTAAATTACGTACCTCCATGTGGACATTACAAATTTATAGTATAATTACTTAATTAATTATAACATTACATTATAATTAAATAATTACTTAATTAATTACAACATTACTATATTACATTATAAACATTAATAATTTATAACATTAAATTTACTACATTAGTATTTAGTAGTAGGAGAATCAAAGAAGTTGGTGACAGTTTCTAACTTTCTATATTATTGTTTGTTTGAATGATTTTGGTGTAGTTAGTTGATGTGAATTGTGATGAATAATTGTTTGAATTTTTGTTTTGATTGAGGAATTTTATGTGAATTGTAATGAATTGATTGAATTCAAGTGTTGCCTAGAGATTAGAGGATTTATGAGTTATATTGGACACAAATAAATGAGTACCAAAATCTCTTAGGGGAGTATTTGTAAACTTTTAAAATATTTTTGTCATTTTTTAAACTAATAGGGGGTAATTGATTTTTTTAGGGTACCCGAGAAAGGAACCGAAACCTGCATTTTAGGTTTCAGTTCCTTGAATTTAAGAACTTGCACTATGCGGTTCTGGTTCCACTTGCGGATATTGAAATAATGTTTCTAGAAATCCCAAGTATAAAATAACAGTCTTTAAGTTCTAATAATAAGCCCGGAGGCAAAGATAAACAGTAGGTCCCTTCAGCTAATGCAGCCACATGTGCTCCATTTCCAACTCGTAGGTCCACTTCTCCCTTGGCGAGCAACCTACTCTGCCTTAGTCCATACACATCAGTACAAATGTGAGTAAATCTTGTGTAAATGACCCAAGATGTTGAAGGAGAGAAGTTAGTCTCAATCATGTACATACCTGAAGTCAAAGGATCTGACTTCTTCTTGTTTGCGAGGAAAGCCTCATAGTGTTTCCTCTAGTGGCTAGGCTTGCCACAATAAAAGTAGACTACCTTCCCACCTTTCCTAATGCCACCCTTAGGCTTGAGAGCATCCTATCCTTTGGGTTGGGCTTGGGATTGCCTTTGGCCTTTCCCTTGCCCTTACCCTTTCCTTTACTGGTAGCAACTAGTAAAACAGGCTTGAACTTTTTGATGTTGTGCTTTGCAGTCCTCAGCATGTTTAGAAGCTTTGATAGAGGTTTCATCATGGTGTTCATACCGAAGTTTATTATGAATGATGAAAAAGTATCAGGTAAGGATTGCAGACTAAATCCACTTGTAATTCTACATCCAACCCAAATCCCAAAGTCTCAAGCCTCTTTATGTATCCAATCATCATAAGCACATGAGATCAACTTGGGCTCCCTCAGTCATGTGACTTCTAAACAATGCACACCTTATACCTCTCATACCAAGCGTTTCCTTTGAAAAGCTCCTTGAGGTGCAGAATTATGGCAACAACATCCATATTCTCATGCTGCTTTTTTAGCTCAGGTGTCATTGATGCTAACATAAGGCATTGAACAGTATCAGCATCATCAAGGAATCTTTGGTAAGCTTCCTTTACTTCTTGAGTGACATCAGGATCAGGCTTAACCAAATAAAGCTTGTCAAGGATATATAATTTCTTTTTAGACTTCAGTATAATCCGAAGATTTCGATACCAGTCTGAGGAATTAGATCCATTCAGCTTGTTTTCTCTCTCGATTATTGATCATAGGTTGATATTGCTCATTTTAAATGAATCTATAATATAGAAAAGTAAAGTTATTATTCATTATTTAATAGGGCCTTTTATTAAAAACGCTCCCATTATTTTCCTCAAGTCAATAGCCCTCACTATTGACTTGGGAAAGCCTATTGGCTTTCCTAGTGGACTGAGATCCCATCCAGCCCATTTCAAACCTTCTATTTAGCAAAAAAGCCAAAATGGTTTGATTAGATAGGCTAACAAACTTAATTCGCATCAGTTGATAGCTCCCACTACCAACCTCAAATGTGAAGCAAGCCAACAAGCCAATCACACAATCCAACGGCCCAACTGTCGTCCTTAAGTGTGATTCCCAGTATCAGTAGAGTGGACACTACATGTTGCCACGTACACATAACATGTGTACTTCTCTACTATGCCTATGACATGTGTATCAACCTTTGCTTTGGCGAATAAGCAAAACTGTCATTTTAAGTTGACCCATCACCATTAAGGAAAGCTCCAATAAATTTTAACCTCCCACCGGTAGAAGCGTACCCTTCGCTTTGGCGAACAAGGTTCCGATTAACAGTGGTTTGATTAAAACTATGGTGATGGAAGGCATACGTGACTTAATATACTTAAGTTGAAGGTTTTTATTTAATGTCTTACCAGATTATTATCTTTGTTAGAATGTAATTGTTCGGCATGTTATTGAACATTCAACCTTAGCATGCATTCTAAATAAAATAAAACGTGCCGGTACATGGCCCATTAAAACCAATTTCCTCGAGCCTAGAGAATTGGTGGGTCAACCTAGGGGTTTAAAAGTAAATTTTGGGTCTTCAAGTTATTCCTCTTCATAACTCATTCGTTTCTTCTTCATGATCATTACAAAGTATTTTTATAATAAAAAATCATATTCCAATTTACATCAATCAAATAGAAACCTCGTGTTACATACGAGGGGAGTAAGATCAGAAGAAGAACTACATAGAGAATTTATACAGAGAGGCAGGACCGCAGGTCCTATTTATTTAAAACTTTACAAGCAAACCCAAAATTACAAAAACAAACCAAAAGTCTAAGGCTCATGTACCGGCCACCACGCAATTTCAAACAAGAACATTGCATACATCCAAAACTAACATTTTGAATTAGGGTGGGTGGAATTATTAAATTACCTTTCTTATATGTGCATAATTATTATTGGCTTTACAGGTTTAAAAATTGTAATTTGGCCCCTATCCAAAAAATAGCAAAGCAAAATGGAACAATAGCTTTCTTGCCGTAGCGAATAAATTATTCGCCGCGGCGAAGTTCATACACATGGTGGCTATGGCAAAGTTTTATTTTGCTGCAGCAAATGCCATAAACTGCTAGAAAACACAAAACGTCCTAGAGAGTTCAATGTCGCGGGGAAGTTTTATTTCGCCATGGCTAGATCTACTTTTCTAGTGGTTCGCCATGGCAAAGGTTTATTTCACTGCGGCCAGATTCACTTTCTACATCTTGCCGAGGCGAAGTGTTGTTTCGCCGCATTGTAAAACCCCTCCCTAGCCGGGTATTTCCTAAGTATCCCTTGGCCATTGAGAACCTAGAAAACGCACGCCTAGGAAAGAAGTTTATTTTAAAATCCTATTTAAAGAAAAAACTTGTAGTTTAAAACATATATATAGATATAGTGTTTAATTTTTTTTTTTTCACTATAATAAGTTCATTGTATAATCAAAAAATATAGTTTCCTTTCTTGGAGAAAATTATAAAATCCATAGTAATACTTACTAGAACATACACACTTTTATAAAATTTACTAGCAATTTGATTTCCTTTATTAACACAAACAATATATATTCCATTCAAAAGTCATAATTAAAACATCCCCTTATGATCATAGCGTCCCTCGGAATCCTCTCCCAACTTCATGTCTTAATTCGTACCTGCAAAACATTTTAAAACATTTCGTGGGGTGAGCGCTAATCGCTCAGTAAGGAATATGGTCATTTATAAACTATTAAGGTTTATTATACAAGTATATTACTTAGGACCTTACCTACCTACAAAACATGACCTCCATTCTTTGACATAACAAATTCATAAAACATATCATACACTTTGGACTTTTCTCATAAACATAAGTCATAACATAACCATACATAATATAACATAGAACATAAATGACTTATGAAATATTCATGTACATGGCATGCTTATTTGTTTTGTCTTTATACTTGACGATTTCATTAGTCTTTGTTATCCGATCGGATTCATTTGAACCATTACCTTGTTCTTGGTCGTCACCTCAAAGGACTCATGGTTTCCATAAGAATTCCATTCCTCTGATCTTGGTTTATACCTCAAGAGACTCATGGAATTCATTCTTTAACATTTCATAAATTTTTCATAAGACAACTAAATAAGCTATATGCATTACCATTATGAATGCAAACATATGGACTAACATATTCCATGCTCAATCATACTATATTCTCCTACTAAACTTCTTAACTTAATTCATTCAATTTCTCATACAATACAAGGAATTTCAGTAGTAAGATTATTCAGGGGTTTATTAGAATTAGAAACAAATGGGAATTTCCATTAAGAAGGTGGATGCCATACAGTTCGTTACTTTCAAGCAATTTTTCCATTATCTTCTAATTCGAATTTATTTTTGGCTAAAACATAAACGTTTTAGGTCTGTTTCTCAAATTTTTAACACTTCAAGAATCAACTCAATCAGACTTCTATAACTTCAGTTATGACTGATTCAGTGAAGCATGTACAGTATAAGTCTTAAAACAGCCAAATCCGAATTCTATTCATTTTAACCATGTCACCTTCATTTGCACATTCATATTATTTGCCATATCATTCTAAGTATAAAAGGCCATAAAAACCTCCCTTTTTACAGAACCAAAAAGTGCCAAAACATCGTCCAACTACAAATCTCTTAATTGGCATAATCATCCTCCATATGCACACATACACCAATCAACACACCCATTTAAACAACTCATAACCAAAACATAGCATCACACTCATATTAACATAAATAAATGTAAGTTTCATAAACCCTAGGTGTTATCAATTGTAGTCATAAGGGAGATTTTTTCCTTACCTTAGTATTCAAAGCACAAAGGTACTCCTCCTTGGCTCCAAAGTTTCACCTTTCTACCTTACACACATAACCACTTATGAATTTCTCTTTTAACTAAAAAATTCAGAAAAACTAGGGTTTTGAAACTCACCTTTAACCCTGAAATTGAAGTTCTTTAAGGGTGGATGGTGATCTCCTTTAAAAATCAACTTGAAATCCTAAGAAAATTTGAGAATAAAAGCTTGGATTAGTGGCTTTTATGGTGGATTTGAGAGATGAAGAAGAAGATGATATATTTGGGGTCTCCAAGGCCGACTACTCTCTCTTTAAACCTTGTAAATATTCATTCCATTGATACTCTAATGTGATTGGTCAATAAAAGTTAGATATAAAGGTCATTTGGCATAAATTTTTCATATAAGGGCGTTTTGGTCATTTCTACCACAACATAAAGATAAGTACTCATTTAATGCCATTTGACTTCTTTAAAACACTTAACCATTAAGCAATCCCATTAGGTGAATGACTAATTTACCCTTGGTGCACTTTTATGGACACTTAATCATATAATTTTGAATGAAAAGACCATTATACCCTTGGTTACCGTTTATGCCATTTAACCTTATCAGTCAACTTTATGACCATTCTACCCTCATTTCTCTTCAATGACATCACCCTTTACACTTTATAATGGCCACATCTAGAAATACATGTAAATTGACCATTTTACCCTTCCATTCAAAAAAAAAAAAGAAAATTACTTGAAAAGGTAAATTTCATACCTTAGGGCATCAGAATAATAACGCGAGGTTTACACGCAGCTAACGCTGCAAAATAGTGAATCGTACAGAAACCCTTTTTTGTAGTTTTTCACATAACGATATGGATCCAAATCAAATTGAATGCACAAGCATTCGACCAAGACATCAACCAACCAATAAGTCACTCATCAAGACATCATGAGTCAATTGATTAATTAAACCACTCAATTACACAAAATCCACTAAATTCATGAAAACATATTATGCAAAAACATGTTATCAAACAAATCATGTTATGAAACATAATGATTAAACAAAATAATTTGGTATCCAAGGCTCTGATACCTCTGTTAGCATGTGATCGAGTTTATGCAGTGGAAAAAAATAGTTTTAAAAACAAATAAAAAACTGATCGTATGCTTTAATCCCAAATCTAGGTGCCGATTATAATGTTTATAACCTTTTTGCATTATAAAATATGATAAATCCATACAAGGATTTAGAATACTTACTTATGTTTGGAGGCTCCTCCAAATGTTTCTGAATTCAGACATGAACACTGTTTATGAGACATTGTTCACTAGACACTGTTCACATGATTCTTCACTAATCAATCCAAAGTAGGGTCACACTCACGGTAATCCACACAAAGACAATCTGCAGAACCCTTAATTGTTTTGCTAGAGCAATCAAAGGGCTTCAAGAATTAGGAAGAAGAAAAGAAAATTTTTCTCTTTGTCACTCAAGTGTGAAATGTGTGAGAGAGAGTAAAAGGGTGGCTAGGGTTTTAAATTTTCAATGAATGAATGAATAAATCTCACTTTATTTTAATTTTAAGTTGCACTTATATAGTGCAACAATTAAAACCCTATTCGTAACGCCTACTTTGAGGTATATAGCTATTTTATGTTAAATTGCCTTTAAAGGTTATTGATTAGCCCTTAGTTAAATTGGAATGTTGATATTGTAGTATGGTTGCCTTGAATTGGTAAAGACTTAGCGAAGTTGTGAATTACAAACTTCGCTGTGACTACGTATGCTCTGTATTTTTTCGTCGAGGCGAAGAAAAATCTTCACCGGGGCAAAGAGTTAGGTGATTTTCTTTTGAAGTTTCTAGATAAATTTTCCATAGGGATGAAGTGACCATTTTACCCCTAATTAGTAGGAAAAGTGGAGAGTGAAATGTAAGAAAATTTTATGGAGAATGTATTGGCGATGGGGTGTATTTGTAAAGAATTAAAGGGCAAAAATGGAATTTCTAAGAAAGGGTAAGGGCAAAATGGGAAAGAATGCTTCTTTATATGAGCTAATAAGGGTTTAGCCTTATAAACCCTCCCATTCCCTACACCCCATATACCACTTCCACTCTCCATTTCTCTCATCTCTTCAACCAATTTGCTAAAGGAAATTGAGGGATTTTGGTTGGATATTAATAAGGATTTGATCATAAGCATCAAAAGATAAGGATTCTTGCTCTAGATATGAGATTAATATGTGTTAGTATGGAATTCTTATAGAGTTTATGCTTAGGGTTTAAGAGAAAGAACAAGTCCAACAAAGATAGAGAGCTTTTGTGGAACTACTCAAGCATAAGGTAAGTAAATCCAACCTAAGTTAAGATTTAAGTGATCAAATGATTTGATATGCATGTATATGCTTATGAGTTTGAGTTTGAATTGCTGAGATTGATATTATTTATGAGTAGATGGCTTTTGATGAGTAGATTTGAGCCATGAGAAGTGCAGTTGAGGTTGTGGTGACTAAGGGGAGTTTGGTTGCATTTAGAAAGAATTTGAGTAGAATATTTGAAGTGTATTTTCCTGGCGAGGATTTGTGATGATCATAAATGGCCATATTCGATAAATAGTTCACTAACTGCTTATCCATGTTAATGTCCTAATGGTATAACTTTTATAATCACCCACACTAATACCATCACATGATATTCAACAGAGGCATTCAGTATGCCTACTATGTAATATTATTGCCCAATTAATATTACCTATGTAGGGAATACTTTGATGATTTTGCCTAAGAGAAACATATGCATGAGTAGAGAAAACTTAATTTTGTGCAACATTGCATTTTTGCATTACATGCTTGCATTTAAGAAAGAAATATAAACATGAGCCATTCACATGCATATACTTGCATATGCATAAGAATTTAAAGAAAGAATAAAGAACTTTAAGAATAAAGAGAAAGAAAGAAAAGCACTAAAGAATAAAAGAAAGAAAAGTGCTAAGGAAGAGAAAAGAATAGGTTGTTGTGATGGGGAACCCGTGGGTGACAAGAAGAAGAAATTCCCACATACACGCCGCCTTAAGTTAGCGACATAAGAAGAAGAAGAATTTGTATAGCCCGTAAGAGTGTATGTGGATGAGGGTTGTACCAAAAAGAATTTCCTAATGCACGTCACCTTAATTGAGTGGCCTAAGAAGAAGAAAGAATTTGTACAGTCTGCAAGAGTGCATGTAGATGAGGATTGTACTCACTCACACAGCTAGGGTTCTGAATCCATGCACCAACCGAGTTCGATCGACAAAGAATAAGAATAAGAAAGAATAAGAATAAGAATAAGATTAAGAATAAGAAAAAATAAGAATAAGAATAAGAATAAGAAAGAATGACAAAGAATGACAAAGCTTGAGCAAGCAAGAAAAGATAAGAAAAAAAGAAAAGGAAATAAGAGCTTGAGCAAGCAAGAAAGAAAGAAAAGAAAAGAAAACATAATAAGATATAGAAAAGAAGAAAGAAGATGCATTTCTATGCATTATGCGTGTGCATTTCATACATGCATGTTACCATGATTTCCATCATGGTTAGTGAGAATAAGAAAGAAAGAAAGAAAGAACACAAAGAAAGAAAGAACAGAGAGAATTAGAAAGAAAGGAAAGAACAATGAGAGCTAGAAATAGATAGAGAAAAGAGAAAGAACCAAGAAAGAATATAGAAGAAAAGAAGAGAGTAAGGAGAGAACCAAAGAATAAGTTGCAGGGATAAAGGAGTAGAGGATTTACTTACTGAGCATTTTGTGCTCACCCCATTATTTTTCCATGTTTTGCAGGAAATAGGTGAGAAGCGGTCGGATAGACGGCGAGAAGCACAGAGAAATGGCACCACTGTCCACCGCTGCTAAAGTTTCTGTATATGTTATTTTGTATTTGTAAAGAATCATATGTTAAGTAAAAAGAAAAATTTGGGCCCATCTACTTTTCATTTAATAAGTATGTATGTTTTCATAGTATATTTTCTAAGTATACTAGTAGAAAAGAAGCTATTACACTATTCCACTTAGGAATAGCCATGGGCTCCAACCCTAGTTCACCCTTGCAACCAAACACCCCTTTTATGGTATTGTAATTTATTAATTATTATTATAATTAAAATCAATTAATATATAATAATATATTAACATTTAATTAATAATAATAATTCATTTAACTATATACAGAGATATATTTAAATATAATCTTACTAGTTTAATTTTAATATTAAAATTAAATACATGCAACAACCTCAACAAATTTAATTGCACTATGAGATTACTAAAAATACCCTTTCATCCTGAAAGATGAAAATACCCTTCTCAGAAATTGATTCTTAAATTATCTTCTATGTGTGTGACTCGTAGGCTTTTCATCATATTGGCAGTGTGTAGTGTCGCGATTAACACCAATTAATCGTCCTACTACACACAGACCAGGATTGACCCTTAGCAAGGCATCATGGCCACTTGATAGATTCGAATTCAATGAAACCTCAGCCTGTCAATGGTATGGTTACCGTGCAATCTAATCTTTTCATCATCTGTTATCTCATCGAGACTAAGGTACAAAAATGGTGTCAACCTTAGATATTCTTGACATGTTTGTATTCAGTTAATGGATCAATGACAGGAATAATAAATTGGATTGAGCATCAACTCAATCCCACTGTGGCCACAGATTTAGTGTCATAACCATTTACTGAATTACCCAGTGAGATAACTTCTTTTGTACCTAAAAGTGAAAAATCCTTTGTCGATCCACCATAGTCTCGATACACTTCTCAATGTAGCCAATCACTTTGGTATTGATAGCTCTGAATAGAACTACATTGGGCTAGTGTTAAACTACACCAATTGGTGCACAAAGGTGCTTCGGTGATCTTAAGTCTAAGGATCACATGCTCCACCATCCGTTAGAGAATTTATTCCATAGACACTGGGGTTACCATCCATATGGAATCCTCTGGTGGGTTTGTCTAGTGAACTTGCCTCTAGCTAGCACCCATGCGTTGTACTAGGTTGTCGGGAAACAACCTTGACAAGTGAGATCAGTCACTGCCTTTCAACAAGGTCGTTCAACGCTATGATAGCCTTACCGTATTATCTGTGTCCTTGGTCATAATGACACTGGGGCTACAGACGTTTCTAGAATAGCCACCATATATGATCATAGGGTTCTCACTATCAAGATTTGAAATACTTGATACCCTCATCACGGTTCTACTGTCTTGAGGACATATATCATTACATACATGATATAGAAGAATATGCCTTTTATTGATAAATAAACATTTATTATAGAGTCAATCTTACAATAATTGATTGGCTCTAGAGCACCTATTCTAATAACAAATGACAAAGATTCGCAAACATACCACAAGCTCATTCCCACCAATTGACAACGATGACTAGCCCTTGGCAATTCGCTATATGGTGAATTGATCTCATCGATCCCATGCCAATCGGTAAAGGTGGCATCAAGTATGTAGTAGTCACAGTGGATTATTTCACAAAATGGGTCGAAGCAGAGCCTTTGCCACGATCACCACCAAGAAGCTCAAAGACGTTGTCTTCGAGAATATAGTGTGTCGCTGCGAAATTCCTCATACTTTTATCTCAAATAATGAGAAACAAATCAACAATGAGGAGTTCAAGTAGTTTTGAGAAGACCTGGGGATTCATAAGAAATTCGACTCACAGCTAATAGACAAGTTGAAGTTGTCAACAATACCAATAAACACACTTTGAAGGCCAAACTTGGTGTAGCAAAAGGCAATTGGGCTGACGATCTCCCATAGGTTCTATGGGCATTTAGAACCACTCTGAGAACTTCTACTTGGGAAACACTATTCTTGCTAGCATATGGGTACGGAGCAATGGTCCCAGTTGAGGTAGGGACTAGTTCCCTTTGGAGGGAGTTTTACAATGAGGCAAACAATGAATCACGTATGTGTGCAAGTCTAGACTTGGTTGAAGAACATCACAATAAAGCTCATTTAAGGATAGCTTCCTATCAACAATGACCTTAGAAGTTTTTTGACTCTAAAGTCAAGAGAAAAGACTTCCAGTTTGGTGGCTTGGTCCTCAAACAAGTCCTTCTTGGTACAGCACAGGAATATTGGGGCCTAACTGGGAAGCTCCCTATCGGGTTGCTAAGATTATGCGACTTGGGACGTATCATCTCAAACAACTCAATGGTTCTAAAGTACCATGACCTTGGAATGTTGAACATTTATGGCTTATTATCAGTAAAGTTCTTATATAATTTTTACGATATCTTTTACTTGTAAATTTCATCAATAAGATTATTCTTATTCTTCTTCAAGAATTACTTGTGTCGTTATCTTAAGTCTTTATAATGTTGTTTTTTACAATATTTTACAAGTTATGCAATCAGAGAAATTGTATTCATTTAGTGAAGTTCTTAAATTATAAAAGTACTATCACAAATGGCAAAAAGTCTGCACATATATTCAAAAATGTTTATAGCAAAGAAGGACATTCAAAGAGCTACATCAATAGTTAAACGAAAAAAGAGATTATTCAGAGCAAGCAGAAGGGAATGTTGGGGAGAGAGTTGGAGATTTAACTCACGTTAGAGAGAGTGTGCTTACCCATTTTAAGTGTAGCAGAATATTTACCAAGTAGATTAAACATTTCCAATTTGATCACATCGAATGAAAGTGTGGAAAATAAAGAACACATCCATATACATGGTTCAACTAAATCCACTTTTAGCCTACATCCATGGGACCTTGTCTAGGTCGAAGCAATCCACTAAGTTAAAAACACATTAAGATATAGTTCAAAGCTGATCTAAGTTACAGGAAAAAGAACTCCCTGTTCAACTTTACACTTAACACCACACTTTGATCCTTAACTTGTCAGGAACACACCCATGAACAGCTTGTGAACCACCAAGCTTCAACCATTGATGCCATGCACAAGCACCAATAAAGTAACCATGTTCCAAGATCCATCAATAATGTGTTTGATATGGTGAGGTTTTGGCACAAATATGGAAATGAACCTTGAACCTTAAGAGAAGAAATACTCTAAGAAAATCAGAGTATATTGAAACAAAATATACTAAAAGGTTCTCATTCATACACACAAGAAAGAGGTGTTATATAATGAAAGATTTCTTGCTCAACAATATAGTGCTAGGTCAACTAATGTGGGACTAATGCATGTTTGTTCAAATAAGAAAAGTTTTCCTTCTTTTGGTTTGGACACAAAACAAATTGGGAAAAGTACTTTATTCCCTATGACCACTTAAGGATGTTATGACACATGTAAAAAGGTCCTAAAAAGTGAGAGACAAAGATAAAAAGTATCTTTTTCACTTTATCAGACATGAAACTCATGCTGGGTTGCAAACACCTGAATCAAGATTGAAAGAACCAACTGTTATGCACACACATTCTAAACGAAACAAGCCAAGACTCAAGTTTGGCAATTAGTGTGCACGCAATACATATGTGCACACATACAATTCATAAGTTTGAAAAGTATGAGTTTTCTATATTCTCCCTTTTTGTCAAACTTATGAACAAAGAACATAAAAGGATTAAGTGCAAACCTGGTTCAATCAACCAATTAAATTTGCAGATTTGCAAAATAAACATACAAACAAAAATAACCATCGAAAACAACACAAATGTAAACTCAAGGTTAGCACATAAAACAAATAAAACATCAAAGTAAGATAACTAAAGAGTTTTGTAGAAACAAAACAAAAACAGCAACAAACAATATAAAACAGTTCATAGTTTAGAAAATAAAATTAAAAATTAAAATCATTGCCACATGCTTCTTACTCTCCCTTTTTGTTCATAAGTCTTGAGTATTTTTGAGATGGTAGGGAAGAGCAACTAGCTTTCCTCTTGGTTCTGCACTTTGGAGGGGCAGTGATGGTGAAATGAGAGTCCTCAACTTGAACTTTTAGAATAGCAACAGAAGAGGTGTTAGCAGCTTCATCTTGGACTTGAGGAGCATTGTGAGTGCACACATTGTATCATCTTGAGTAGCTACATCTTCAGGTGCTTCTTCTTCTTCAGCAACAACTTGTTGTTCTTCTTGATCAGCAGCTTTGTCATCTTCCTCATGAGCATTGGCTTCTTTAGCTTCATGAGCTGCCTGTTCTTCTTCAACTTCAGGAGCAGCCTATTCTTCATCTTGAATCATAGTTGCATCAAACTTAGTAGGCATGGTAGGACCAGGAGGGATAGTAGGAGCAACTAGAGCAGTAGGAGGCACCTCATTCTGATCAGCAGGTTCTGTTAGAATAGGGGAAACAATTTTCTTCTTCTTCTTTTGCTTTTTCTTCAAATTAGCCTCTAATTTGTCCATTCGAGAACTAAAGGAAATGTGAATTTCCTTCACATACTGGACAACAGTCGCCACTGAAGTTTCCAAATCCTATATTGCAACTAAAAGCTTGGATTACCAAGTTTTAGTCCTTATTTGATTAGTTGAGGAAGATGAGGGCAAGTTCCCTATAAGCTGTCTAAGAGACTTCTTGGTGACAGTCTTTATCTTCAGAACAGGTTCCATTTCATAGATTTTGGGCTTTTAAGGGGAAATAATCTTGTAAATCAATGAAGGAAAATACAGAATCTATAGAGAATGAATGGATTGCGCTGCCACCTTAACACTAGTAAAGATCAACTCAGCCAAATCAATCTTTTTTCCTTGAGCAATTCCATAAACAAGTTGTGCTCGTCCTGGTCAAACAGTTGAATTGTGCATGGAAGGTGACCAGTAGGCCAAAGATATCTTAAACAACAATCTGTAAAGTGGTGTGAGCACACCAGGTTGTAGACTCTATCATTGTGCTCATTTGAATTCGGTTCAGCATTGTCTAAGCCAAAATTGGCGTAAAACTCTTGAACAAGGGGTAGTCAGGCCTATAATGGTTCCTGGCCATTTTCTTTTCTTCATCAGGGCATGGAATTCATTAAAATCTTCTAACCTAACATTGGCTTCGCTCATAATTTTCTTCTTGATAGTGTGGCTTTTAAATCTAGTTTCAGCAACAGGTAAAACAAATGGAGAGATGCACTAGATGTGAGTTCTCCATAAAAACCTTTCCTTTCTTCTTAACCAACTCCGTTGGAGTAAGAGGCTTTGAAGATGCACCTTTTGAAGAAGCTTCCTTACTTGATTTTAGAGTGGCTCTTGGGGTGTTGTCAGAAGTGCTGTCAGATGCCGAAGGAGATTTTTTCGTGACTTCTCTAGTGAAGCAGGGGTTGACTCTTCTTATGGGCACTCCAAGTATTGGTGATCACTAGAAACAGGGGATGAACTAAGGGTGGTTGAGTGGTTTGATTCATCCTCTTGACTTCCCTCTTTAGAATCTGAATCACTCGCTAGAGGAATAGGGTTTTTTGTGGCATTTGACTACACAACCCGGCCTTTTTCATTGCCAAAAATCCCTTTCCCAAAGATCTTTTTTTCTTTTTGGGTCCTTAATTGATTTCTTTCTTGAATTCATGAGAGAAAGATAAAAGAAAATCAATGAGAGAATTTGAGAGAAAAAATCATGAAGACTGAAAAACTCAGGTGGCAGAAAATGGTTACAGAATGTAAAGACTGAAGCGTAAAACGATTACGCTTAACATTTATGGCAGGTGTTGATTCTAAAGCCCTAAAAAGAGTTATACCAAAATTAGTTTTCTATCATAAGTGAGTGAACATATGCAATCGTGTGAGTGCACAACATCCCAAAAGAACATCATAAATTTTCAAAAGACTAGCCTTTATTGAAACAATTTTTAGTAACATAAAATTGAAATAATGAAATGCTTCATGAATTTTTAAAGGTCAAGATAGTCAATCTGTGCTAATCATCCTAATAAATCAAAATTTCAATCTTAAAAGACACAAAAACTCATACAGAAGTTGTCAACATAATGCAATCAAAACAACACTTCCTCAATCACACACAAGTGAGATAAATTTCCAAGAGCTTGTCTTAGTAGGTGATAGTGTCCTCCAGAGGGTAAAATGACACATCGGTCAATTTTAAATTGAGCAAGATAAACTCCCCCTTCCCTCATGCCCGACAATAATTTTTCATTTTTTTTTTCACCACAGGAAATAAAGATTTTTCTTTTCATTTTGATCAAGGGTAAATAACTCTCATAAACGTAACCAAAATTTAGCTTTCACACTTGCAACAAGGTAGTCCTCTCAATGGTAGATTCCTAAAACATAGGGGTCTCTACAAATCAAAAAATTACTTAGAATAACTTTCACACTTCAGGCAAGGTAGCTCTTTCATAATGGTGCATAATGGTGATAAGAATGACAAACAACTTGTGATCAGACAAGGTCATCTTATAAAGAGAGTCTCAGTGGACACAACATATCAAAGTTAGCACACAGATAAGAGAAAATGAATGATAATTAGAGTGCTATGTAATAACTGCCTCATACTAGGGTACTCATAGAATTACATAAAGTAAAATGCATTTATATTAGCAAAAGTAAATAGGCCCGAAATTTTCTTTTAATACATATAATCATTCTTTATACAAAGTAAGGTATCATTTGTAAAAGTTATCGAAACAGTGGACAGTGTAGCTATTGCTCCTCACTTGTCGACGTCGATCCGACCGCGTCCTCACCTAGATCCTGCAAACACAAAGAGAAACAATGGGGTGAGCACAAAATAATGCTCAGTAAGTAAATCCTCTACTTGTCTGACCCCGTAACTCTTTCTTGTAATTCTTTTCTTACACTCTTCTCATCTCATTTATTTTCTCTTTCTCTTTCTCTTTCACAAAGCTCTTTTCTATTAACTTTCTGTTGTATGTCACGGCCTCATCTTACCGGAGGCACGGCTGAGTGGAGATCACAAAGCAACCACCCAAACTTCATGACATCTACTCATTCTCTTCCTCTATTCTTTCTCATATTTTCTCATTCTTTGTCACTTGAATGTCACGGCCTCATCTTACCGGAGGCACGGCCGGGTGGAGTTCACAAAGCACCAACCCACTCTTCGTGACTTCCGGTTGGAGTTCACAAAGCACCAACCCACTCTTCGTGACTTCCGGTTGGAGTTCACAAAGCACCAACCCACTCTTCGTGACTTCCGACTGGAGTTTACAAAGCACCAACCCATTCTTCATAACTTGTGGGTGGAGTTCACAAAGCACCAACCCATTCATCATAACTTGCGGGTGGAGTTCACAAAGCACCGACCCATTCTTCGTAACTTCCGGGTGGAGTTCACAAAACACCAACCTCTTCTTAGATTTTTTTTCATTCTCTTTACTTTTAGAGTAGCTCATTCACAACGTTCTCTACTCTTTCTCAAACTACTTCTCAATGCACAATTAATGCATAAGGATGGTTCATGCTTAAAGTTTCTTACTTAATGCACTTATGAAATGCACAAATGCAATATTGCATCAAAACAGTCATTCTGCACAGGTCACACTCAAGAAGGCATAACTTGAGTTATACACCTCGGATTGCTACGGTTTTGGTCTCATTTAAAAAATAAAAAAAAGGAAAAAAAATATAAAATTTGATCTCAACCCAGTTCAATCTGTAAGATGCCCAAAAGTCACTCAGAAAGTCACAGCTGTGACAGGGCAGTTTTCACTTAGGCATATCATCAAACATTAATTGTGCATAAACAAACCCTAATCCAATTATCATTCTATTTAGTTCTCAAACCATCCAAAATGAGAGAAAAACTCTCTTGTAGCATCACATACCTACATGGCAAACACACTCCACAAAAAAAATTTCTCCAATTCTGCCAATTTCAACCCATCATCAAATCATGACATATACTTCTCGTATTCAAATATATCCAACAACAAGCATAATTCATCATCAATCTCATCTCAATTTCTCAATAGTCACAACATATGCATATTTAAAAGAAATCTCTACTAACTTGAATTCTTAAATTTTAGCTTGAGTTGGATTTTGAGTGGAATTTACTTACCTTGTTCTTGAGTAGTCTCTCCTAAGCTCTCTATTCTTGTTGGATTCCAATCTTCTCTTAACCCTTTTAATGCCTAGAAACAAAACCCTATGAAAAACCACTTAAAAGCCCTCAAAATCCTTGGAGGATTGAATGATAATTTGAGAGAAATTGGGGGAGGAGTGTGGCGGTGGAGAAGAAGAATGAAGGGTTTCAAACCCTTAACACTTTAATTTATAACCACACTTTCCCATTTTGCCCTTGCTCTTTCTTGAAAATTCCATCTATGTCCCTTAGTCAATTATAATAATGCCCTCATTTTTATTACATTCTCCATGAAATTCTATCTTTTTTCACTCCACAATTTTTCAATTAATTTTGAGTGAAAAGACCATTTTACCCCTAATGAAAGTTTAAGGGATTTTCTTCACATTTTTCTCAAAATAACTTTAACAAAAATTCAACTAAGGTCCAACCAACCAATATTAACAAAATATCAACCCAAATGAGAGCAAAACAATAAACATTAAAGCAATACACCATAACTTAGCTACGTACCTCAAGTAGGGCGTTACATGCTAGCACAGATCAAAGAGTCTTGACAGACAAAAATAAAAGTAGCATGTTCATGCTTTATTCATCAACTGAAATAAAAAACTATTCAAGTTGAAGTAGTCCAATGGACTTCCTCAAGAAAATAAAAGTATCATAGTCGAGTGCTTTTGTAAATAAATCAGCCAATTGGGATTTTGTGTACACATGAGCAAGTGCAATGATGTTCTTCTCAACAAACTCTCTAATGAAATGATGTCTTACGTTAATGTGCTTAGTCCTAGAATGCTGGACCGGATTCTTAGAGATGTTAATGGCACTCATGTTGTTGCAAAAAAATTGTCATACAATCTTGATCAACACCATAATCATTCAACATTTGCTTTAACCATAAAATTTGAGTGCAACAAGTCCCTGTGGCAATGTACTCAGCTTGGCAGTGGATAGGGAGATTGCATTTTGCTTCTTGTTGTACCATGTGACAAGATTGTTTCCAATATAGAGACATCCACCCGAAGTGCTTTCTCAATCATCCAAATTTCCTGCCCAATCCGCGTCACTATATCCAACGAAACAACTGTTAGAATCAAATGAGTACCAAAGGCCAAAATCACATGTACGTGAGATATATTTCATGATTCTTTTCACTGCAATCAAGTGTAACTCACATGGATTAGTTTGAAACCTAACATAAACACAAACACCAAAGCAAATATCAGGTCGGCTTGCAGTTAAGTAAAAAAGACTTCTTATCATGCTTTGGTACAATTTATTGTCTACTTTTTACCATGGTCGTCTTTGCACAGCTTAAGGGTACCACTCATAGGAATTCTATCATGCTTTGCATTCTCAAGACAAAATCTTTTCAACATGTTTCTAGCATACTTTCATTGGGGAACAAACATGCCATTATTCATTTGTTTAATTTAGAGACCAAGAAACATATTCAATTCCCCTGGCATACTCATCTCAAACTCATTTTTCATTAGGCTACATGTGAATGAGATGTAGAACCAAACGCAATATCGTCAACATAAATCTGTGCACACATGATCTCATTTTTAGCACACTTGATAAAGAGGTTTTTCATTTTTTTTTTTTTTTGGGGCATTACCTCGTTCATAGTTATGCTCAAGAAGAAAAGTTGTCAACCTTTCATACCATGCCGGTGGGGCTTGTTTTAAACCATAAAGTGCTTTCTTCAATCTGAGAACACGATCAAGTTTATGGAGGTCTTGAAAGCCAATTGGTTATCCAATATACATTTCTTCGGTAAGGATTCCATTCAAGAAGGTGCTTTTGACATCCATTTGGAACAATTTGGTCTCGAGGTAGTAGGTGATAGAAAGCAGCAAGAAAATTGATTCAAGTCAGGCAATAGGGGTGAAGGTTTCATCAAAGTCAATTTCTTCAACTTGAGTATATCCTTGAGCTACTAGCCTTGCTTTATTCTTGACAACATTACCAAACTCATTAGTTTTATTTATAAAAACCCATTTGGTGCCTATTATGTTGATTTCCTCTGCACCTAGTACAAGCGTCCAAACATCATTCCTTTCGAATTGTTCTAGTTCTTCTTGCGTGGCTCAATCTAATTTTCATCTTCTAAAGCTTGTTTGGCATTCTTTGGCTTTGCAAGTGACGCATAACACAGATGGTTAATTTCATTTTGTGTTCTTCTTCTTGTAACCATTACCTCATTTGAATCTCCAATCACGGTTAAAGGTGGATGAGCTTTTTGAACCCAAGTTGGTTGGTCTTTTCTTCTTTGATTTCTCTTTTGAATGCTTTCATCTGAAAGATAAAAAACAAGCTCTATCCGTTCATTTTGCAATGATGAGTTAGCAGATGATTCTTTGCATAAAGCAGATCTAGTTGCTATACACAAGAAGTAGGTGACAACACATTTGACGAAGGTTTAGGTTCAGGAGATTCGAAAGTGTTTACACCATTTGTGTGGGCACACAAGGAATAAATATGTCTTGAATTTCACATTCTTGAAAATATTTTGAAAAATCTTTTACATCACTAAATACAACATTAATGGATTCTAAGACTTTTCAGAGTGCATGTTATAGATCCTAAATGCATAGCTATTAGAAGAATAACCAATGAAAACACCTTCATCACTCCTAGAATCAAACTTATCTAAATTCTCTCTATCATTCAAGATGCAATATTTGCATTCAAAAACATGAAAGTAACAGAGATCAGGTTTCTTACGTTTCCACAGTTCATAGGGAGTTTCAATAGTACCTTTTCTAAGGTAAAGGTCTGTTGGAAATATGACATGACATGTTATGGCTTGAAGCACTCTGTTTTTTCCTTTCCATAACACCATATTGTTGAGGTGTTTCTGGTGCTGAAAATTCATAGAATATGCACTGAAATTCACAAAAAGTAGTAAAATCAACATTATCAAATTCATTTCCATGGTCACTCCTTATCCTTACTATCTTTGTAGCTTTTGAACTCTTCTCAACAAGAAATCTTTTGGCCAATTTCTGAAATGCATTAAATGAATCAGATTTCTCACGTAAAAAATCAACCAGTATTGAAATTAGATAAAGCTTTATGAGATATCCTGGTTTGTTTACCTTGTTGACATGGACCACACACATTACCTTTTGGAAGTTCAAGTTTTGGTAGTCCTTTAACTACTTCCTTCTTTAAAAGTCTCACCATGTCCTTGAAGTTCATGTGACTGAGTTTCTCATGCCATAAGTTTGTTGAATCTGTTTTACAACTAAAATAGGACACATGGTTAGAAAGCAAGTATCAATTGTCATTTGAATTTTTTCTCTCAAGTAGAGAAACACCTTTACCATTCAAGATTTGACACTTGTCCTTTGAGAATTGAACCACAAAATCTTTGTCACAAACTTGACTACTACTAATCAAATTAGCTTTAAAACCATCAACCAGTAAGACATCTTTCAAAATAGGAAAATCAGGTAGCACAATTGACCTTTTGCCAAGAATTTTACCTTTCTTTCCATCTCCATAAGTAACATGCCCACTATCAATCGATTCTAGTTCAGCCAAAAGAGATTTATTACTTGTCATATGCCTTGAACAACCACTGTCTAGACCAAAGTTCATTTTGAAATGCAAGTAAAGAAGTATGAGACACCAAACAGTTTAGATCAAACTTTGGTTTCCAAACTCTTTTGGAAGAAAAACCATTGTTAGCTTTATGATTTACATTAGCAACAAAACTATGATTTTTAAAAACTCAATTTAAATAAGCAATGAACCTGAAGCATTTGGGTTTAATGTGACCTTTCCTATTATAAAAATGGCAAATAGGAATGAATTTTGATACCTTCATAGCCTATCTCATAGTAGTTCCTTTAGCATGAGTTTCGGTGGCCTTCACAAACATGCTCGCACCAGCTTTCAATGTGCTAGCACTAGGATTGAAACCCAAACCATATTGATCTCTGAAGGATCTTCCTTGGCCAAGCACTTCATCAAGCTTAAGAGATCTTGCATTCAACTTATCAATGATGGCCTTAGCCTCAATTAGTTCAGCAGTAAGAACAACAATCTTTTCGAACAAGGCTTTCTATTGTCTCAATAAGGAAGCATTCTCAATACCAAGAGATTGCAACTTTTTCACAGCCTTTAGCCATTGGTCATGCATTTTATCATATGCTTCCTGTTACTAAGCATAGATATCAAGAATGTCATTCGAAATCTCACTCTTACTATCTTCTTGATTCGTAGTGAAGGCTAAAACATTCTCATCATCACCCAAATCATCATCATCACTCTCATCATGCTCACTCTCACTCAAAGTGGCAGCCATGGCTTTACTTTTTCTCTTTTTCAGTGTGTTAGCACACTCAGATTGTATGTCTCCAAAGCCTTTGCATTCAAAACACTAGATACCTTTTCTTTTTCTTTTAAAAATTTCTTTCTAAAGATACTAGGGCTTTGATGGTCATAAGACTTTTTCACAAAAGGTTTTTGGCCATAACCATTGTTATGAGGGTTTTTTATGTTTTTCTTAAGAAACTTAGCAAAATTCTTTATAGGTAAAGCACAATATTCATCATCCGATGAACTTAAATCATGGTCATCAAAAGGATCAAAATCAACGTCATGTTTGAGAGCCAAACCTTTGCTCAATTTTTGTTTTTCCCAACGTTGCAGATTTAGCTCATCGGTTTAGAGAGAGCCAATGAGTTTATCAATATCCATAGCATCCACATCTCAACATTCTTCAATGGTGGTGACCTTTGACATAAACCTTCGAGGCATTAGAATATGTTCTTTCCAAAGCAAAACACTCATTAGAAATATCACAAACTCTACCATAAAAATCAGGTACAGTCTCATCTTTTTCATGTTCAGATTTTCAAAATCAGTGACAAGTCTTTTAAGTCTATTTCTTTTAACGATACTAATTGCCTCATTCTTGACTTGAAGCCTATCCCAAACATCTTTAGCAAGCTCACAATTAACTATGACGTTCATTGGTTTCACATTGACAGTATTAAAAAGTTCATTGGTTTCACATTGACAGTATTAAAAAGAGCATGAAGGGCTTTAGAGTTATAAGTTGCCAAAGTTACCTTATCAGCAGTCCAACTAGCAATAGCTTTTGGTCTAGACATTTCATCTTCAACAATAATCAGGGTTGTCTAACCATTCTTAACCGTGGACCATACTCTTTCATCTATAGACTTAAGAAAAACATGCATCCTAGGTCTCTATGTATAATAGCTAGGTTTTTCTAATAGAGGTGGTCTGTGAGCAGATCCTCCTTTAGTGAAGAAATTCATAATGAAAAACAATCAGACAGATACTAACACAACAAACGAAGCGTACACACAGACAAACAATTGATCTAAAATGAAAATTTGACACAGATAAGGTTTTGTCCAATAGTTGACAATCAGATGCACATGAAAATAATCAAAATGAGTAAGGATCCATTGAAGCAACTTATCAGGACATACTCTGATACCACTTATTAGGGAGAGAGTTAGAGATTTAACTCACATTCGAGAGAGTGTGTTAGCCATTTTAAGTGCAGTAGAATATTTATCAAGTAGATTAAACATTTCCAATTTGAATACATCAAACACAAGTGCGAAAAATAAGGAACACAACCACATACATGGTTCGGCTAAATCCACTTCTAGCCTATATCCATGGGACCTTGTCTAGATCAAAGCAATCTACTAAGTTAAAAACACATTACAAGATATAATTCAAAGCTAATCTAAGTTACAGTAAAAAGAACTCCCTATTCAACTTTACACTTAGCACCACACTTTGGATCCTTAACATGTAGTAACTCCTTGGACATTCTTCATGTCGGGAATACACTCGTGAACAACTTGTGAACCACCAAGCTTCAACAATTGACACCATGCAATAGCATCAACAATGGAACACGTTCTAAGATCCATCAATAACTGTTTGATATGGTGAGGTTTTGGCACAAATATGGAAATGAACCTTGAACCTTAAGAGAAGAAATACTCTAAGAAAATCATAGTATATTGAAACAAAATATACTAAAAGGTTCTCACTCATACACGCAAGAAAGAGGCATTATATAATGAAGGATTTCTTACTCAACAATATAGTGCTAGGTCAGCCAACAAGGGACTGACACATGTTTGTCTAAATAAGGAAAGTTTTCCTTCTTTTGGTTTGGACCACAAAGCAAATCGAGAAAATGTACTTTATTCCCTAGGACCAATTAAGGATGTTATGACACATGTAAAGGGTCAAAGTAAGAGATAAAGATAAACAATATTATTTTCACTTTATCAAACATGCAACTCATGCTGGGTTGCAAATATCTGAATTGAGAGTGAAAAAACAAATTGTTGTGCACTCACACCCTAAACGAAACAAGCTAAGACTCAAGGCTGGCAATTAGTGTGCACGCAGAACATATGTGCACACATACAATTCATAAGTTTGAAAAATATGAGTTTTTCACATAGAGGATGATCACTTCTCTTGGACTTCAGGACTATGGCTGTATGTGAGTCGAGCCAAACACCACGATACTCAAAGCTTAACTCGTAAAAAATTAGCAAGCTCGAGCTTGAGCTTGGGTTTGTTGAGCTTTGGAAACTAGGCTCAAAGCTCGACTCGAGATGATTTACTGAGCTCAAGTTCGGCTTGAGCTCAGCTCGTCTATTTCTTCCTCTTCCTCTTGAATAAAATTATAGTATTTAAAATCAAAATCAATCCCTAGTGCTTGTGCCATCAAAATTATAGTACACCCATCTAAAAAATATCCAACCAAATTTTCACATCAAAATTACATTTATAATTATAAATAAATCACAATCAAACAGACCACATCCTCTCTCTTCTTTGAAGAAAAGATGAACTCAAATCCACCATAAAAAAATTTAACAAATCAAACCCATTTGTGGAATTACTACTTCCAATCACTTCAACATGTGAAGCATTATGTAAAATAAAAGGCGGCTTGGTTAAGGAAGGAACAATACAAGAAAGAGAAGAGAGAAGACAAGAAGAAGGAAAATAAAAAAAGAGAAAAAGAGAATGAGAGAAGGAGAATTGTTGACTGTTGTTGTAAAAGACTCTAGGGCTTTTGCAGGTTGGAATAGTTTATATAGTAAATGTTAAAAACCATATATCCCCCCATACTTGAAAACATTGCACTTATACCTTTTTGAGTCGTTTATAAGCCTATCAAGCTAAGTACTTGGTGGCTCGGTGCTCTGCTTGATGGATAATCGAGCTGTTCAAGCTTGAGATCAGCTCGAGTTTTATCGAGCAGAGCCATGAGATACTTGCAAGTAGCTCAGCTAGCATAAGGAGACGTGGCTTTTATCACTATGACCTTAGGATTGGTAGCTTGACCTTTGGGATTCTCTTGTTCTTAGTGATCCTCCTCCTATAGAGTTTCCTGGTCGTTTTTTTTATTGAGCAACCTACATCAATGCGAGGGCTTCCTAATAGTCTTCAGGAAAGCACTAAAGGTTCACATTGCGGTTGTCTTCTTGCAGCTTGTTTATGACTTGTAGTGACCACTCCCTAGCCTTCTTTTCCACCTCATTATTGATTTGTCATAGTTGTTCAATCAATGAAGCGGTTGTCTTCTTGCCGTTTGTTTATGACTTGTAGTGACCACTCCCTAGCCTTCTTTTCCACCTCATTATTGATTTGTTGTAGCTGTTCAGTTAATGAAGTGACTTGGCCACAAGCCATCTCCAGCTCAAGATCTTTCTCTCTGATCTTTTTCTCTATGGTCACCCATAGCTTTGCCCGAGATGCTTCGGTCTCTTTCTTGCAGCTTATGCTATCTTGAAGTTCTTTTTTCTTTTTTTCTCTTGAGCTTATATCTCTGGTGAGCTCGCTACCATCATCTATAGCTCTTAGACCTAATCATCCTTCTTTTGAAGCTCTTGCTTCTTAAATTCTATAGTTTTTAGAGTAGTTCTCTTTGCTCTAGCTGCACGTGTGCTAGTTGCTGTGTTTCCCTTGTAGATATTTTTGTTTCTATAAGGGCTTGCCTCAACTTGAGAATCTCCTCCTTCATTTCTTAAGTTTTCTCTCTAATAGAGATTTTGGTCTTATTGTGAGCGATGCTTAAGGCAAGCACAGGCTACAAAAGAGAATGAATAAGAGTTGGTTAAAAAAGAAGAATTTTTTTTCAAAGCTCAGAGACTACAAAGGAAAAAGTATTCTACCTGGTTTTGCAGCTAAAGTGTTGTGACTAGAAGATCAGAAGGCCTTGTAGCCATGTATCTCTCAAAGGTTGACTCCAGTTGGCACCCCAGCATTGTGAAGATCATAGGTCGTAAGTGATTATGGAGCCTTCTAAAGAGGTCTAAGATAGACTCATCATGACCTCTCAGATCAGGAATATCCTCAGCTTGCTCTTAGGTGGCCTTACCTTCCTTTCCTTGAGTTTCCTTTGGAGGGGCAATCTAGGTAGGCATCACTTCCAAGTCAACTAAAGAAGACTTTGATATCTCTCCCATTATTATCTTCCTCTTTTTTGTGCCCATGGTCTTCTTCTTCATGGGATGTCACATGGTGAGCTAGAGAGCTTACTCACGTCGCTCCTTAGCTGGGTGCCTTGTTAGGAAACGACCCATCGAGGTAGCGGAAAACAAAAATCATAATAACAAGGATCATTCCCATTGAGCCAAGATCAAAGGTACAATTTTACAGTTTATATAAATACAAGAATCTGCAGAAATTAAACATGAGTTTAGAAAAACATACGCACGTTTGGAGGCTCCTCCAAATTTGGCTATGAACGTTTTTGCTACCGATCCAAGTGTAGGATCGAACCCACGTAGTCCACACGAAGACAATCACAAGGAACTAAGGAGGGTTTGCTAGATCCTCCTTAGCCTTTAGATTAAAGAAGAAAAATCAATGAAATTGATTTTAGGCAAAAATGAATTCTGTCGTGGGAGAGTGTTTAAAGGGCTGCTGTGTTTTTCCTTTTACAATGAAAATGAGCTAATGAAAAATCACACACATTTTACAAATAACATTTTTCTTTTGTAGTGAAAACTTAGTAGCCCTATTCCCATATAGAATATGCTTGGGCTCCAACCCAAACACCCCGTGTTACCAAACACTCCCAATTAGATATTTTTATTTCCATCTTATCTCAATTAAAATCAATTAATATATATTTAATATATATATTAACTTTTAACAATAATGATGATTTAATTAAATATATGCGAGTACATATTTAAACGTAATTTCACTTATTTAATTTTTCTAATAAATTAAATAAAGGCTACGACCTCAGCAAATTTAATTGCACAGTGAAATTACCAAAATACCATTTCGCCTAAAAATAAGAAAACGCCCCTCTTTCTTCTTGGCCCTTAAATTATCTTCTATGTGTGTGACCCACAGTCTCCTCATCATACTGGCAGTGTATAGTATCGCGATTAACGCCAATTAATCACTCACTAATACACAGACCAAGATTGGCCCCTAGTAAGGCATCATGGCCACCCGATAGATTCGGATTCAGCAAAGTAGCTACCTGTGAACGATATGGTTACCATACAATTCGATCATTTCATCATATGTTATCTCGATGAGACGAAGGCATAGAAATAGTGTCAACCTTCGGTTACTCTCGATATTAAGTATTCAGTTTCTAGACCAATGACCTGTATTATAAATCAGATAGAGCAACAACCCAATCCCATTGTGGCCACAATTTTAGTATCATTGCCATATACTGAATTGCACCGTGAGATAACTTCTCTCGTACTCGGGAGTGATGAATCCTCTGTCGATCCACCATAGTTTTGATACACTTCTTGATGTAGCCAATCACCACCGTATTGACAGCTCTGAATAGAATTGCGTTAGGCTACTGTCAAACTACACCAATCGGTGCACAAGGCGCTCCGGTGATCTCAAGTATAAGGATCACATGCACCACCATTCGTTAGAGGATTTGTTCTATAGACACTGGGGTTACCATCTATATGGAATCCTCTGGTGGGTCAGTCTAGTGAACTTGCTGCGGTGTAATCGCCTACAGCAAGCACCCATGTGTTGTACCAGGTCGTCACCAAACAACCTTGACAAGTGAGATCAGTCACTGCCTTTTGGCAAAGTCGTTCAACACTATGATAGCCTTACTGTATTATCTGTGCCCTTACTTCAGAATAATACTGGGGCGACAAACGTTTCTAGAATGGCCACCATATGTGCTCATAGGGTTCTCACTGTCAAGATTTGAAACAGTTGATACCCTCGTCACAGTTCTACTATTCTAAGGACATATATCAATACATATTGCAATAATAATAATTTACGCGATATTGAATAAAATGCCTTTTATTGATCAATGAACATTATTACAAAGAGTCAATTCTACAATAATTGATTGGGTCTAGGGCATCTACTTTAACATGCCTTTCAGTAATAGTTTGGGTCCCCGTTACAAGGACATTGCTTAGAGTCACTTCAGCTCGAGATTCCCTTGACATCTTGGGGAATGTAATACCTACTATTCCCTTAACTCTCTTCGGTTGCATAGCTTCTTCATCAACATCAAGAACAGTCAGTGAATAGAATCAAAAGGAAATGAAAGACTATGTTTTTTAGCAAAAGAAAAACTTATGAGCTGAACTATTCAAGTATGGTTCGGGGGGAAAGAAACCATGCTTTCGGAGATTCTCCGTCGTCACGAGCACCTTCGTGTTGTAACTAATGTTTTGAGGGTGACAAAAAGCTTGAATGCGGTTGTGATTCGTTAACAACTATAACTTGGTCGTTTTGTTTTCTGAATTAGAAAAGAGCTCATTAGTTTACATTTAGAAAAAAGAACAAGGAAAAAGAGAAGGGACCTAAAATTAAAAGGGAAAACCTACTCGGTTCCAGAAATTTACAGACCTTGTCATACTTAAAGAAAAAATATTTGGTTTTGTAAGCTCCCGCATTATTGGGATAGCCAAATATATAAGTTCATGCTTGCAGAATGATATATACATGGAATGTGATGGAATGGGATTAACACTCCACACTTGAAGATCATTTTGGAGATCACAACCATCACCTCAGGAGGATCTTAAGCCGTATACTACCTCTTTCAGTATACTTGTACCGATATCGCATATTTGTCTATGGCCTTCTACATTTCCTCGAGTGTGACTGTTGACCTAATAAGCTTTTCGGGACGCGCAGAGGAGGTACTCAGTTGGTGTGTGCTCTCACCATCGGTTTTCCTCATATTAGTTCTTGGTGGAAACTCCACTGGTTCTAATGTCTATAAAGGGACAACAACCAAAGGAGACTCAAACCTCGAAAAATCTACTTCATAGGATGACTCAGAAGAAGAAGGAGAAAACTCATTGGTTTCCGCCATGGCCGACTTGTTTCTAAACATTCAGGTGATTCTCTCGAGCACAACCCATAACCTGCCAGATACTCACAAACAACCATGATTATAAAAATTGCAAAAAAGTGAAAAAAATTAATAAAAGAAAGAAATTTCTTTACCTTACAATCGATAGAAATAGGTGTTCTGATGTAGCGTTGGGTTCGCATTAACTAGAAAGGAAGGAAAAATATTTGAGAGCAAGAAAATGGAGTTTTGTCTCTGGAAAAATTTGGAGTTCTCAAAAATTAGGGTAAAGTTAGGGTTTTTAAGTGAAGAAGGTGACAGTACAGTTGCTTTTATAGGAAAAGTTTAGGTGGGAATTAATTCTTGACCGTAGATTGCGACCACATGTCATCGATCCACAGAAAGAGTAACTTTTGTGCCTTGTAGAAATCAATTGATGATGACTTTATTGTGAATCGCAATTACCAGCATAATCATCTCATCCGTATTTAACGTGCCCCAAAAGAATGTTGTTTCACCATGGCTAGCATTTAATGTTCTCGGCTAACATTTAATGTGCATAGTGACATGTCTATTAGATAAAGATTACTTCATTAACTCTAACAGCTGTCAAATGTGACAAATAACATCTAAAGAGGTCGTTCAAAAGAGGCATTTATTCACCATGCCAAACAAAAAAACTAAACAAGGTCATTCAAAAATTTCAACCACAAGAAAATCTAAGTTTCCCGGGTCATGAATAACAGCTCAAGTTCGAAGCATCCCCTGATGGCGCGAGGCAAGATCAAGCTCAGATTGATAGATCTTAGTAAACAATCTCCTTGGGTTGCATGCCTAACTCTCAAGTCATAGTTCACGATCTACCTCCAGTTCACTAGTCAAGATAGAATCTCAAAGATCACATGAAGCAACCAGCTTTAGTTCTTAGCAGTCAGCAATAGGTCGTCTACAATAATGTGATCGCCCTCTAGCTCTTAGCTTGAGTGAATATCTCCAATGTCAGATCATGACATAATTATGAAGTTCTCAAGATCCAATTCCTTGAATCTCAAGAATTGGGGAGCTTCTATTATGCCTAAAAATTAAGGCTAACATAAGCTGATGTCAGTGAGAACCAATTAGAGTTTTGGAAGGCCTTCCATCATTTAAAGGCTGCCACATCACCAAAGACAAAAAGAATATAGCTATCAACAAACCAGTTGACTCAAGTTTAGCCTGTGAATGAATTTGGTTCGCACACCTGTCCAAGCTCCATTTAATTTAAGGATTCTTAAATTCTCAACCAATAGAAAGACATGAAAGATTTGCACGGCTCTAACCCACTTGTAGAAATGTAATCATTACCTTGAGCTTAGTAGGTATAAATAGCCAGCTTTCCCTCACAAAATCAAGATCAGACCCCTTGAATTCAACAATGAAAATACAAAAGACACACTACGAGAAAGAGACTAACTTGATATTTTCTATGAATCCTTAGAACACCAAGCACCTGTAACTCCAAATCACAGTTCGCGACCTATTGTAATCTTGGCTAACGATCAGGAACACACTAATATAAAAGAGTGGATATAGGATTCGCTTTAAGTATATGAACCAATACAAAAATCTTTATTGTTTCCTTTATTTTCACGTCTTTGCATGCTGCTATGAGAACAGTATCCCACTGTAATGACTGTTTTATACTAGGATACGTGTAGAAATATATCAAGTAGAATATATGTATAGTGGCAAAAGTAAATGGGCCCAAAATTTTCTTTTATTACATATAAACATTATTTATACAAAAACAGAGTATCATTTACAAAATGGTATTAAAACAGTGGACAGTGTAGCTATTGCTCTTCGCTTGCTGACGCCCATCCAACCGTGTTCTCACCTAGATCCTACAACCACAAAGAAAACAACGGGGTGAGCACGAAATAATGCTCAGTAGGTAAATCCTCTACTCGATTGTCCCCGTAACTCTCTCTAATTCTTTCCTTATAGTTCTCATCTTTCACACAGCTCTCTTTACTTAACTGCTGCTATATGTCACGGCCTCATCTTACCGGAGGCACGGCTAGGTGGCGTTCACACAGCACCATCCCACTTTTCGTGACTTTCGAGTGGAGTCACAAAGTACCAACCCGCTTTTTACAACTTTTGGGTGGAGATCACAAAGCACCAACCCATTCTCATACTTATCGGGTGGAGATCACAAAGCACCAACCCGTTTGAGTAACTACCAGGTGGAGATCATAAGCACCAACCCATTCTTAGTGTTCTTCTCATTCTCTCTACTCTTAGAGTAGTTCATTCACACAGTTCTCTACTCTTTCTCAAACTAGATTCATAGTGTAGCTTAATACTTAGAGTAGGTTAGTCACAAAGTTCTCTACTCTTTCTCAAACTACTTCTCACATGCACAATTAATGCATATGGATGGTTCATGTTCATTAATGCACTTAGGACATGCCAATATGCAATGTTGCAAAAATTAAGGTTCATAACTCATGCTCATACTTCTCTTAGGCATTTCATCAAACAACTAGTGTGCATACTTACACTCCACTTTATTTATAAATCTATCCCTCTCTTGAACCATCCAAAATGGGAGAAAACTCCCTCACCAAGCTATAATTCCTGCCATAACTTAACACTTCCAAAGAGATTTCTCAATCTCCTCCAATTTCATCACAAACTACATTCTCATCACACATCACACTTCTCAATTGAAGTGTATTTAACAACCACAAAATAACTACTCATCTCAACCCAAGTTCTCAATAACATAACATATATCATGCATAAATAAATCTCTTCTCAAAGGATTTCTCAAATATCAACTTGGATTGGGATTTACTTACTTGTGATGGTGTGATTCCACTAACACTTCTCTTTTCCTTAGTAACTTGTCCCTTCTCTACAACTTTAAATAATAAAACCATAAGACTTCAATGTACAAATATATGCAAAACTTCACATCTAAAGCAAGAATCCTTACCTTAGGATGCCTTAGATTAATTCTCTACCGAGATCCAACTAAAAACCCTCAAAAATCCTTGAAAGCTTGAAGGAAGAATTGAGAGGAAATGGAGAATGGAAGAGGCAGTGGAAGAAGAGTGAATGAAGGGTTTACTAAACTTAACCCCTTTTTAGCTCAAATTATCTTCAGTCATTCCCATTTTACCCTTGCTCTTCCTTGGAATTCCATCCTTGTCCTTTCAATCATTACAATCACACCCCCACTCTAACATATTCTTCATAAAATTCTCTTACATTTTACTCCCCACTTTTCTTGCTAATTAAGGGTAGAAAGGTCATTTTGGCCCTATGGAAGAATTCTCTAGAATCTCAATACATTTTTTTTTTGTCAAGCCCTTCGCCACAGCGAAGAATCTTTCTTCGCCCTGGCGAAAACTTCCAGAACCTACACCATAGGTTACAGGACTTCATCGCCGGGGCGAAGCACAACACAAAAATTTGCCAAGTCTTTACAAATTTCAGGGCAACCACTCAACCAACTCATAATATCCCTTCAACCAAGGACCAACCAAACAACATTAACAATATAACAACTCAATTAAGAGCAAAACAATAAAGATTCAAGCAATGCAATGTAAATTAGCTACATACCTCAAGTGGGGCGTTACACCCACTCAACTCTCATATTTATTTCACATGTAATTTCTAAGATCTTCTTAGCACTTTCCATGTGTAAAGTCGTTGGCGTCAAAATCAAGCATCAACACCAATTGAGAATAAACAAGAATCGCCTTGGTGTAGAGCACATCATACATGATTCCAAGCTCAATCACTACCAGATTGAAAGCATCTTTTACTAACTTTTGGAAATCTTGTAACTTTCCAACAATTCATTTTCATCAAGAGACCTACAAATATATTTAAAATCTCTTGAACCGAAAAAAAAGCTTCAAAGATTTGATGTGATTCTTTTTTTGTTGCTTCACTCACAATATCAAAAGTTTCATCCTTAAGTTATATCTTGTTTGGTGATTTTAACAAGATTTGGAAATGGATTAGGATTTGAGAGCAAAGACTCTTTAAATCGCTTGGTGCTCGAAGACTAGAGTACAAAAACCCTCTCTCCATATTCAATAATTCCATAAATAGTTATTGGAATTAATATATGTTTGGGGAAAGAAATGTTACTTTAGGACAAAATAACTAGATAAAATACTATCCAAATATTAGCACTGAATGCAAAAAAGTTTCTCGACCTCAACTCATTATCTTCTAAGGAATAAGCTGAGATAGTGTATGGGCCACAAAGGTGTAAGAGAAAAAAACTTGTCCACAATACCTTGAGTGAACAGTTTCCCTTAAATAATCCTTAAATTCCTCACATTCCACTTTAGAAAGTGAATAATGTGAACAGTCTACATCGTATTCATAAATGCCATGCCTAGGGCAACAGTTGCCATCCAATTTGCTCCTAAATATGCCAACCAGACAAAGAGTTTAATCCAACTTCTTATTATATATTTTCTTAACCAAATATGGTATGGATGATTTGTAAACAAAGGCCAATTATAATGAATGCATGGACTTCCCATCTATACCAAGTTTTTTCTAACTCCTTTAGAGATGATGCTTTGTTACTTCCCATCTTAATGAGAAAATTATTTCGATCTTTAGTAATGTCTAATCCTCATTAGTGGAGAGTAGTTCGATACATCAGCCTATGGAGTCTGTCGCCAATTGATAAACTTTGTATTTTTGCATAAAATATTCCGGGAAGTCGGAATGTGGACTAAAGTGGGGATCACCTACTCGAGGGACCAATAGAGAAAGATAGTCAATGCAGCTTATAACTTTTTGGAGTGTTGAACATTTTCTAGTAATAATTTTTCAACAACCTTTGAGACTTGTATAAATTCTAGGCAGCTCATTGTGTTAAGTTGAGTATAATGTTCTTATTTCATTTTCAATTTCGTTGTTTTGTGTTTTTGTTTGTTAGTCATTTTCCTTGTTATCGTGTTTTGTACCTGATGCTTGGGGACGAGCATGTCTTTAGTCTGGGGGTATTTGACAATCCAAGGATTATACTGTTTTATTTAGGCTTTTTGGCCAGATTTTGGATACTTCTTGGCTCGTTTATGCCTGAATTGCTACTTCATTCCATATATTTTATATTTCAGGCCAAAACGGACATTTTGAGCACATAATGAGCGAATTGGAGTTTCTGGACCCAGAAGTAATTGAATCTCAGAATTTTGGAAAGTTCTGAAGCGGAGTTAAAGCACTATGAAGCTTGTTCCCAAGGGAAAGCATCGAGGATCGAAGATTCAAGCAAGGAAGCAAGCAGAGGGCATTTCTGTAAATTAACAATTCTCCAGGAAGGTTCACCGCGGTGAAGGTTATTCTTCGCCTCGGCGAAAGAAGCTAAGCGCGAGATTCAACTTTAGCTCATCGCCGTGGCGAAATTCGTTCTTCGCCGTGACGAAGTCTGCGAAATTTTGTTTTCTCCAAAACGCACAGTTTTATTTTAGGAAAGTTTTAGGTTTTTGGGTGAACTATATAAGAGAAACTTTACCATTTTTGTGGGGTTCGTCTGAGTCGCCTGGTTTTCGTTTTCTTTAGGATAGCTTTGAAATTTTTTGTGGAGAAAGTGAGAAGATTTGAGATTTAATCTTGTGGATTCTTCAACTAGGGGAGATCTCTATTCTTTTCTCTTTGTTTCAATATGTTAACTGCTTTTCTTGCTATTTGTGTTAATTTAGTTATGAACTAACCCATTTTGGGTTAGGGTTTTGATGTAATTCGGATTTCCATGGATTAATCAATTGATTATTGTTGCTTTCATATTCTATTACACAGATTGTGTGGTTATTCTGATTCTTATTGATTTTAATTGTTGAACATGATGATGTTAGAGTAGATGCCCTAGAGCCAATCAATTATTGTAGAATTGACTCTTTGTAATAATGTTCATTGATCAATAAAAGACATCTTATTCTATATCGTGTAAATCATTATTGCAATATGTATTGATATATGTCCTTAGAATGGTAGAACTGTGACGAGTGTATCAAGTGTTTCAAATCTTGATAGTGAGAACCCTATGAGCACATATGGTGGATATTCTAGAAACGTCCATAGCCCTGGTATTATTCTGAAGTAAGGGCACAGATAATGCGGTAAGGCTATCATAGTGTTGTACAACCCTGTCGAAAGGCAGTGACTGATCTCACTTGTCAAGGTTGTTTGGTGACAACCTGGTGCAACACATGAGTGCTTGCTGTAGGCGAATACACCGCAGCAAATTCACTGGACTGACCCACCAGAGGATTCCATATAGATGGTAACCCCAGTGTCTATGGAACAAATCCTCTAATGAATGGTGGTGCACGTGATCCTTAGACTTGAGATCATCAGAGCGCCTTGTGCACTGATTGGTGTAGTTTGACACTAGCCTAAAGCAGTTCATTTGAGAGCTATCAATACGGTGATGATTGACTACATCGAGGAGTGTATCAAGACTATGGTGGATCGACAGAGGATTCATCACTCTCGGGTATGGGAGAAGTTATCTCACAATGCAATTTAGTATATGGCAATGACACTAAAAACTATGGCCACAGTGGGATTGGGTTGTTGCTCTATCCAATTTATAATACAGGTCATTGGTCCAGAAACTGAATACTTAATATCAAGAGTAACCGAAGGTTGACACTATTTCTATGCCTTCGTCTCATCGAGATAACGTATGATGAAAGGATCGAATTGCACGGTAACCATATCATTGATAGGTAGCTACTTTGCTGAATCCTAATCTATCGAGTGGCCATGATGCATTGCTAGGGGCCAATCTTGGTCTGTGTATTAGTGAGACGATTAATTGGCGTTAATCACGATACTATACATTGTTGGTATGATGAGGAGCCTATGGGTCACACACATAGAAGATAATTTAAGACTCAGGAAGAAAGAAACGCGTTTTCATCTTTTAAGGCGAAAGGGTATTTTGGTAATTTCACAGTGCAATTAAATTTGCTGAGGTCGTAGCTTTTATTTAATTTTTTAGAAAAATTAAATAAGTGAAATTATGTTTAAATATGTGTTCGCATATATTTAAATATATTATCATTATTGTTAAATGTTAATATATATATTAATTGATTTTAATTGAGATAATGATGAAATAAAATAAAATATCTAATTGGGAGTGTTTGGTAACATGAGGTGTTTGGGTTGGAGCCCAAGCCTATTCCATAAGGGAATAGGGCAATCAGACATTACTATAAAAGAAATGTGTTAATTGTAAATGTATGAGGATTTTCATTATGTCATTTGATTGAAAAGAAAGAAAGCCTCCAACCACAAAACACTCCCACGGCAGAATCCATTTTTGCCCAAAATCAATTCATTTGATTTGTCTTCTTGATTCTTAAGGCTAAGGAGGATCTAGCAAATCCCTCCTTAGTTCTTTGTGATTGTCTTTGTGTGGACTACTGGGTTCAATCCTATACTTGGATCAATAGCAAAAACGTTCATTGACAAATTTGGAGAAGCCTCCAAACGTGCGTATGTTTTTCTAAACTCATGATTAACCTTTTGTGCAGATTTTACTTTAATATAAATTGAAAAAATTATACCCTTGATCTTGGCTCATGTAAACGATCCTTATATGTTATATTTTAGTTTCGGCTGCGTATATGAGACCGTTTACTAACAGATGAGATTGAGAAATGAATCATGTTGAGCTTCTTGGCTAATCACCATTGTAGTATTGAACGCTCGAGATAGGTTTGAGAATCAATAAAATCAATCTAGGATTCCATTAGCTTAATGAACTTGGAACTATTAATCCTCAAATTGTTGGGTGTGGAAGTTTAATAGGGAAAGGTAGGAATTCATAGCCTGAGAAGGTATGTTTTACAACGTAGAAAGTTTGTTTACACTCCGTAGAAGTAGCATAATCCATAGAATTAATCCATAGAGTCCGAATGAAGTCAAAACCCTAACCGTTTGTTTAAATTGATATCACTCTTGCTTTTAAATCTTACTTTCATTATTAGTTTTTAATGCTTAGTAAATTTTGTTTTTAGTTTAGCTTTAATCTCTCCTGTAAATCTAAACAAATTCGGTTTCTCCAACTTGAAAACAATTAGGAAAATCAGTTATTAACAACTAATCCTCGTGGGAATGATACTCACTCATCATTTTGTTAATTTGTTTGACTAATGCACTTGCTATTTTTGCATGTTATAGTAACAACCCATCACATGTAGGCAGTTTAGATCAAGAAGTTCATTACTAAACTTGATATGGTACCAAGCATTGCTAATCCAGTAAAGTTCTACTGCAATAACAATAGAGCCATTGTTATGGCTAAGGAATCATGGTCTCACCAATAATCCAAGCACTTAGTTGATTCAATCTAATCTAAGAGATCGATCAGAAAGGTAATGTGCAGATTTGCAGAATACCTACTAACCCACTGTTGAAGTTTTTGTTGCAGCAGAAGCATGATGGGCATTTCAGTCATTCGATGTTAAATTCATGAATGATTGGTTATAGTGCAACTAAGAGATTGTTGGAGTAGGTGCCCTAGAGTCAATCAATTATTGTGGAATTGACTCTTCGTAATAATGTTTACTATTAATAAAGGCATTTTCTGCTATATGTTAGACTAGATGCCCTAGAGCCAATCAATTATTGTAGAATTGACTCTTTGTAATAATGTTCATTAATCAATAAAATGCATTTTATTCTATACTGCGTAAATCATTATTATTGCAATATGTATTGATATATGTCCTTAGAATGGTAGAACTGTGATGAGTGTATCAAGTGTTTCAAATCATGATAGTGAGAACCCTATGAGCACATATGGTGGCTATTCTAGAAACGTCCATAGCCCCAGTATTATTCTGAAGTAAGGGCACAGATAATACGGTAAGGCTATCATAGTGTTGTACGACCCTGTCGAAAGGCAGTGACTGATCTCACTTTTCAAGGTTGTTTGGTGACAACCTGGTGCAACACATGAGTGCTTGCTGTAGGCGAATACACTGCAGTAAATTCACTGGACTGACCCACCAGAGGATTCCATATAGATGGTAACCCCAGTGTCTATAGAACAAATCCTCTAACGAATGGTGGTGCACGTGATCCTTAGACTTGAGATCATCAGAGTGCCTTGTGCACCGATTGGTGTAGTTTGACACTAGCCTAAAGCAGTTCATTTTAGAGCTATCAATACTGCAATGATTGGCTGCATCAAGGAGTGTATCAAGACTATGGTGGATCGACAGATGATTCATCACTCCCGGGTACGGGAGAAGTTATCTCACGGCGCAATTCAGTAATGGCAATGACACTAAAACTGTGGCAACAGTGGGATTGAGTTGTTGCTCTATCCAGTTTATAATATAGGTCATTGGTCTAGAAACTGAATACATAATATTGAGAGTAACCGAAGGTTGACACTATTTCTATGCCTTCGTCTCGTCGAGATAACGAATGATGAAAGGATCGAATTGCACGGTAACCATATTGTTGATAGGTAGCTACTTTGCAGAATCCGAATTTATCGGGCGGCCATAATGCCTTGCTAGGGGTCAATCTTTGTTTGTGTATTAGTGAGACGATTAATTGGTGTTAATCGTAATACTATACACTGCCGGTATGATGAGAATCCTATGGGTCACACACATAGAAGATAATTTAAGAGCTAGGAAGAAAGAAGGGTGTTTTAGTCTTTTTGGGTGAAAAGGTATTTTGGTAATTTCACAGTGCAATTAAATTTGCTGAGGTCGTAGCCTTTATTTAATTTGTTAGAAAAATTAAATAAGTGAAATTACGTTTAAATATGTGTTCGCATGTATTTAAATATATTATCATTATTGTTAAATGTTAATATATATGTTAAGTATATATTAATTGATTTTAATTGAAATAATGATGAAATTAAAATAAATATCTAATTGGGAGTGTTTGGAAACATGGGGTGTTTGGGCTGGAACCCAAGCCTATTCCATATGGGAATAGGGCAATTCAAATTTGACTATAAAGAAAAAGTTTTAGTTGAAAAAATAGAAGAGAGATTCATTTTTTATTCTTTCATTGAAAAAGAAAAACACAACAGCCCCTCTCTCTCACTCCCATGCCAGATTTGGTTTTTGCCTAAAACCAAATTTCTTTGATTTTCTTCTTTGTTCTTAATGCTAAAAAGGATCTAGCAAATCCCTCTTTAGTTCCTTGTGATTGTTTTCATGTGGACTACATCGGTTCGATCTTATACTTGGGTCGGTAGCAAAACATGTTCAGAGATAACTCGGAGGAGCCTCCAAACGAGCGTATGATTTCTAAACTCTAGATTAATTTTCTACAGATTCTTGTTTTTGATATAAACTGTAAAACAGTACCATGATCTTGGTTCTATAGTAACGATCCGTATTGTAATTAAGTTTTGTTTTCTGCTGCCTCAATGGATCGTTTACTAACACTATATCTTATCAATCATAACTGTATGTATTGATATATGTCCTTAGAATGGCAGAACCATGATAAGGGTATCAAGTGTTTTAAATCTTGATAGTGAGAACCCTATGAGCACATATGGTGGCCATTCTAGAAATGTCTATATCTTCATAATTATTCTGACCAAGGACACATATAATACGGTAAGGCTATCATAGTGTTGAATGACTCTATCGAAAGGTAGTGACTGATCTCATTTGTCAAGGTTGTTTGTCGACAACCTAGTACAACACATAGGAGCTTGCAGTAGGTAAGTTCACTAGATTGACCCACCGAAGGATTCCATATAGATTGTAACCCCAATGTCTATAGATCAAATCCTCTAGCGAATGGTGGTGCTTGTGATCCTTAGACTTGAGATCACTAAAGCGCCTTATGCACCGATTGGTGTAGTTTAACACTAACCCAACATAGTTCTATTCAAAGCTATTAATACGATAGTGATTGGCAGCATTGAGGATGTTGGAGTAGGTGCCCTAGAGCCAATCAATTATTGTAGAATTGACTCTTTGTAATAATGTTCATTAATCAATAATAAAAGGCATCTTATTCTATATCGCGTAAATCATTATTATTGCAATATGTATTGATATATGTCCTTAGAATGGTAGAACTGTGACGAGGGTATCAAGTGTTTCAAATCTTGATAGTGAGAACCCTATGAGCACATATGGTGGCCATTCTAGAAACGTCCGTAGCCCCAGTATTATTCTGAACTAAGGGCACAGATAATACGGTAAGGCTATCATAGTGTTGAACGACCCTGTCGAAAGGCAGTGACTGATCTCACTTGTCAAGGTTGTTTGGTGACAACCTGGTGCAACACATGGGTGTTTGTTGTAGGCGATTACACCACAGCAAGTTCACTGGACTGACCCACCAGAGGATTCCATATGGATGGTAACCCCAGTGTCTATGGAACAAATCCTCTAACGAATGGTGGTGCATGTGATCCTTAGACTTGAGATCACCGGAGCGCCTTGTGCACCGATTGGTGTAGTTTGACACTAGCCTAACGCAGTTCTTTTCAGAGCTGTCAATACGGTGGTGATTGGCTGCATCAAGGAGTGTATCAAGACTATGGTGGATTGACAGAGGATTTATCACTCCCGGGTACGGGAGAAAGTTATCTCACGGCGCAATTCAGTATATGGCAATGACACTAAAACTGTGGCCACAGTGGGATTGAGTTGTTGCTCTATCCAGTTTATAATACGGGTCATTGGTCCAGAAACTGAATAAATAATATCGAGAGTAACCGAAGGTTGACACTATTTCTATGCCTTCGTCTCGTCGAGATAACGTATGATGAAAGGATCGAATTGCACGGTAACCATATCGTTGACAGGTAGCTACTTTGCTGAATCCGAATCTATCGGGTGGCCATGATGCCTTGCTAGGGGCCAATCTTGGTCTGTGTATTAGTGAGACGATTAATTGGTGTTAATCGCGATACTATACACTGCCGATATGATGAGGAGCCTATGGGTCACACACATAGAAGATAATTTAAGATCCAAGAAGAAAGAAAGGCGTTTTCGTCTTTTTAGGTGAAAGGGTATTTTGGTAATTTCACAGTGCAATTAAATTTGCTGAGGTCGTAGCCTTTATTTAATTTGTTAGAAAAATTAAATAAGTGAAATTACGTTTAAATGTGTGTTCGCACATATTTAAATATATTATCATTATTGTTAAATGTTAATATATATTTAAATATATATTAATTGATTTTAATTGAGATAATGATGGAAAATAAAATAAATCAAATTGGGAGTGTTTGGCAACATGGGGCGTTTGGGTTGGAGCCTAAGCCTATTCCATATGGGATTAGGGCAACTTAATTAACTATAAAAGGAAAAGTGTGTGTTAATTAATTAAAGGAATTGATTTCTCTTGAAATTAAAAACACATACAGTAGCCCCATCTCCTCCCATGCCAGTTTTGGGTTTTAGCTTAAATCAAATTCCTTTTGATTTGCTTTCTTCTTAATCTTGAAGCCAAAAAGGATATAGCAAATCCCTCTTTGGTTCTTTTTGAGATTGTCTTCGTGTGGGCTACGCAGGTTCGATCGTACACTTGGATCGGTAGCAAAACATTCGTCGACAAATTTGGAGGAGCCTCCAATATGCGTTTGTTTTCTTTAAACTCAGATTTATTTTTCTACAGATTTTATTTAATATAAATTGTAAAATTATACCCTTGATCTTGGCTCATGTAAACGATCCCTGAATTATTTGTTTTGTTTCCGCTGCATATATGGGACCGTTTACTAATGGAGGAGTGTATCAAGACTACGGTAAATCGACAGAGGATTCATCACTCTGGGGTATAGGAAAAGTTATCAGGATTCATCACTCTGTGGTATAGGAGAAGTTATCTCATGGTGAAATTTAGTTAATGACAATGACACTAAATCTATGATCATAGTGGGATTGAATTGTTGCTCAATGTAATTTATTATTCTGATCATTAGTCTAGTAACTGAATACAAATATATCGAGAGTAATTGAGATTGACACTATTTCTATACCTCGATCTCAATGAGATAATAGATGACAAAATAATTTGATTGCACGATAACCATATCATTAATAGGTAGCTATTTCGCTAAATCCGAATCTATCGGGTGGCCATGATGCCTTGCTAGGGTCTAATCTTGGTCTATGTGTAGTGAGATGATTAATCGGTGTTAATCACGATACTACTCACTACCGGTATGATGAGGAGCCTGCTAGTCACATACATAGAAGATAATTTAAGAATCAATTTGTGCAAGGGGCATTTTTATCTTTTAGGATGAAAGGGTATTTTGGTAATCTCACTGTGCAATTAAATTTGTTGAGGTTGTTACCTATATTTAATGTTAAAATTATATATGTGAGATTATATTTAAATATATGAACGCATATATTTAAATGAATTATTATTATTATTATTATTATTATTATTATTTAAATGTTAATATATATTTCATAAATATATTAATTGACTTTAATTATAATAATAATTAATTTAAAATAAAAATACACAAGTGGAGTGTTTGGATACAAGGTTGGAGCCATGCCTATTCCTCATTGGAATAGGTTTTGACACATGCACTATATAAGTGCATGTTTGTTAGAAAATTAATTGATTAATTCATTCAACAAAAGAAAAAAAAAAAAGGAGGAGGCTCCTTTTCTCTACACTCTCAAGCCATCCCTTAGTACTTGAATCAAAGATCTTCTTTGATTCAAGTTGATTCTTGAAGCCAAAAAGGATCTAACAAATCCCTCTTTGGTTCTTCGGATTGTCTTCATGTGGATCATCGTTTGTTCTATCCTATTCTTAGATCGGTAGCGAAGTAGATTCAGAGACATTTGAAGGAGCCTCCAAACATGCGTAAGATCTTTGATCCTTGTGTGGATTATTTAAGTTTTTTGCAGAATTTTTGATTTAACTCATTAACTATATAATTTGTATTCTGATCTTGGGTTTTTAGCGGAATCTATTTATTTTTTGAATTTTTGTTTTTCCGGTGCATTGGGTAGATCGCTTCCTAACAGCTACCTTTCAATAGTATGATCACTTTGTAATTCAAATCATTTCATCATCATTTATCTCATCAAGGTTTGAAGTACAAAAGTAATGTCAACTTTAATGAATTTACCTTGATATGTTTATATTTGGTTGTCGAATTGATGACCACATAAATTGGATTTGAGTACCGACTCGATTGCATTGTGGTCACAAATTTTGCAATCGTAGTTCCTAACCAAATATCTTAGCATGATAATTTAACCTGTAACTAGTAGTGATAAATCATTTGTTCATCCACCATAGCTATAGTGTACTTCTCGATGTAACCAAAGACTTTATATTGATAAACCTAACCAGGATTGCATTAGTTTAGTGTCAAATTACACCAATAATTACACACAACGCTTTGGTGATCTCAAGTCGAGGGATCACATGCACTACCATCTATTGGAGGATATATATATTCCATAGACACTAGTGTTATCATCTTGTGTGGAATCCTGCGGTGGGTCTATCCAATGAAGTTTTCATTAACAAGCACCCATGCATCGCACCAGGTTGTCACTTATCAACTTGACAAGTGAGAACTGTCACTACCTTTCAATAGGGTTGTTGAATGCTATGATAGCCTTACCGTATAATTTGGGTCCTTGGTCATATTAATATTAAGGGGTTATAGACAGTTTTAGAATGGCCACCATATGGGATTATAGGGTTCTCACAATTAAGATTTAAAACACTTAATTCCCTAGTCATGGTTTAACCCTTCTAAGGACATATATCAATATATATATACGAATATATATACGAATATTATGATATAGAAGTTATGCCTGTATTGATATTCAATAATATTATTACAAATGTCCTAATATTATTGGCTTTAGTGCACTTATGCTAACATAACGCCCATTCGCGATAGGGTAGCGACCATTCTACATAAGGGAATGACCATTCCAAACCTTATAATTCAAATTAGAGAGACTATTGGTGTTATGAATGCCCATATATTCCTTATGTTGAAATGCACGTTCCTCTTGGTTCTATGGCTTTTTAAAAGTGCATTAAATTTAGCAATGACTCTAATTTATCAAGAGTTGACAGAGACTTTAAAAGGGTGATTTATTGCAAGAATTGGAACCAACTTGATACTGTGCAGTTTCGATATCAGTTCCACTAGATCAAAGAATCGAAACCAACCTAGAAACCAAAACTAGATCCAATATCTAGGTACTCGAGTAAGAACGGATTAGAGAACCAGGACTGAATCAAGATATCATTAAAAATAGGGGGTTTTCTAAAATTTTACATTTCAAATAAGAAAATTCTATTAAGATTTGGGGAAAAAGAAAAAATCTTCCATTTGTTGTTCGTCCAGTGTACCATTCTCTCTTGTTCGTCGAATCTCCGGTGCCAATTTGAATAGTCAGTTTCCATTCTAGTTTGTTCATTGAATCTCACCAGTTAGTACCCTTGTCTTTTTCTCTTCGAATTCCCATTGGTAAACCCTAATTCTGTCAACAAGTTTGATTGTTTTGGTTGTGTTGTTGAGATTGGTGGATTCAATTTTGTGTTTTTGGATTTTAGGGTTTTGTGAGATTGGTGGGTCTTTTTTAATTTGATTGGATTAAGGTTATGGTTTTTTTGAATTTCTTATTTTGAGATTTGTTATCTGAGAATTGGGTTTTCTTAGATCTTGGTTTTGTTTTGGGTTCACTTAAAAGAGGAAAACATGGCCAAATTTGAACTAACGAAGAGCTACTTTCCTTTGTTTCCCTTGCCTCATTCAGCTAATACATTTAAATTCAACATATGTGATAATTTGTATTATTATAGTTTGGTAGAACATAGCCAAGTACTGGAAACTGGAACCGACAGGTTTCGGCTCCAAATCACAAGAATCAGCTGGTTTTGGTTTCAAGGGTTTGAGCCATGTACCCGGACCTGCCCACCCCTTAGACATACTTTGATCCAAAATTAACTACAAAAAGATTAACTTGCATTTAAAATAAAAATTGTAATAATACTAATAAAAAATATAATCACAAAATATATAATAATATTTGCCCCTAATTTTATTTTATTTTTTTATTATTATTATTATTATTATTTTTTGCAAATTATGGTGATAATGATTATCTTACTATTACTCAAGATCTTTCAACACCCAAAATAAAAAGAACGTGATGAATAAAACTCAAAAATATAAGTTAGAATTAAATGGTATAATCTTATATACAAGTATCCCATAAGTTTGTAGTCTTTAAGTTCTGGTTCTGGTTCCATGTGTTTAGGAATCAAAACCAACCGGCTCCGATTCCAAGGGTTTGGGTCAGGTACCTAGACCCACCCACCCCTAAGACATACTTGGATTCAAAATTAACTACAAAAAGATATTTAGTAAATAAACATACATATAAAATAAAAATTGTAATAATACTNTAGTTCCAAGTTTGTTAAGCTAAATGGAATCCTAAATTGATTTCATGGATCTTCGAACCTATCTCTACCATTCAATCAATCAATGACATTTACCCTAAGAGGCTAATACATGATTCACTTCTCAGTCTGATCATGCTCAACAATTAATTTCAATAAGAACAAGAGTAAGTGCACAATCCATGCAATAAAATGTAAAAGCAACATCAATTTATTGATTAGACATTAAAATCCCAATTACATCAAAACCCTAACCCAAAAGTGAGTTAGTTTATACTAAAAATAAAACAATTCAAAAGAAAAACTGTAGAAACAAAGTTCAACATGCTGGAAAAACGAAAAGAGAATAAAATCTTCCCTATTTGATGAATCCAAAGACTTCTAATCTCCAATCTTCTCTTCTCCTTCCAAAAAGTGTCGAACCGAGTCTAAAATAACTAAGTCCCGCTTATATAGTCAATCCCAAAACCTAAGACTCTTTCAATACAATTAAAACGTACAGTTTTAATAAACTGTAAATCATAGTTTAATTCACTATCTAACCTGAGAGTTTCTCGCCGCAGCGAAGTCTATTCTTCGCCGCGGTAAACTTTTCTGAACTATTCTAAAATTACGAAACTACACTCTGCTTGTTTCTTTGCTTGAATCTTCACTCTTAGTGATCTCCAATAGGAACAAGCTTCATAGTGCTTCGAATCCGCATTAGAACTTTCCCGAATCCTGAAATTTGCTTGATTCTGGGTCCAATAACTCAATTCCGCTCAGTGTTTGCTCTAACTGCATGTTTTGGCCTGAAACATAAAATATATGAAAATAAGTTGCAATTCAGGCACAAACTTAAGAAGAAGTATCCAAAATCCAGCCAAAAAGCATAGATAAAACAGTATAATCCTAGGATTATCAGTAACCCCAGTGTCTATGGAACAAATCCTCTAACGAATGGTGGTGCATGTGATCCTTAGACTTTAGATCACCAAAGCACCTTGTGCACCGATTGGTGTAGTTTGACACTAGCCTAACGTAGTTCTATTTAGAGCTATCAATATGGTAGCAATTGACTGCATCAAAGAGTGTATCAAGACTATAGTGGATCGACAGAGGATTCATCACTCCCGGGTATGGGAGAAGTTATCTCATGGTGCAATTCAGTTAATGACAATGACACTAAATATGTGATCATAAAGGGATTGAGTTGTTGCTCAATCTAATTTATTATTTTGGTCACTGGTTTAGTAACTAAATACAAATATATTGAGGATAAATGAGGTTGACCCTATTTCTATACCTTAGTCTCGATGAGATAACAGAAGATGAAAGGATTTGACTGCATGGTAACCATATCATTGACAGGTAGCTATTTCACTGAATCCGAATCTATCGGGTGGCCATGATGCCTTGCTAGGGGCCAATCTTGGTCTGTGTACAGTGAGATGATTGATTGGTGTCAATCACAATACTACTCACTGCTGGTATGATGAGGAGCCTATGGGTCACACACTAAGGAGACAATTTAAGGATGGTTAACTATGGAAGGGTATATTTGTCTTTTGAATGAAAGGGCATATTGGTAATTTTGCTGTGTAATAAAATTTACTAAAGTTGTAGCCTGTGTCCAATTTTATTACTGGAATAATTTAGCAAAATTACGAGTTTAATTATTGAAGTTAATAGTTATATTTATATTGATATTTAACTAAATAATTAAACAAGGACCTATGTGTGATTCCACCTAAGTTTGGGTTGTTGCTAAACTTTGGGGGTGGAATGGATACTTTGCTTTTCTATATAAAGAAAAGATAAATAGGTTATGAGAGAATTATTCATTCTTGGCCGTGGGAGTTAGATTTGAGAAAGTAAATTTTTTTCTCTTCATTTTCTTCACTCTTTCCTCCAAACCTTGAATCCTTAAAGCCGAAGATTGATTCTAGTAAAATCAATCTTTGGTCTCTGTTGTACTATCTTCATGTGGACGACGTGAGTTCGATTCTACTTTTGGACCGATAGCGAAATCGCATTCAAAGACATTTGAAGGAGCCTCCAAATGTGCGTATGATTTCTAATCCTTGTCTAGATTATTGTTATATTTGTTCTTTTCAATTTAAGCATATAAAATATATACATATCAGACCCTGATCTTGGGTTATTCAAAGTAATTGATGGGAAATATTTTTGTTTTCCGCTATGTTTACCCACCGATTTACTTACACTATCGTTAGGGGGGACATTAATCATTTGCTACGGCCTAGGGACATGTGAGCTTTAGTCCACTGTGCGGCATCGAACAATGTGGCTAACGCACACACCATCATGACATTTCAAAAATCTCTCTTCATATAAAATGGCAGCAGCTATACGAGAAGGAAAAGAAAAGGGAGAGAGGGGGAGATACATAAAAAAGAAAGAGAAATAAAAAAAGATACACACAGATACACTCTGACAGGTAGAGAAAAGAGCTATCAAACACGACCCCCTCTACTCTCAGGCCTTAAGGCCAACTAGAAGGATTTTTCCGATCACCAGAAAAACCTATCCTTTGTATACCCAACACCACACAAATCAATAATATATCAGTGGACGTAGGCTTTATTCACTTTTCCAGCCGAACCACTTTAAAAATGTAAAAGTTTTCCTATTACATCACTACTTTGAGCATCGCTGCATGTGACACGGGTCCCTTACGCTGATTCCCAAGAATCATGAACCCATCTTGCTTGGTTCTCCCAGGAGTCAATTGAGTATCTCTAGTTGGTGTGTGTTTACGTCCTGGCGATTTAGTTAGTATGGAAATTCACATCAACAGGGAGTAGTCATTTTTTGTATGTGAGAATCTACAATTACAAAATAAGCAAAATTAATATCATGTTATAAATTTTAATTAACAAGGTCTTTAATTAATTAAATACTCTCACTATTTTCCTCAAGATTAATAGCCCTCACTATTAAACTCAAGAAGGCCTGTTGGTCTTCCTAGTAGGCTGAGATCCCATCAAGTCCATTTTGAACATTTGCTGATGCAAAAAAGCCAAAATGGGTTGATTAGGTAGGTCAACAAACTTAATTTACACCAGTTAATAGCACCAACTATTAATCGTCAAATGTAAATTAGGGTTACAAACCAATTGCACAATCCAATGGCACTAACCATTGTTCTTAAGTGCAATTCTCAAGTTAGTAGAGTGGACACTACATGCCCTATGTGTATTTTGAATACATTTCTCTTACTATGCCGTTAGTACGTTTTTCAACCTTTGCTGATGCGAACAAGCAAAACTACTAGTTAGGTCTAGAACTAGCGCTATTAAGGAAAAATTCCAATGTAATTTAACCTCCCACTGGTTGAAGTGCACCCTTCACTAATGCGAACAAGGTCACGATGAACAATGGTTTGATTAACTATGTTAGAGTATGTGCCCTAGAGCCAATCAATTATTGTAGAATTGACTTTTTATAATAATGTTCATTAATCAATAAAATGCATTTTATTCTATATCGCGTAAATCATTATTATTGCAATGTGTATTGATATATGTCCTTAGAATGGTAGAACCATGACGAGGGTATCAAGTGTTTCAAATCTTGATAGTGAGAACCCTATGATCACATATGGTGGCCATTCTAGAAATGTCTGTAGCCCCAGTATTATTCTGAAGTAAAGGGCACAAATAATACGATAAAGCTATCATAGTGTCGAACAGCCCTGTCAAAAGGCAGTGATTGATCTCACTTGTCAAGGTTGTTTGGTGACAACCTGGTGCAACACATGGGTGCTTGCTGTAGGCAAGTTCACTGGACTGACCCACTAGAGGATTCCATATAGATGGTAACCCTAGTGTCTATGGAACAAATCCTCTAACGAATGGTGGTACATGTGATCCTTAGACTTGAGATCACCAGAGCGCCTTGTGCACCAATTAGTACAGTTTGACACTAGCCTAACGCAGTTTTATTAAGAGCTATCAATACAGTAGTGATTAGCTGCATCAAGGAGTGTATCAAGACTATGGTGGATAGACAGAGGATTCATCACTCCCGAGTACGGGAGAAGTTATCTCACGGCGCAATTCAGTAAATGACAATGACACTAAAACTTTGGCCATAGTGGGATTGAGTTGTTGCTCTATCCAGTTTATAATACAGGTCATTGGTCCAGTAACTAAATACATAATATCGAGAGTAACCGGAGGTTGACACTATTTCTATGCCCCGGTCTCGTCGAGATAACGGATGATGAAAGGATCGAATTGTACGGTAACCATATCGTTAACAGGTAGCTACTTTGCTAAATCCGAATCTATTGGGTGACCATGATGCCTTGCTAGGGGCCAATCTTGGTCTGTATATAGTGAGACGATTAATTGGTGTTAATCGCGATACTATACACTGTCGATATGATGAGGAGCCTATAGGTCACACACATAGAAGATAATTTAAGAGCCAAGAAGTAAGAAGAGCGTTTTCGTCTTTTTAGGCGAAAGGTATTTTGGTAATTTCACAGTGCAATTAAATTTGGTGAGGTTGTAGCTTTTATTTAATTTGTTAGAAAAAATTAAATAAGTGAGATTACGTTTAAATATGTGTTCACACATATTTAAATAAGTTATCATTATTTTTAAATGTTAATATATATTAAATATATATATTAATTGATTTTAATTGAGATAATGATAAACAAAATTAAAATATTTAAATGGGAGTGTTTGGAAACAAGGGGTGTTTGGGTTGGAGTCCAAGCCTATTCCATAAGGGAATAGGGCAATTAAAATTACACTATAAAAGTAAAAGTTTAATTGAGAGAAGTTTTGATTCATTCATTTTTCAAAGAAAAGCTACAGCCCCTTATTTCACTCTCTCACGCAAGACTTTGTTTTAGATTGAAAACAAATACATTTCATTTCTTCTTTGTTTCTTAAGACTAAAGAGGATCTAGCAAATCCCTCTCTAGTTCCTTGCGATTATCTTCATGTGGATTACATTGGTTCAATCCTACACTTGGGTCGGTAGCAAAATATGTTCAGAGACAAAGTTGGAGGAGCCTCCAAACATGCGTATGATTTCTTAAACTCTAAACTGATTTTCTACAGATTCTTATTTTGATATAAACTGTAAATTTATACCCTGATCTTGGTTCTATGGAATGATTCGTGTTGTTAAATATTTTGTTTTCCGCTGTGTAACTGGATCGTTTCCTAACAGTGGTATTAGAGCCTAGGGTACCAGAGTTTACAGTTTTATGTGGATGGTTGATTCCATGTATTTGATTGATAATATGTTGCCTTAAAGAATCTACGTAAAATCTACCTTAAAAGCATGTTTTAAGAAATCAATTAATCGATTAATTTTAATTTGTTGATGATCTGCAAGTTTGGTATATTAGGTTATGGATTTTTGTTGAAATTAGTGTTTATGATTGATTGTAAAATCTGTTTGGTGTGTTTTTGGTGACTGGTTAAACTGATCTGGAGCTACAAATCAGTGTACACTCGTCGCGGTGATATAACCCATCGCCGCGGCGTGCATGATTGGCTTTCACGCTGATTGCGAAATCAGCGCTTGTCGCGGCGAGGACGAACGCTGTACGAGATCAACACTCGTCGCGGCGATCGGACGTTGAGTGTGAATGTCAAGTTAATCACCGTACGCTGCGGCGATCTAACTCATCGCCACAGCGAGCGCACTTTCGAGTGCGCAGGGGCTAGATTATAAAGTTTCAAAACTTTTGGACCAAATTACAGATCTTTAAATTGTTAGAGGGTAATTAATAATTAACCCACCAATTTCAAAAATTGATTGTTTTTTTAAATGTATGCTATGTACTTGTTTGTATATTGCATGGTGTCCGGTACATGAGCCTTAGACCTATGGTGAACGTTTTAAAATTTTTTGGGTATGTATGGTTGTAATTTATTAAATAGGGCCTGTAAGTCCTAACTTTCTCCTCTTATCAATGTACATTCTCTTCTCATCTCATTCCCCTCGAATGTAAATTGAGGTTTCTAAATTTATTGATGAAAAGAATTTTGTATAATTATTCTTATTGTAAATTTAGAATGATGTTTTTGTAATGTACTTAAAGACGGATCAAGGAAAGGACGACCATACTTGAAGACTCAAAATATTTATTACAGGACCCCTAGGTGACCCACCGATTCCTCTAGGCTGGAGGAAATCGGTTTTAGTTGGGCCATGTACCGGCACGTTTTAATATTTTGTTTAGAATGCATGCTAAGGTTGAATGTTCAATAACATGCCAAACAATGTCATTCTAACAAAGATAATAATCTAGTGAGAAATTAAATAACAAACCCTTAATTAAAGGATATTAAGTCACGTAAGCCTTCTATCACCATGGTTTTAATCAAACCACTGTTCATTGAAACCTTGTTCGCCAAAGCGAAGGGTACACTTCTACCAGTGGGAGGTTAAAATGCATTGGAGTTTTCCTTAATGGTGATGGGTCGACTTAAAATGACGGTTTTGCTTGTTCGCCAAAGCGAAGGTTGATAAACGCGTCATAGGCATAGTAGAGCAGTACACATATTGTGTGTACGTGGTGACATGTAGTGTCCACTCTACTGATACTGAGAATCACACTTGAGGACAATGGTTGGAGCCATTGGATTGTGTGATTGGCTTGTTGGCTTTTTCACATTTGAGGTTGATAGTAGGAGCTATCAACTGGTGTGGATTAAGTTTGTTGGCCTACCTAATCAACTCATTTTGGCTTGTTCGCCAAAGCGAAGGTTTGAAATGGGGAGGATGGGATCTTGGTCTACTAAGAAAGTCAACGGGCTTTCCCGAGTTAATAGTGAGGGCTATTGACTTGAGTAAAATAGTGGGAGCATCGTTTAATAAAAGACCATCTTAAATAATAATGAACATGGTAATAACGGTTGCTTATTCTGCACTTATAGATTCGCTTAAAATTGAGCAGAATGATCCCAACATCACTGTGACAAATCATCGAACTGGGAGAGAATGGAACGGTGAAAATTTCGTTGACTGGTATAAAAGTATAAACAATATACTTCAGTCAAGTGATAGATTATACACCATTGAGCAAGCTTTATCACCAGAGCCTACTGATAGTTCTATCCATGAGACTGGGTATGTATATATGAAGCATACACATGATGCAAAAGCAGAAATGACTAGATACATTGTGCTTGCATCAATGGCACCATTACTGCGATAGTAGTGCTAGAAAATGGATCTAGCTTCTATTCTTCATTTTCTTCGTAGAAATGAGAAGCATATGGTGTCTCGATCGTTATTCAGATGTAGGATGGAAGAGGGTACCAAAATTGGCGATCATATACTCAAGTTGACTGAGTATATGAACAAGCTTGAGATTTTGGGATGTAGACTTAATGAGGGTTTAGTGATAAACCTAATATTACAGTCTTTGCCAAATTCTTATTCTCAATTTGTCTATAACTTCATTGAGGAAGATAAGAAGAACACCCTTTCCGAGCTTCTGGATTTGTTGAAGGCTACTAAGTCAGGCATGAAAATGTCAAAAACATTGACGTTGGTTGAAGCCAACTCAAGTGAAAAGGAAAGGGCTTAGAAGTCATTGGAAAGAACTGTTATAAAAAGGAAAGGCTTTTGTCCTCACTGTGGGAATCCCAGCTACCGGAGGAAACATTGTAAGGCCTTCCTAGCAAGAGGGAAGAAGAATGTTACTTCTTCGTCAGGTAAGTTTTTGAGATCAACTTATCCCGTTAACATCTTGGGTTATTAACACAGGATGTGGTTCTCACATTTAATTGATGTGTAGGGACTACGACAGAGTAGACTGCTAGCCGAGGGAGAGGTAGACCTACTAGTTGAAAATAAAGCACGTGATGCTGCATTTGCTGTAGGATCTTATTGTTTGATTTAGCCGATGGGCTTATTTCTTAGAACTCATAGATTATTATGATTTTTCTTTCATTTCTAGAAATTATATTTCTGTGTCCACTAAGGACAAATGAGAGTATTAGTTTACTAATGGATTATTGTCCTTGAGTGTAAATAATATTCTTTATAGAACTGTTTCATAATAATATGTTCTTAAGAAAGACAATAAGGATAATCTCTAAATGACAACTATGCCAACTTTGGCAAGTTGAGCTAAACATACCTGAAGGGATGTGGGATAGTATCACAACTCACCCCTCCGTTTACACCCCAGCACAATGGAGTGTCAAAAAGGAGGAATATGACCTTACTTGATATGGTTAGGTCCATGATGAGTTTTAGTGATTTACCTGCATCGTTCTAGGGTCATGCCCTAGAGACTATGACTCACGTTTTGAACCGTGTGCTGTCAAAGTCTGTAGATAAGACTTCATATGAACTATGGAATGGGCGAAAGCCCAACTTGTCTTATCTAAGGATTTGGGGTTACGAAGCTTATGTTAAGAAAATGACTTCGAACAAGCTGGACCCAAAATCCTGTAAATGTATATTTGTGGGGTATCCAAAGGAGACCAAAGGATACTACTTCTACCACCCAGAAGAGTGCAAAATTTTTGTTACTCGATTTGGTGTCTTCCTAGAAAAGGAATTTTTTCTAAGAAGTACTAGTAGGAGAAAAGTATAACTCGATGAAGTTCTAGGACCACAAAATATACTAGATGAAGGATGGGATAATGTGCCACAGAAGGTGGTTGAACATCAAGAGGAGGTTACTCCACAACTTGTGGATCAAAGTGAACCACCTCAGGTAACACAAAAGCTGCGTAGATCTGGGAGAGTACACCATGAGCCTGAGAGATATGGTTATCTTGTGACTCAACATGGTAACATACTAGTCTACCAAGACGATGAACCTAAAACCTACGAAGACGCTATATCGGATCCAGATTTTGTTAAATGGGTTGAAGCCATGAAATCTGAGATGGACTCCATGTACCAGAACCAAGTATGGTCTTTGGTGGAACCACCTAAAGGGGTAAAACCCATAGGGTGTAAATGGGTCTTCAAGAAGAAGACTAACATAGATGGCAAGATGCATACTTATAAAGCACGACTGGTTGCCAAAGGTTTCAAACAAATTCATGGCGTTGACTATGAAGGAACCTTTTCGCCGGTTGCCATGATTAAATCCATCCGGATTATGCTTGCGATTGCTGCATATCATGACTATAAGATTTGGCAAATGGATGTCAAAACAGCTTTCCTGAATGGAAACCTTGAGGAGGATGTGTATATGACACAACCTGATGGTTTCGTTCTTGATGGGCAAGCTAATAGGGTATGCAAGTTGCAGAGATCCATTTATGGACTCAAGCAAGCTTTAAGGAGCTGGAACATTCGTTTTGATGAAGCCGTAAAAGAATTCGGTTTTATCAAGAATGAAGATAAGCCTTGTGTTACAAGAAAATGAGTGGGAGCGCAGTAGTATTCCTAGTGTTGTATGTCGATGACATACTTCTGATCGGGAATGATATACTGAACTTGCAATCAGTAAAGACTTGGTTATCCAAGTGCTTCTCTATGAAGGACTTAGGGGAAGCAGCCTACATCCTTGGTATAAAGATCTATCGTGATAGATCGCGTAGGTTGCTTGGTATAAGTTAGAGTGCATATATTGACAAAGTACTGAAAAGATTCAATATGGAAGAATCCAAGAAGGGATATCTTCCGATGTCACATGGTGTTTATCTCTCTAAGGAATTGTGTCCTAGAACACAAGATGAGAGAGATAAGATGAAGAGGATCCCATATGCATCAGCAATTGGATCCATCATGTATGCCATGCTATGTACTCAGATTGATGTCTCATATGCTTTGAGCAATTGTAGTAGATATCAATCGGATCTAGGTGAGCATCACTGGATGGCTGTCAAGAATATTCTTAAGTACCTGAAGAGGACTAAGGATATGTTCTTGGTTTATGGAGGGAAAGATAAGGTCACTGTAAGAGGATACAGTGATGTTATTTCCAAACAGGAAAAGGATGATTATAGTTTGCAATTTGGGATTAAATATTTTTGTCTTAATGTAATTGCAGTGAGCTGGAAGAGCTCAAATCAGTGTACTGCAACGAATTCTACAATTGATGCTAAGTGTATCGCATTATTTAATGCAGTCGTGTAGGCGGTTTGGTTTAAGAAGTTCCTTACTAAACTTGATGCGGTTCCAAGCATTGTTGATTCCGTATAGTTGTACTGCGATAACAATGGAGCCATTGTTGTGGCTGAGGAATCACAGTCTCACCAGTAAACCAAACACATACTTAGTTGATTCAATCTGATCTAAGAGATCGATCAGAAAGGGAATGTGTAGATTTGCAGAATACCTACTAACCCACTATTGAAGTTTCTGTTGCAGCAGAAGCATGATGGGCACTTGGGTCATTCAATGTTGAGTGCATGAATGATTGGCTATAGTGCAGGCACTTGGGTTATTCAATGTTGAGTGCATGAATGATTGGCTATAGTGCAAATGAGAGATTGTTAGAGTAGGTGCCCTAGAGCCAATCAATTATTGCAGAATTGACTCTTTGTAATAATGTTCATTAATCAATAAAAGGCATTTTAGTCTATATCGCGTAAATCATTATTATTGCAATGTGTATTGATATATGTCCTTAGAATGGTAGAACCATGACGAGGGTATCAAGTGTTTCAAATCTTGATAGTGAGAACCCTATGAGCACATATGGTGGCCATTCTAGAAACGTCCGTAGCCCCAGTATTATTCTGAAGTAAGGGCACAGATAATACGGTAAGGCTATCATAGTGTTGAACGACCCTGTCGAAAGGCAGTGACTGATCTCACTTGTCAAGGTTGTTTGGTGACAACCTGGTGCAACACATGGGTGNACAGAATGGTCCTTAACACTCCTCACAAAAGCCCCTGTTGCTGACACCTTATCAGCAGTGCCAGTGCATGTTCCGTTATCTGCAGAGTAGTTTATAGTTATGCAGTCAAGGTTTAAATGGAAAATTCTCAAACGTCTATAAACTTAAAAAATGTTCAATAGAGTCAAAATAATTTGTTGTGCTCATTAATAGGCTTTATGTCATATTGTCATTGTCAACATATAATAGGTATGTCTTTTTATTGTGCACAAAATTAAAAGAGCTTTCCATTGCTTTTGTTGATGCGTATTTTTGACACCAACTAATTAACACGTGTGTAATGTTGGTGGGCCAAGAGACACACGTGATTGTGGATAATATGTATAGTGAATGCAACAATGAGAGCTTTTTAAAGTAGTTCGGATGCTAAGGTAGCAAGTCCTACGTCCACTGATTGTTGTATTAGAATCGTGGGTCAGGTCGCAACAGCGGACTGACTTACAAATGATTACGGAAAAGTAAATACTAAGATACAAGAGAAAGAGAAAAAGCTGGTTCAAAGTGTAAAAAGCCGAATCCCCTCAATGAAGGGGTTTTTCCTTTTTATAGTAAGATGAGTGCAGATAATCATCATTAAATTCGTGGGTTGATGTGAATGTTAGGACTAAATCCGGCTTTACGTCACATTGCCCACCTTCTAAGCTGATTTCACGCTATTTGGAGCAGGGGATGGACACGTGGGAGCTCCACGGCGTCTTGTAGGCCTGACGTGTGCTTACCGTTCTGACGGGAGCAGGTCACATCCCGTCACGTGATTTTCCACGTCAGCCCTTGATTTCCCAGGCATAACAGCTTTATATATCATGGCAATCATATTTGGGTTTGAAATGAAGGTCAGTTTATATATATATATATAATTGATTTTAGTTGAGATAATGATAAATAAAATTAAAATATATAAATGGGAGTGTTTGGAAACAAGGGGTGTTTGGGTTGGAACCCAAGCCTATTCCATAAGGGAATAGGGTAATTAAAATTACACTATAAAAGTTAAAGTTTAATTGAGAGAAGTTTTGATTCATTCATTTTTCAAAGAAAAGCTACAGCCCCTTATTTCACTCTCTCACGCCAGGCTTTGTTTTTGATTGAAAACAAATACATTTCATTTCTTCTTTGTTTCTTAAGACTAAAGAAGATCTAGCAAATCCCTCTTTATTTCCTTGCGATTTTCTTCATGTGGACTACATTGGTTCGATCCTACACTTGGGTTGGTAGCAAAATACGTTCAGAGACAAAGTTGGAGAAGCCTCCAAACGTGCGTATGATTTCTTAAACTCTAAACTGATTTTCTGCAGATTCTTATTTTGATATAAACTATAAATTTGTACCCTGATCTTAGTTCTATGGAATGATCCGTGTTGTTAAATATTTTGTTTTTCGCTGCGTAACTAGATCGTTTCCTAACAAACTACATAGTGTTGGAAGGCGTTTTGAAATTAATGACTTAATATAATTTTAATGAGGGGTTTTTGTTTTAGTCTCATGTTTTCGTTTGGTTTAGTAACAATGCACAATTAAAACATACACCTTTAGCATGCATACTAAGCGTAAATTAAATATGTCGGTACATGGCCTAACTAATATCAATTTTCTCGAGCCTAGAGGAATTGATGAGTCAACCTAGGGTCAATTGTTATCAACTTGGGTTCTTGGGCTTGCTTGCATCTCCATCTCCATCTCTTCGTTGCTCCATCTTCACAATCATTACAAATATTTCATTTAAAATAAACTAAACTAATTTTACAAATGGAATAAGAAACCTTGAGTTGCATTCGAGGGGAGTGAGATGAGAAAATAAATACAAAGAGAGTCAAGAGAGAGGCAGGACACACAAACCCTAGTTTTATTTTAAATAAAATACAACCCAAATAAATAATGTCAAACATGCCATGACGTAGGCTGCTCGATAAAGAATTTATGTGACAACGCACTTGGGCAGTAGCGTTTTAAGAATTGCATGACATGCTCCAACATGTTAGATTTCATTCGAAACGTTTTGTGAGTCATTCGACACACTATAGCTCTTTAAACAAATTAAACTTGAGAAGACAGTCACTTTGCCTGCGACAATAAGCATAAAAACTGCTTTCTCGACAACTGATAAAAAACCTATGCTACCAGAGTCGAAAAACTCGGGCAGTCTGTCAAAACATTCCTAACATGTGCATCTATGCGTGGAAGGAAATCTCATATCAATATGCGCACTACAATGTGCTCGAGAGCAAAGTTACGAGGACACATTACCTGTTGCCACAAGCAGGTCAGTTGTGCAAAAAACGCACAATAGGTGGCACACATGGCTGGTTCAGCCTTGTGCGAGTCATGGCCATGTGGGCAAACACATGGCCATCATGGTTTGGCTGTGCACAAGTGTGCATAGCCACGAAACCACCAAACGTGGCAGCGCATGGTGTGGTGATGAGCGATAGTGGTTGTACGCAATGACGCACAGTCATCGAGAGGGCAGTGGTTGTACATACAATTGTATAGTCACCGTAGCATTGTTTACGACAATGCTCAGTAAGGCCACATACTAATGCTCATGGCCAATCATCTAGATCACGTGCGACAACGTGCAATCTCGCCACTACTGCACGCGCAAGCCCGTAGCTTCCAAGCACTGCTAAGCGCACGGGCGCACAACAATTGGACAATTCTACGTACGTGAGCATGAAGTTGTCCACGCTACTGCTGCACGCGTGAGCAAGTAGCTGTTTACATTACTTTTGCACGCGCGAGTGCATAGCAGTTTGCCTGCTGCCACGCACAGTAGCGTGCACCACCAAGGTAGGTTAATATAAATCTTAATCATCAAATTAATTATAAAAAGCATGTAATCAATCAATTACATACATTCCAAACAATATTAAAACAATTAAATCAGATTACCCGAGGCTTTGATATTACAGTAAAGTTTAATATGGTTAAAAACGTAGTAGAATAGTCATTTAAATTTTCTATTAAACCTTGATCCCATGATCTGGATATTGATTTAATTATGTTCATGTTAATTCACATACAAGGTTTGCGAATTGCTTATCATCATTTGGAGGCTCATTATCTTTATTCTTCACAAGTGGATTCAAGAGTAGAATCGCGCTTCAGTATCTACACAGAGAGAATGCAGAGGAATCAAAGAAAACCCAATTGCTAGAGAGGGTATGAAAGTGGGGGCTAGGTTTTTTCTCTCTCTCAACATTTTTCTCAATTTTGATTGAATGAATAATCACTTACTAAACCTAATTTTAAGTTATCTTATATAGGCAACTTAAAACCCGATTCCAGATACCATTTTTTTACCTTGTATGGTTTTAATCCTATACCAAATAAGAATAGTATTAATTAGGTTTCCTAATAGCATCAATATATTTAAATATATTACTCAACTAATTAGGAATTTAGTTTTCAATTCGTATTAAACATTTAATATTAAATAGAGTAATCTAATTTAATACAATTAATACTAATATATTTAATAAATATATTAAATATTAATTGGTAATTTATTTATTACTCAATAAATACACATAGGCGCCTAACCATGTAGAATTACCAAATTACCCTCGTCTTTGTGAAAAGACCAAAATACCTTTTAACCCTTCTTTGATTAAATATACATTTCGCAATCAACTCTCCTTATGTGTGTGATCTGAAGGCTCGCTATCATGGTTGCAGTGAGCAATATCGTGATTAACCATCAATTAATCATCTCATTATTCACAGACCAAGATTGGCCTCTAGCAAGGTATCATGACCACCTAACAAGTAGAGATTAGCGCAGAACTGATACCTGTTAACGATATGGTTACTGTGCAATCAAATCCTTTCATCATACATTATCTCATCAAGGCTAAAGTACAGAAATAATGTCATCCTTAGATCATATGCTTGATGTATTTGGTGTCTGGTTTATCGAACTAATGATCAGAATAAAATCGGATTTAAGCGACAATTCAATTCCACTGTGGCCACAAATTTATGGTCGTTGCCATAGAACCAAACTACGCATTGAAATAAATTCTCCCATAACCAAGAGTGATGAATCCTTTGTTGATCCACCATAGTCATCATATATTTCATGATGTAGCTAATCACCACCATAGCTTCCAAACATAGCCTACCCAATGCAAACTTAAGCCTCTTACCTTTCCATTTTGTTGATAAGTATTGGATGTACTCATGCCATGGTCGCATCTAATAGCTAAGATCAACAAGCATAAGAAGGTTATTCTAAATAGATTTTGTGAAGGGAAGCAAAGAAGATATGGGCAAGAGTTTCCACACCCGAGTTACAAAAGCAACAATGAGTATTAGTATTAACCCCACACCTTATTAACTTATTCTTTGCAGGTAATCTCCGTTTAATAGCCATCCACAAGATCATAGAATACCTTGGAATTGCCTTTGGAAACCACACCAGGTTGCTCCACTCCAGTTTTTCTTTTCTTCCTCTAATTTCCTCCCAAGCTAACTTGATAGAGAAGTCCCCCGAAGGAGTAGACATCCAACAAACTTTGTCATTATCACTAGAAAGAGTAAAATTTACAGAGTTCCTCACGTTTATAAGAGCCCAAAAGTGTGTAACCAGCCATTTCCAATCACATCCATCAATCACAACACTCATTTTTGCATCCTTAGCAATCCTCGCATCATAGATAATCCTATCCTTATTTTTATAGATCCAGGGGCCTTTAGGGTGCCAATTATCAAACCAAAGCGAAGTGAAGTGCCCATTCCCAATTATGTACTTGATTTTAGGCCTAGCAACTTCCCTAGATTTAAGGATATGCCTCCAAGACCAAGTGCAATCATGGGGAATGTTAATGTCCCAAATGCCCCTATTCCTCAAAAGATAGATTCGGACCTATGTCACCTATAAGGTATGGTTTCTATTCAAAAGTTCCAAATATGTTTTAAGGATGCCGCACTATTCCATTAATTTGAGTTCGTAAACCCAAGGTCACCCTCATTTTTGGGAACACAAACCTCCTTCCAAGCTACTCTAGCCTTGTGCCTTTTCATTTCTACCCTATACTATAGAAAAGCTCTCAAACAAGCATCAATTTCCTTATGAATTTTGGAAGGAAGAATAAAGTTTAAGTAATTGATTAACGAAATGTTGCGGAAAAATACAATTAAAACAAATCAATCAATTACCTTATGCCAAGATTCGAGTATAGATTATATTGTTCATATGCTTATAATCAAAATCAATATAATAATAAATCCATACACGGATTTAGAACACAATACCTATGTTTGGAGGCTCCTATAAAACTTTGATTTCGCTATCAATTCAAGAATAGAATCGTACGAACGCTGATCCACATGAAGAAAATCCGAAGAATCAAGTGTTGATTTGCTAGAACAACTCAATGGCTTCAAGAATCAATAAGGGCAAAATTTTGTTCACCAAAATTGATGAAAACAAGTGGGTGGCTAGGGTTTTCAATTATTTTTAATTTCATTATTGTTTTAATTTAAGTTGCACTTATATTGTGTAACTAATTAAAGCCCTATTCCATTTAGGAATAGCCATGGATTCTATTATTAATCCATCATTGTAACTAAACAAGCCATATTGGTATTTTAATTAATTAATTATTATTATTATTATTAAAATCCACAAATATTAATATATTAAAACATCTTAACATTAAAAAAATAATAATAATCCATTTAAATATATGCACACATATATTTAAAACAACCTCAGCAAATTTAATTGCACTGTGAGATTACCAAAATACTCTTTCATCTTAAAAGACAAAAATACCCCTTTCACATATTGATTCTTAAATTATCTTCTAAGTGTGTGACCCGTATGCTCCTTATCATATCGACAGTGGGTAGTATCGTGATTCAATTAATCATCTCACTACACACAGACCAAGATTGGCCTCTAGCAAGGCATCATGACCACCCGATAGATTTAGATTCAGCGAAACAACTACCTATCAACGATATGGTTATTGCGCAATTAATCAAATCTCTTCATCTTACATTATCTCATCAAGGCTGAGGTACATATATAGTGTCAACCTCAAATGTCCTTGATCTTTTTGTATTCGGTTATTGGGCCAACGATCGAATAGATTGGACTGAGCAACAACTCAATCCCACTGTGGCCATAGATTTAATGTTGTTGCCATTTATCGAATTGATTAGTGAGATAATTTCTCTTGTACCCTACAGTGATGAATTCTTTGTCGATCCACCATAGTTTTGATACACTTCTCCATGTAGCCAATCATTACCATTCTGATACCTTTGAATAGAACTACGTTAGGCTGGTGTCAACCTACACCAATTGGTGCACAAGACACTCTAGTGATCTCAAGTCTAAGGATCACATGCACCACCATCCATTAGAGAATTTATTCCACAGACATTGGGGTTACCATGTAAACCCCGCGTTATTATTCTGATGCCCTAAGGTATGAAATTTACCTTTTCAAGTAATTTTCTTTTTTGAATGGAAGGGTAAAATGATCAATTTACATGTATTTCGAGATGTGGCCATTATAAAGTGTAAAGGGTGATGTCATTGAAGAGAAATGAGGGTAGAATGGTCATAAAGTTGACTGATAAGGTTAAATGGCATAAACGGTAACCAAGGGTATAATGGTCTTTTCATACAAAACCATATGATTAAGTGTCCATAAAAGTGCACCAAGGGTAAATTAGTCATTCACCTAATGGGATTGCTTAATGGATAAGTGTTTCAAAGAAGTCAAATGGCATTAAATGAGTACTTATCTTTATGTTGTGGTAGAAATGACCAAAACGCCCTTATATGAAAAATTTATGCCAAATGACCTTTATATCTAACTTTTATTGACCAATCACATTAGAGTAACAATGGAATGAATATTTACAAGGTTTAAAGAGAGAGTAGTCGGCCTTGGAGACCCCAAATATATCATCTTCTTCTTCATCTCTCAAATCCACCATAAAAGCCACTAATCCAAGCTTTTATTCTCAAATTTTCTTAGGATTTCAAGTTGATTTTCAAAGGAGATCACCATCCACCCTTAAAGAACTTCAATTTCAGGGTTAAAGGTGAGTTTCAAAACCCTAGTTTTTCTGAATTTTTTAGTTAAAAGAGAAATTCATAAGTGGTTGTGTGTGTAAGGTAGAAAGGTGAAACTTTGGAGCCAAGGAGGAGTACCTTTGTGCTTTGAATACTAAGGTAAGGAAAAAATCTCCCTTATGACTACAATTGATAACACCTAGGGTTTATGAAACTTACATTTATTTATGTTAATATGAGTGTGATGCTATGTTTTGGTTATGAGTTGTTTAAATGGGTGTGTTGATTGGTGTATGTGTGCATATGGAGGATGATTATGCCAATTAAGAGATTTGTAGTTGGACGATGTTTTGGCACTTTTTGGTTCTGTAAAAAGGGAGGTTTTTATGGCCTTTTATACTTAGAATGATATGGCAAATAATATGAATGTGCAAATGAAGGTGACATGGTTAAAATGAATAGAATTCGGATTTGGCTGTTTTAAGACTTATACTGTACATGCTTCACTGAATCAGTCATAACTGAAGTTATAGAAGTCCGATTGAGTTGATTCTTGAAGTGTTAAAAATTTGAGAAACAGACCTAAAACTTTTATGTTTTAGCCAAAAATAAATTCGAATTAGAAGATAATGGAAAAATTGCTTGAAAGTAACGAACTGTATGGCATCCACCTTCTTAATGGAAATTCCCATTTGTTTCTAATTCTAATAAACCCCTGAATAATCTTACTACTGAAATTCCTTGTATTGTATGAGAAATTGAATGAATTAAGTTAAGAAGTTTAGTAGGAGAATATAGTATGATTGAGCATGGGAGATGTTAGTCCATATGTTTGCATTCATAATGGTAATGCATATAGCTTATTTAGTTGTCTTATGAAAAAAATTATGAAATGTTAATGAATGAATTCCATGAGTCTCTTGAGGTATAAACCAAGATCAGAGGAATGGAATTCTTATGGAAACCATGAGTCCTTTGAGGTGACGACCAAGAACAAGGTAATGGTTCAAATGAATCCGATCGGATAACAAAGACTAATGAAATCGTCAAGTATATAGACAAAACAAATAAGCATGCCATGTACATGAATATTTCATAAGTCATTTATGTTCTATGTTATATTATGTATGATTATGTTATGACTTATGTTTATGAGAAAAGTCCAAAATGTATGATATGTTTTATGAACTTGTTATGTCAAAGAATGAAGGTCATGTTTTGTAGGTAGGTAAAGTCCTAAGTAATTTACTTGTATAATGAACCTTAATAGTTTATAAATGGCCATATTCCTTACTGAGCGATTAGCGCTCACCCCACGAAATGTTTTAAAATGTTTTGCAGGTACGGATTAAGGCATGAAGCTGGGAGAGGATTCCAAGGGACGCTATGAGCATGAGGGGATGCTTTAATGATGACTATTGAATGGTTTTGCTAATATTTAGTGTAGTAATTATGTTCATATTTCATAATGTAGTAATTATATCCATGTTCTATAATGGAGTAAATATGTTGTATGAATAAAGGAAATCAAATTGCTAGTAAATTTTATAAAAGTGTGTATGTTCTAGTAAGTATTACTATGGATTTCATAATTTACTCCAGGAAAGGAAACTATATTTTTTGATTATACAATGAACTTATTATAGTTAAAAGAAAAAAAAAAAAATTAAACACAAATATCTATATATATGTTTTAACTACAAGTTTATTCTTTAAATAGGATTTTAAAATAAACTTCTTTCCTAGGTGTGCGTTTTCTAGGTTCTCAATGGCCAAGGGATACTTAGGAAATACCCGGCTAGGGAGGGGTTTTACATACCATCTATATGAAATCCTCTGGTGGGTCTATCTGGTGAACTTGCCTATGGCAAATACCCATGTGTTACACCACGTTGTCGGCAAATAACCTTGACAAGTGAGATCAGTCACTGCCTTTCAACAGGGTCGCTCAACACTATGATAGCCTTACTGTATTATCTGTGTCCTTAGTTAGAATAATACTGGGCCACGAATATTTCTAGAATAGCCACCATATGTGATCATAGGGTCCTCACTATCCAGATTTGAAACACTCGATACCCTTGTCACGGTTTTACCACTCTAAGGACATACATCACAACATATAATAAATATGTATTACATAATGTAGAAAATGCCTTTTTTTTTATTATAAACATTATTACAAAATTCAATAATACAAAATGGATTGGCTCTAGGGCATTTACTCTAACAATCTCCCACTTGCACTACAGCCAATCATTCATGTATTTAATACCAAATGATCTTAAGTGCTTTTCATACTTCTGTTGTAACAGAGCCTTTGTCAGTTGATCGGCAAGATTGTCATCAGTATGTACTTTTCAAATCTGCACATCTTTTCTCCCAACCATTTCTCTAATGAGATGAATTTGCTTGAACATGTGTTTGGATCGTTGGTGAGACCGTGGTTCCTTCGCTTGAGCTATTGCTCCATTGTTGTCGCAATAGACATCTATTGGATCAACAATAGTGGAAACCACACCAAGTTCGGTGGTGAACTTCTTAATCCAAACAACCTTTTTGGTCGCATAAGATAATGCGATATAATCAGCTTCTGTTGTAGAGTCTGCTATAGTACTTTGCTTGGAGCTTTTCCAGCTTACTACAGCTCTATTGAGATAGAATGCAAACCCAGAATATGAGCAATAATCATCTTTGTCTATTTGGAAACTAGCATCATTGTATCCTCTAATAGGGAGCTCATCATTCATTCCTTAAACCAAGAAATATCCTTAGTCCTTTTTAGGTACTTAAGGATGTTCTTGACAGCTATCTAGTGACGCTCACTTGAATCTGATTGATATCTACTACAAGTGCTTAATGCACATGAAACTTCAACTTGAGTACATAACATGGCATACATGATAGATCTAATTACAAACGTATATGAGATTCTCTTCATCCTATCTCTCTCATCTTGTGTTTTAGGACACATGTCTTTAGAGAGATAGACACCATGTGACATCGAAAGAAATCCTTTCTTGGATTCTTAGATACTGAATCTCTTTAGTACCTTGTTTATGTACGTACTTTGACTTAAGCCAAGCAACCTAGGCACTCTATCACGATAGATCTTTATTCCGAGGATGTAGGCTGCTTCTCCTAAGTCCTTCATGGAAAAGCACTTAGATAACCAAGTCTTTACCGCTGCAAGTTCGGTATATCATTCTCGATAAGAAGTATGTTGTCGACATACAACAACAAGAATGCAATTGTGCTCTCACTTACTTTCTTGTAAACATAGGACTCATCTTCATTTCTTATGAAACCGAAATCTTTTACAGCTTCATCAAAACGAATGTTCTAGCTCCTAGAAGGTTGCTTTAGTCCATAAATAGATCTCTGCAACTTGCATAACTTATTAGCTTGTCATTAAGAACGAAACCATCAGGTTGTGTCATATACACATCCTCTTCTAGGCTTCCATTCAGGAAAGTTGTTTTAACATCCATCTGCTAAATTTCATAATCGTGATATGCAGCAATCGCAAGCATAATCTAGATGGATTTAATCACTGCAACTGGCAAAAAGGTTTCTTCATAGTCAATGCCATGAATTTTTTTGAAACCTTTAGCATCCAGTTGTGCCTTATAGGTATGTACCTTGCCATCCATGTCAGTTGTATTCTTGAAGACCCATTTACACCCTATGGGTTTTACCCCTTCAGGTAGATCCACCAATGACTATACTTGGTTCTGGTACATGGAGTCCATCTACGATTTCATGGCTTCAAGCCATTTAACAAAATCTGGATCCTATATAGCGTCATCATAAGTTCTAGGTTTATTGTCTTCATATACCAATACGTCACCATGTTAAGTCATGAGAAAACCATATCTCTCGGGCTCATGACGTACTCTTCCAGACCTACGTAGCTCTTGTGCTACTTGAGGTGGTTTACTTTGATCCACAAATTGTGCAGTAACCTCCTCATGATGTTCAATCACTTCTTGTGGCACATCATCCCATCCTCCGTCTAATGTATCTTATGGTACTAGAACTTCATTGAGTTCTATTTTTCTCCCACTAATACCTCTTAGAAGAAATTCCTTCTCAAAGAAGACACCAATATGAGCAACAAAAATTTTACGTTCATCTGGGTAGTAGAAATAGTATCCTTTGGTCTCCTTAGGATACCCGAGAAATATACATTTATTAGATTTTGGGCCCAGCTTGTTCGAAGTCAATTTTTTGACATAAGCTTCAAAACCCCAAATTTTTAGATAACACAAGTTGGGCTTTCATCCACTCCATAGTCCATATGAAGTCTTATCTACAAACTTTGGCGGCACATGGTTCAGTTGGTGGATTGCAGTATCTAAGGCATAACCCTAGAATGATGCGAGTAGATCACTAAAATTCATCATAGACTTGACCATGTCAAGTAAGGTTCTATTCTTCCTTTCTGACACACCATTGTCTTGGGGTGTATAAGGAGTGAGTTGAGATACTATCCCACACTTCTTCAGGTATTCATAATACCCAAAGCTCAAGTATTCACCTCCTCGATCTAAACAAAAACTTTAACACTCTTACCCAACATATTCATTACTTCATTCTTGAATTCTTTGAATTTATCAAAGGCTTCCGATTTATGTCTCATAAGATAGACAAAACCATATCTACTGAAGTCATCAGTAAATATGATGAAGTATGAATACCTACCTTTGGCATCAATTGTTAGTGGACCACATACATCACTATGAATGATGCCTAAGAATTCAGTAGCCCATTCCATTTTGTCTTGTGAAAGGCAACTTGGTCATCTTGCCTAAAAGGCATGACTCACATACCTCAAATGACTGGAAGTCAAAAGGATCCAAAACTCCATCTTTGTGAAGTTTTGCGATGCGGGTCTGATTGATATGACCCAATCTACAATGCCCAAGGTATGTTTGGGTTTGTTCGCTATGCTTACCTTTCTTTGTTTCAACATTGAGAGTATCCTTATTGTTTAAATCAATAACATATAATTCATTATATAACCTTGCAATTCCAAATAGAATATTATTCAAACTAAAAGACAGCAATCCATTAGAAATTTCAAAATGATATCCCATATTTTCCAAAGCAGATACTGAAATAATATTTCTAGAAATTGAAGGTACAAAATAGCAATTATTTAGTTCCAATAAAAAGCCCGTTGGCAAAGTAAAAAAATAAGACCCTACAACTAATGCAGCCACATGTGCTCCATTTCCAACTCGTAGGTCTACCTTTCCTTTGGCGAGTAATATACTTTGGCTTAGTCCCTACATATCAGTAAAAATGTGAGTACCACATCCTGTGTCAATAACCCAAGATGTTGAAGAGGATAAGTTAATCTCAATCATGTACATACCTAAAGTTAAAGCGTCTGACTTCTTCTTGCTTACGTGGAAAGCCTTATAGTGTTTCCTCTAGTGGCCAGGCTTGCCACAATTGAAATGGATTATCTTCCCACCTTTTCTAACGACACCCCCAAGCTTAAGAGTATCCTACCCTTTGGGTTTGGACTTGGGATAGACGTTGGCCTTTCCCTTACTCTTACCTTTGCCTTTACCAATAGCAACTGGTAAAATAGGTTTGGACATTTTCAAGTGCTACTCTACAATCCTTAGCATATTTAGGAGCTTTGACAAGGACTTCATCATTGTGTTCATATTGAAGTTCATTATGAACGTTGAATAAGAAGTAGTTAGTGATTGATAAATTAAGTCACATTGTAAATCTACATCAACACCAAAACCCGAAGTCTCAAGCCTCTCTATGTACCTAATCATCTTGAGCACATGAGGGTCAACTTGGGCTCCCTCGGTCATTCGACTCCTAAACAACACCTTTGACACCTCGTACCTTTCATGTTAAGCATTACTTTGATATAGCTCCTTAAGGTGCAGAATTATGTCATGTTATGGCATGTGCATCCATATTCTCATGCTGCTTTTGCAGCTTAGATGTCATTGATGCTAGCATAATGCATTGAACATTATCAGCATCATCAAGGAACTTTTGATAAGTATCTTTTACTTCTTGAGTGGCATCAAGTGCAGGTTCAGCCAGATAAGGCTTATCAAGGACATACAATTTCTTTTTGAACTTTAGTACAATCCAAAGATTTTGATACCAGTCCAAGAAATTGGATCAATCCAGCCTATTGTCTTTCTTGATTATCATTCGCAGTGATAGGTTGGTCTTACTCATTTTAATGAATCTACAAATACAGAAAAACAAATGTTATTATAATGTTTATTATTGTTTAAAAAGGTCTTTTATTAAATAACCGCTCCTACTATTTTCCTCAAGTCAATAGCCTCCACTATTAACCCGAGAAAGCCAGTTGGCTTTCCTAGTGAACTGAGATTCCATCTAGCCCATTTCAAACCTTCGTTTTAGTGAATGCTAAAATGGGTTGATTAGGTAGGTCAACAAACATAATTCACACCAATTGATAGCTCCAACTACTAACCTCAAATGCAAAATAAGCAAACAAACCAATCACACAATTCAATGGCCAAAACCATTGTCCTCAAGTGTGATTCTCAGTATAAGTCGAGTGGACACTACATGTTACCATGTACACATAACAAGTGTACTTCTCCACTATGCCTCTGATGTGTTTATCAACATTCGCTTTGGCGAACAAGCAAAACACACCATTCAAGTTGACCCATCACCATTAAGGAAAACTCCAATGATGTTTGACCTCCCGTTGGTAGAAGTGTACCCTTCGCTTTAGCAAACAAGGTTCCAACAAATAGTGGTTTGATCAAACCATGGTGATGGAAGGCCTTTTAATTAATATACTTTGTTGAAGGGTTTTTATTTTACGGTCTCACCAATTTATTATGTTTATTAGAATGTCATTGATCGACATGTTATTAAACATTCAACCTTAGCATGCATTCTAATCATAAAAGTAAATGTGTTGGTACATGGCCTAACTAAAACCTATTTCCTCAAGCCTAGAGGAATCGTTAGGCCAACCTAGGTCAAAATAAGACTTGGGTCTTGAAGTTCGCCTCTTCATTGCTCCTTCATTTCTTCATCATGATCATTACATAAGGAATTTATAACAAATAAAATCCTATTCTAATTTACACCAATAAAATAGAAACCTCGCATTACATACGAGAGGAGTAAGATGAGAGGAAGAAATACATATAGAATTTAGAGAGAGGTAGGACACGTAGGTTCTATTCATTTAGAAACTTACAAACAAGCCCAAAAATTAAATAAACCATAGGTCTAAGGCTCATGTACGGGCACCATGCAATTTTTCTAACAAGAACATTGCATACATTCAAAACAAATAATTTTGAATTGGGTGGGTGAAATTATTAAATTACTCTATTGAATGTGCAAAATAATTATTGGTTTAAAGGTTTTGGAACACTACACTTTAGTCCAATCACGTGAAAGGTGAAATTATTAAATTATTCTCTTAAATATGCAGAATAATTATTGGTTTAAAGGTTTTGAAACACTACACTTTAGTCCAATCGCATGAAAACCCAATCTGCTCCAGTAGCATGCTCATCGTGGCGAACATCAAATTCAACACGATCGTAGCGGTGAAGATTTATTTTGCAGCGATGAGCGTGAATAAAGCTCGCCCGCCATGGCGAAGTTTTATTTCGTTGTGGCAGTAGTTCACAATACTTACGGTCGCCACGACAATGATCTCATCGCTGCGGCGAGCGCTGAATTTTCTACGCTGCTCTTTTTCAATAGAGCTCATCATTGCGGTGAAGCTTTATTTTGCCGCAGCAATTGGTGCAGACCAATAAGCATGCAACTCATGATTTTTCCAATTTTTTTTCATAACGACATGAATCCAAATAGAATTGAATGCAATAACATTCGACTAGGACATTAACCAACCAATAAAATCCATCAACACATTAGTTAATGAATTGATTATTCAAATATGCATTAAAATAGAATTTTTACAGATTTTAAACAATCAATTTATACTATAACATGTTATCAATGAAAACACATGTTATCAAACATAGATTAAACAATATAATCAGGTACCCAAGGCTTTGATACCACTGTAAGTAATTGATTAGCAAAACACTGCGGAAAAATTCAATTAAAACAAATCAATCAATTACCTTATGCCAAGATCCGGGTATAGATTATATTGTTTATATACTTATAATCAAAATCAATACAATAATAAATCCACAAAACGATTTAGAACACAATACCTACGTTTGGAGGCTCCTTCAAAACTTTGATTTTGCTATCAATTCAAGAATATAATCGCACGAGCGTTAATCCACACGAAGACAATCTGAAGAACAAAGTGTTGATTTGCTAGAACAACTCAATGGCTTCAAGAATCAATAAGGGTCGAATATTGTTCACCAAAATTGATGAACATGTGAGAGGGAAAAATTGGGTGGCTAGGGTTTTCAATTATTTTTAATTTCATTATTGTTTTAATTTTAGTTGCACTTATATAGTGCTACTAATTAAAACCTTATTCCATTAGGAATAGCCATGGATTCTATTATTAATCCATCATTGTAATCAAACAAGCCATATTGGTATTTTAATTAATTAATTATTATTATTATTAAAATCCACAAATATTAATAAATTAAAACATCTTAACATTAATAATAATAATAATCCATTTAAATATATGCACACGTATATTTAAATGTTATCTCACCAATTTTAATTTCAATATTAAAATTGAATACATGGAACAACCTCATTAAATTTAATTGCATTATGAGATTACCAAAATACCCTTTTGCCTTAAAAGATGAAAATACCCCTTTCACATATTGATTCTTAAATAATCCATTGTGACCTGTAGGCTCCTTATCATATCGACAGTGAGTAGTATCGCTATTCAATTAATCGTCTCACTACACACAGACCAAGATTGGCCTCTAGCAAGGCATCATGGCCACCCGATTGATTTGGATTCAGCGAAACAACTACCTATCAATGATATTGTTATCGTGCAATCAAATCCCTTCATCATACATTATCTCATCAAGGCTGAGGTACAAAATTAGTGTCAACCTCAAATGTGTTAGAGTAGGTGCCCTAGAGCCAATCAATTATTGTAGAATTGACTCTTTATAATAATGTTCATTAATTAATAAAAAAGCATTTTATTCTATATCGTGTAAATCATATTGATATGTGTTGATATATGTCCTTAAGATGGTAGAATCGTGACGAGGGTATCAAGTGTTTCAAATCTTGATAGTGAGAACCCTATGATCACATATAGTGGCCATTCTAGAAATGCCCGTAGCCCCATTATTATTCTTACCAAAGACACAGATAATACGGTAAGGCTATCATAGTGTTGAATGACTTTGTCGAAAGGCATTGACTGATCTCACTTGTCAAGGTTGTTTGTCGACAACCTGGTGCAACACATGGGTGCTTACTGTAGGTTAGTTCACTAGACTAAACCCAGTGTCTATGAAATAAATCCTCTAACAAATGGTGGTGCATGTGATCCTCAGACTTGAGATCATTGGAGCGCCCTGTGTACCGATTGGTATAGTTTGACACTAGCCTAACATAGTTCTTGTTGGACTAGGTGCCCTAGAGCAATCTATTATTGTAAAATTGACTCTGTAATAAATGTTTATTTATCAATAAAAGGCATATTCTTCTATATTGTGTAAATCATAGTTATATGTAATGATAATGTCCTTAGTATGGTAGAACCATGACGAGGGTATCAAGTGTTTCAAATCTTGATAGTGAGAACTCTATGATCACATAAGGTAGCCATTCTAGAAACGTCTGTAGCTCTAGTATTATTCTGACCAAGGACACAAATAATACGGTAAGGCTCTCATAGTGTTGAATGACCCTGTCGAAAGGCATTGACTTATCTCACTTGTCAAGGTTGTTTGTCGACAACTTGGTGCAATGCATGGGTGCTTACTAGAGAAAAGTTCACTGGACAGACCCAACGAAGGATTCCATATGGATGGTAACCCTAGTATCTATGGAATAAATCCTCTAACGGATGGTGGTGCTGTGATCCTTAGACTTGAGATCACCTTAGCGCCTTGTGCACCAATTGGTGTTGTTTGTGTTAGGAAACGACCCGGTTGCGCAGCGGAAAAAAAAATTTTACAGCCATGGATCGTTCCTTAGAACCCAAAATCAGGGCATAGAACATTACAGTTTATATTTATAAGAATCTGCAGAAAAATAAATCCAAATGTTTAGATTCATACCCACGTTTGGAGGCTCCACCAATGTTGTCCCTGAATGTGTTTTCTACCGATCCAAGTGTAGGATCGAACTGTAGAGGTCCACACGAAGACAATCAACAAGAACCAAGGAGGGATTTGCTAGATCCTCCTTGGCCTTAAGAAATCAAGAAGAAAAACAAAATGTTTGTTTTTCAATGGAACAGTGAAAGGGGCGTGGGAGTGAGTGTAAAAAGGGGCTGCTGTGTGTTTTTATCAAAAGGCAAAATGAATTAATTCTTAAATCACACAAACACTATTCCTTTTATAGGCAAACCAAGTTGCCCTATTCCCACATGGAATGGGCTTGGGCTCCAACCCAAACACCCCATGTTGCCAAACACTCCCAATTTGATATTTTAATTTAATTCATCATTATCTTAATTAAAATCAATTAATATTTAATTAACATTTAACAATAATGATGATTTAATTAAATATGTGCGAACACACATTTAACCGTAATTTCACTTATTTAATTTTTTACAAATTAAATAAAAGGCTACGACCTCAGCAAATTTAATTGCACTGTGAAATTACCAAAATACCTTTTCGCCTAAAAAGACGAAAACGCCCTTCTTTCTTCTTGGCTCTTAAATTATCTTCTATGTGTGTGACCCATAGGCTCCTCATCATACCGGTAGTGTATAGTATCGCGATTAACACCAATTAATCGTCTCACTAATACACAGACCAAGATTGGCCCCTAGCAAGGCATCATGGCCACCCGATAGATTCGGATTCAGCAAAGTAGCTACCTGTCAACGATATGGTTACCGTACAATACGATCCTTTCATCATACGTTATCTCGACGAGACGAAGGCATAGAAATAGTGTCAACCTTCGGTTACTCTCGATATTATATATTCAGTTTCTGGACCAATGACCCGTATTATAATCTGGATAGAGCAACAACTCAATCCCACTGTGGCCACAGTTTTAGTGTCATTGCCATATACTGAATTGCGCCGTGAGATAACTTCTCCCGTACCCGGGAGTGATGAATCCTTTGTCAATCCACCATAGTCTTGATACACTCCTTGATATAGCCAATCACCACCGTACTGACAGCTCTGAATAGAACTGCGTTAGGCTAGTGTCAAACTGTACCAATCGGTGCACAAGGCACTCCGGTGATCTCAAGTCTAAGGATCACATGCACCACCATTCGTTAGAGGATTTGTTCCATAGACACTGGGGTTACCATCCATATGGAATCCTCTGGTGGGTCAGTCCAGTGAACTTGCTGCGGTATATCCGCCTACAACAAGCACCCATGTGTTGCACCAGGTTGTCACCAAACAACCTTGACAAGTGAGATCAGTCACTGCCTTTCGACAGGGTCGTTCAACACTATGATAGCCTTACCGTATTATCTGTGCCCTTACTTCAGAATAATACTGGGGCTACGGACGTTTCTAGAATGGCCACCATATGTGCTCATAGGGTTCTCACTATCAAGATTTGAAACACTTGATACCCTCGTCACGGTTCTACCATTCTAAGGACATATATCAATACATATTGCAATAATAATGATTTACACGATATAGAATAAAATGTCTTTTATTATTGATTAATGAACATTATTACAAAGAGTCAATTCCACAATAATTGATTGGCTCTAGGGCATCTACTCTAACAGTTTGACACTAGCCCAATGTAGTTCTATTCAGAGCTATCAATACGGTAGTGATTGGCTACATTGAGAAGTGTATCGAGACTGTGGTGGATCGACAAAGGATTCATCACTCCTATGTACGGGAGAAGTTTTCTCACTGGGAAATTCAATAAATGGAAATGACACTAAATATGTCGCCACAGTGGGATTGAGTTGATGCTCAATCCAATTTATTATTCCGGTCATTGGTCCATTAACTCAATACAAACATGTCGAGGATATCTGAGATTGACACTATTTCTGTACCTCAATCTCGATGAGATAACAGATGATGAAAGGATTTTATTGCACGGTAACCATACCGTTGACAGGCTACGGTTTCGTTGAATCTGAATCTATTGGGTGGCCATGATGCCTTGCTAGGAGCCAATCTTGGTCTGTGTGTAGTGAGACGATTAATTGGTGTTAATCGTGATACTACACACTGCCAATATGATGAGGAGCCTACGGGTCACACACTTAGAAGATAATTTAAGAATCAATTTGTGAGAAGGGTATTTTCATCCTTCAAGACGAAAGGGTATTTTGGTAATCTCACAGTGCAATTAAATTTGCTGAGGATGTTTCCTGTATTTAATTTTAATATTAAAATAAAATTAGTGAGTTATATTTAAATACATCTATGTATATATTTAAATGAATAATTATTATTAATTAAATGTGAATCTATTATTATATATTAATTGATTTTAATTATAATAATAATTAATTAATTAAAATACCATAAAAGAGTGTGGGGTGAATTAGGGTTGGAGCCCATGTCTATTCCTAAGTGGAATAGGGTTTTTAATTGCTGCACTATATAAGTGCAACTTAAAATTAAAACAAAGTAGAATGATTCAATAATCAAAACCCTAGCCACCCTATCTCTCTCTCTCTCTCTCTCTCTCTCTCTCTTGTTACACTCTTGAGTGAAAGAGAAAAACTTTCTTTTCTTCTTTCTTGATTCTTGCAGCCCTTTGATTGTTCTAGCAAAATAATCAAGGGTTCTACAGATTGTCTTCATATGGATTTCCGTGAGTGCGATCCTACTTGGATCGATTAGTGAAGAATCACGTGAACAATATCAATGAACAGTGTCTAGTGAACAATGTCGATGAATAGTAGATGGTGAATAGTGTTCATGAGTGTAATCAGAGATATTCGGAGGAGCCTCCAAACGTGTGTAAGCATTCTGAATCCTTGTATGGATTTATCATATTGCTGTAATGCAAAACTTGTAAACATTATAATTTGTACCCAGATTTGGGATTATGCATATGATCGGGTCTTTATTTGTTTTGAAACTATAATTTTCTGCTGCGTAAACCCAATCACATGCTAACAGTTCTATTCAGAGCTATCAATACAATAGTGATTGGCTGCACTAGGGAGTGTATCAAGACTATGGTGGATCGACAGAGGATTCATCACTCCCAGATACAGGAGAAGTTATCTCATAGCGCGATTCAGTAAATGGCCATGACACTAAAGTTGTGGCCATAGTGGGATTGAGTTGTTGACCAATCTAATTTATTATTCCGGTCATTGGTCTAGTAGCTGAACACAAACACATAGAGAATAACTGAGGTTGACACTATTTTTATACCTTAGTCTTGATGAGATAACAGATGATGAAAGGATTTGATTGTACAGTAAACATATCATTGATAGGTAGCTATTTTGCTGAATCCGAATCTATCGTGTGGCCATGATGTCTTGCTAGGGGCCAATCTTGGTATGTGTGTAGTGAGACGATTAATTGGTGTTAATTGCGATACTACTCACTGCCGATATGATAAGGAGCCTACGGGTTACACACTTAGAAGATAATTTAAGAATCAGTTTATGCAAGAGGTATTTTCGTCTTTTAGGATGAAAGGGTATTTCGGTAATCTCACAATGCAATTAAATTTGTTGAGGTTGTTGCCTATGTTTAATTTAATTGTAAAATTAAATTAGTGAGATTATATTTAAATATACGTACGCATATATTTAAATGAATTATTATTATTAATTAAATGTTAATATATTTCATATATATTAATTGATTTTAATTATAATAATAATTAATTAAATATAAAATACCATAACAAGGGTGTTTGGATATAACGGTGGATTAGGTTTAGAGCCCATGTCTATTCCTTATAGGAATAGGGTTTTAACACATGCAATATATAAGTGCAAGTTGTGTTAAAGAAAAATTCATTCAATCATTATTAAAAGAAAAAGAGGCAATCCCCTTTACACACACTCTCTCTCATGTTCTCCCCTTGGTGTGAAACAAAGAAATTTTCCTTTGATTCAACTTGATTCTTGAAGCCAATTAGTGGATCTAGAAAATCCCTTTTTGGTTCTCCGGATTGTCTTTGTGTGGATCACCGTTCGTGCGATTCTACAATGAATCGGAAGCAAAGTAAATTCAGAGATATTTAAAGGTGCCTCCAAACGTGCGTAAGATCTCTAATCCTTGAATGGATTTTTGTTATTTCAATATAGCATGTAAAAATATATATATATATACTAGATATATATATAATATATAGATATATAAATATTATATATATATATATATATATCAGACTCTAATCTTGGCGAAATCAAAGTAATCAATGGGCAATAATTTTTGTTTTTCTGCTGCCTCTGCTAATTGATTTACTAATAAGATGTCCTTGATCTCTTTGTATTTGGTTATTGAGCTAATGACTAGAATAGATTGGATTGAGCAACAACTCAATCCTATTGTGGCCACAGATTTAGTGTCGTTACCATTTACCGAATTGATCATGTTAGAGTAGATGCTCTAGAGCCAATCGATTATTGTAGAATTGACTCTTTGTAATAATATTCATTAATCAATAAAAGGCATTTTATTCTATATCGCGTAAATCATTATTATTGCAATGTGTATTGATATATGTCCTTAGAATGGTAGAACTGTGACGAAGGTATCAAGTGTTTCAAATCTTGATAGTGAGAACCCTATGAGCACATATGGTGGCCATTCTAGAAACGTCCGTAGCCCCAGTATTATTCTGAAGTGAAGGCACAGATAATACGGTAAGGCTATCATAGTGTTGAACGACCCTGTCGAAAGACAGTGACTGATCTCACTTGTCAAGGTTGTTTGGTGACAACTTGGTATAACACATGGGTGCTTGCTGTAGGCAGATATACTGCAGCAAGTTCACTGGACTGACCCACTAGAAGATTCCATATGGATGGTAACCCCAGTGTCTATGAAACAAATCCTCTAACGAATGGTGGTGCATGTGATCCTTAGACTTAAGATCACCGGAGTGCCTTGTGCACCGATTGGTGTAGTTTGACACTAGCTTAACGCGGTTCTATTTAGGGCTGTCAATACGGTGGTGATTGGGTGCATCAAGGAGTGTATCAAGACTATGGTGGATTGACAGAGGATTAATCACTCCCGGGCATGGGAGAAGTTATCTCACGGCGCAATTCAGTATATGGCACTGACACTAAGACTGTGGCCATAGTGGGATTGAGTTGTTGCTCTATCTAGTTTATAATACAGGTCATTGGTCCAAAAATTGAATACATAATATCGAGAGGTTGACACTATTTCTATGCCTTTGTCTCGTTGAGATAACGAATGATGAAAGGATCGAATTGTACGGTAACCATATCGTTGACAGGTAGCTACTTTGCTGAATCCGAATCTATTGGGTGGCCATGATGTCTTGCTAGGGGTCAATCTTGGTCTGTGTATTAGTGAGACGATTAATTGGTGTTAATCGCGATACTATACACTGCCGGTATGATGAGGAGTCTATGGGTCACACACATAGAAGATAATTTAAGAGCCAAGAAGAAAGAAGGGCGTTTTCGTCTTTTTAGGCGAAAGGGTATTTTGGTAATTTCACAGTGCAATTAAATTTGCTGAGGTCGTAGCCTTTATTTAATTTGTTAGAAAAATTAAATAAGTGTGATTACGTTTAAATATGTGTTCGCATATATTTAATTAAATCATCATTATTGTTAAATGTTAATATATAGATTAAATATATATTAATTGAGATAATGATGAAATAAAAATAAATATCTAATTGGGAGTGTTTGGTAACATGGGGTGTTTGGGTTGGAGCCCAAGCCTATTCCATAAGGGAATAGGGCAACTAAAATATGATTATAAAAGAAAAAGGTGTGTGTGATTTTTAATTGATTCATTCTTTGATTGAGAAAGAAAACACACAACCCCAAAAACACTCTCTCCCACGCCACATTGCTTATTTGCTTTGAAATCAAATTCTTTTGATTTTTCTTCTTTGTTCTTAAGGCTAAAGAGGATCTAGCAAATCCCTCTTTAGTTCCTTGCGATTGTCTTCGTGTGGACTTCATCGGTTCGATCATACACTTGGGTTGGTAGCAAAACACGTTCAAAGATAAAATTGGAGGAGCCTCCAACATGGGTATGGTTCCTAAACTTCAAACTAATTTTCTGCAGATTTTTATAATGTATAAACTGTAATTTCTGTGCCCTGATTTTGGGTTCTAAGGAACGATCCATTATTGTAAATTTTTGTTTTCTGCTGCATAACTGGATCGCTTCCTAACAGATCAGTGAGATAATTTCTCCAGAGTGATGAATCCTTTATCAATCCACCATAGTCTTGATACACTTCTCGATGTAGCCAATCACTATTGTTCTAATAGCTCTGAATATAACTACATTGAGCTAGTGTCAAACTACACCAATTGGTGCAAAAAGTGCTCAAGTGATCTCAAGTCTAAGGATCACGTGCACCACCATTCATTACAAGATTTATTCTACAGACACTAGGGTTACCATCTATAAGGAATCCTCTGGTGGGTCTGTTTGATGAACTTGCTTATGGTAAACACCCATGTGTTGCACCAGGTTGTCGGAAAACAACCTTGACAAGTGAGATCAACCATCGCCTTTCGATAGGGTCATTCAACACTATGATAGCCTTATTGTATTATCTGTATTCTTAGTTAGAATATTACTAGGGCTACGGACATTTCTAGAATAGCCACCATATGTGATCATAGGTGTAAGAACTCCTTTATACTAGGATACTCATAGAAATACATAAAGTAAAATGCATTTATATCAACAGAAATAGATGGGCCCAAAATTTTCTTTTAGTACATATAAACATTCTTATTACCAAATAAGATATCATTTTACAAAAAGTTATCAAAAACAGTAGACAGTGTAGCTATTGCTCCTCGCTTGCCGACGCCAATCCGACCGCATCCTCACCCAGATCCTGTAATCACAAAGAAAAACAACAGGGTGAGCACAAAAATAATGCTCAGTAAGTAAATCCTCTACTCGTCTGTCCTTGTAACTCTTTTTCTTAATTCTTTCCTTACACACTTCTCGTCTCATTTATTTTCTCTTTCTGTTTCTCTTTCACACAGCTCTCTTTTATTAATTTTCTATTGTAAGTCACGGCCTTATCTTACCGGAGGCACGGCCAGGTGGAGTTCACAAAGCACCAATCCGCTCTTCGTGACTCTACTCATTCTCTCTTTATTCTTTCTCACTTGAATGTCACGGCCTCATCTTACCGGAGGCACGGTCGGGTGGAGTTCACAAAGCACCAACCCACTCTTCGTGACTGCCGGGTGGAGTTCACAAAGTACCAACTCGCTCTTTGTGTTTTTCTCATTCTCTCTACTCTTAGAGTAGTTCATTCACAAAGTTTTCTACTCTTTCTCAAGCTACTTCTCAATGCACAATTTAGGTATAAGGATGGTTCATGCTTAAAACTTCTTACTTAAGGCACTTATGAAATGCACAAATGCAACGTTGCATCAAGATAGTCATTCTGCATAGGTCACACTCAAGAGGGCATAACTTGAGTTATAAATATTGGATTGCTACGTTTTTGGTCTAGTTTTAAAGCTTAGAGACAGGGTTACAACTTTTATGTTTTGGTCTCAACGCAGTTCAATTTTTAAGATACCAAAAAATCACTCAGAAGTTTACGGCTGTGACAGGGCAGTTTTCACTTCGGCTTTTCACTTAGGCATTTCATCAAACAATATGTGTGCATACATAAACTCTATTTTAACTATAATTCTACTTCTTTCTTAACCAACCAAAATTGGAGTTCAACTACATTAAATCATCACACATCCTGCAAAGAAAACACACTTCAAATATTCCTCTCAAATTCTTCTAAAGCTATCCATACTTCTATCAATTTTTATCAACACAATCCACCATTCTGATAGTGGAAATCTCTCCATATAATCAACATTGAACTCATTCATAAATCCATCAACTCATCATCAAACCATCACATACACTTCTCATATTCAAATATATCTAACAACAAGTATAATTCATCATCAATTTCTTAATAACCATAACATATGCATACTTAAAAGAAATCTCTACTCACTTGAATTCTTAAACTTTAATTTGAGTTGGATTTTGAGTGGAATTTACTTACCTTATGCTTGAGTCTTCTCTACTAAGCTCTCTACTCTTGTTGGATTAAAAACTTCTTCTAACCCTAAGCATAAACTTCATAAGAACTCAACTTTTACACAAATAAATCATAGATAAAGAGCATGAATTCTTACCTTTTGAAGTCTTAAATCAAAACCCTATTAAAAATCACTCAAAAGCCCTCAAAATCCTTGGAGGATTGAATGAAAATTTGAGAGAAAATGGGGGAGTAGTGTGGCGGTGGAATGAAGGAAATAAGGGTTACAAACCCTTATCATCTTATTTTATAAACTCACTTTCCCATTTTGCCCTTACACCTTTTTAGAAATTCCATCCTTGTCCCGTAGTCAATTACCATAATGCCCTCATTTTTATTGCATTCTTTATGAAATTCTACCTCTTTTCACTCCCCACTTTTTCAACTAATTTTGAGTGAAAAGACCATTTTACCCTTAATACAAGTTTAAGGCATTTTCTTCATATTCTCTTAAAATAACTTTAATAAAAATTAACTAAGGGCTATAAAACATAATTTAAATCATGTACCTCCATGTTGGGCGTTACAATAGGGTCCTCACTATCGAGATTTGAAACACTCGATACCCTCGTCACGGTTCTACCACTCTAAGGACATACATCACAACATATAATAAATATGTATTACATAATTTACAAAAAGCCTTTTTTTTATTATAAACATTATTACAAAAGTCAATATTACAAAATGGATTGGCTCTAGGGCACCTACTCTAACATAAAGAGGGAAGCCCAATAAATCTAAACACTGCACAGAATAGATTTGATAAGAATAAGCCTCCCCGCATAAGATAAAAATATACTTCTCCAAGAGGCAACCCAAGCCAAGATTTTGTCTAAAAGAGGATGGCAATCACCAAAGGTTAATTTAGAGGTTATAAGGTGAACTTTTAGGTATTTTATAGGAAGTTTGCCTTCGGTAGAACCTATTATACTCACAATCTCCGTCTTTTCATCAACATTCACACCCTATAGAAAAATGTTGCTCTTGTTTGGATTAGCACTCAAACCTGCCATGAATCAAATTTAAGCAAAGCATTCTTAAAGAGGGATATGAAAGTACCAACATTAGGATAATGTCAAACTCCACCAATATTTACACACGACGCTCAGGTGATCTCAAGTCTAAGGATCACATGCACCACCATCTGTTAGAGGATATATTCTATAGACACTAGGGTTACCATCTATATGGAATTCTCTGGTGGGTTAGTCTATTGAACTTGCAAATAACAAGCATCCACGCTTTGCACCAGGTTGTCACCAAAGAACCTAGACATGTGAGAATTCTCACTACCTTCTGGTAGGGTCGTTCAATGCTATGATAGCATTATAGTATTATCTGTGTCCTTGGTTAGATTAATACTAAGGCTGCGAACATTTCTAGAATAGTCACCATATGTGATCATAGGGTCCTTACACTCAAGATTTGAAATACTTGATTTCGTCGTCATAGTTCAACCATTCTAAAGACATATATCAATACATTAATCATATGCATAACATGATATAAGAAAAATGGGCCTTTATTGATTATTAGTATAATATTCCAAGGGTCAATTTATACAAATAATATTGGCTCTAGTGCGCCTACACTAACAATTGGAACGATCGTGCTCAATGATTGTTCCATGTTGTATGAGCATTCAAGTCTTTGGAACGTTCATGCCTTGTAACTGCTATCAGTTTATGTTTAAAAACATAAGCACGACCGTACTGCATTCGTATATGATTGTGCAGAGTCAAGCTGACCTAACCCTAATCATTCAAAGTCTTAAGAACGGTCGTGTTCAATGATCACAAGACCGTGCCGCGTGATTTTTATAAATATAACTATTCATTTTCTTCCGATAGTCTCGCTCAAAGTCAGTTTCTCTCCAACTCTTTCACTCAAATCCTTTCGAAATCAATCCACACCTTGTTCAAATCATCCCTATGTTAGAGCAGGTGCCCTAATTATTGTAGGATTGACTCTTTGTAATAATGTTCATTGATCAATAAAATGCATTTTTTATTCTATATCATGTAAATCATATCTATATGTATTGATAGATATCCTTAGAATGGTAGAACCATGACGAGGGTATCAAGTGTTTCAAATCTTGAGGTTATGAGCACATATGGTGGCCATTCTAGAAATGTCCATAGCCCTAGTATTATTCTGACCCAGGGCACAGATAATACGGTAAGGCTATCATAGTGTTGAATGACCTTGTCGAAAGGCAGTGATAGATCTCACTTGTCAAGGTTGTTGGCTAACAACCTGGTGCAACACATGGGTGCTTGCTGTAGGCAAGTTCATTAGACTGGCCCACTAAAGGATTCCATATAGATGGTAACCCTAATGTCTATGAAATAAATCCTCGAACGAATGGTGGTGCATGTGATCCTTAGACTTGAGATCACCAGAGCACCTTGTGCACCGATTGGTGTAGTTTGACACTAGCCCAACACAGTTCTATTTAGAGCTATCAATATAGTAGTGATTGGCTACATCGAGGAGTGCATCAAGACTATGGTGGATAGACATAGGATTCATCACTCCTAGGTACAAGAGAAGTTATCTCACGGCGCAATTCAGTAAATGGCAATGACACTTAAACTATAGCCACAATGGGATTGAGTTGTTGCTCAATCTAATTTATTATTCCGGTCATTGGTCTAGTAATTGAATACATATATATCGAGAGTAACTGAGGTTGACACTATTTCTATACCTCAGTCTCGATGAGATAACAAATGAGGAAAGGATTTGATTGCACGGTAACCATATCGTTGACAGGTAGCCGCTTCACTGAATCTGAATCTATTGGGTGGCCATGATGCCTTGCTAGGGGACAATCTTGGTCTGTGTGTAGTGAGATGATTAATTGGTGTTAATAGCAATACTGCACACTGCTGGTATGATGAGGAGCCTATGGGTCACACACATAGAAGATAATTTAAGAATCAGTTTGTGCAAGAGGAGTTTTCGTCTTTTAGGGCGAAAGGGTATTTTGGTAATCTCACAGTGCAATTAAATTTGCTGGGTTTGTTGCCTATATTTAATTTGATATTAAAATTAAATAAGTGAGATTATATTTAAATATATGTACACATATATTTAGATGGATTATTATTAAATGTTAATATATTTTTATAAATATATTAATTGAGTTTAATTGGAAATAATAATAATTAAAATAAAATATCATGATTGGGAGTGTTTGGATATAGGGGCTATTTGGGTTGGAGCCCAAGCCTATTCTTTATTAGAATAGGGTTTCATGTGCACTATATAAGTGCAAAGTTTTTGTGATTTTCATAAGTAATGAGAAGTGAGAAATACAACAAGTATTCAATTACTTTTCATTGAAAGAAAAATCACAGGCCTCTCCCAAGTCTCACGCCACCCTTGCTTTATTGAATTAAAGTTTATTTGATTCTTGATTTGGTTCTTTAGCTATTTGGGTTATCTTCGTGTGGATTACCGCTGGTTCGATCTTGTTCTTGGGTCGGTAGTGAAAGATTTAGAGACAAGCTAGTTTGAAGGAGCCTCCAAACATGCGTATGCACTCTAAACTTTACTCTGATCGTTCATATTAGTGTAGATTTTGATTTAACATATAAACTATATAATATGTGCCCTAATCTTGGTTTCATGGAAACGATCTATTCTTTAAAAGTTTTGTTTTCTGCTGCCATGAGTTAGATCGTTTCCTAACAGTGGTATCAGAGCCTAAGGTACCAGATTTTACAGTTTAATGTATGGTTGATAACATGTATTTGATTAATAACATGCTACTTTGTTAAATCTATATAAAATCTGCCTTAAGAGCACGTTCTAAGTAATCAATATACTTGATTAATTTAATTTGTTGATGATTTGCAAGACTGGTATATTAAGATCTAGATTTTTGTTGAGATCTGATGATTAGATTGATTGCAGAATCCGTTTGGTGTTTTGTTTATTGCTGGTTGAACTGATCTGTTACAGATTAGTGCACACTCGTCATGACGATCGTTGTTTGGCGTACTCGCTGATTGAAAAACAGCGCTTGCCATAGTGATATAACCCATTGTCGTGGTGATCGTCCTTAGCGTGATTGCTGATTGAATATCAGCGCTCGCCGCAACGATATAACTCATCACCACGACAATCCTAGTCTAAGGTGCGCGCTGATGTAAATCAGTGGTCACCGTTGATAATCCGAGAATTATACTATTTTATTTAGGCTTTTTGGCCAGATTTTAGATACTTCTTAGCTCGTTTATGACTGAATTGTTACTTAATTCTATATATTTTATGTTTCAGGCCTAAGCGTGCATTTTTAGCAAACAATGAGCAAATTGGAGTTTTTGGACTTAGAAGTAAGCGGATCTCAGAATTAGGGAAAGTTCCAAAGCAAAGTGAAGCACTATAAAGCTTGCTTCCATGAGAAAGCATCGAAGATCAAAAATTCAAGGAGAAAGCAAGTAGAGGGCAATTCTGTAATTTTAGAATTTTCTAGGAAGGTTCGCCGCGGCGAAAGCAGCTAAGAACGAGATTCACCTTTAGTTCGTTCGCGGCGAAGTCTGCAAATTTTTGTTTTCTCCAAACGCACAGTTTTATTTTAGGAAAGTTTTAGGTCTTTTGGGCGAGCTATATAAGAAAAACATTGCCATTTTGAGAGGGTTGGTGTAGGTTTTGTCTGGTTTTTGTTAAGTATTGAATAGCTTTTACATTGGGGAGAAGATTTGAGCTTGAATCTTATGGAATCTTTAACTAGGGGAGATCTCTACTCTTTTCTCTGTAATTCAATATGTTGATTTTTGGGTTTATTGTTTTTCTTGCTGTTTATGTTAATCTAGTTATGAACTAACTCATTTTGGGTTAGGGTTTGATGTAATTCGGATTTTTATGGATTAATCAATAGATTATTGTTGCTTTTTATATTCTATTGTATAGATTGTGTGATTATTTCGAATTTCATTGATTTTACTTGTTGAACATGATGAGATTGAGAAATGAGTCATGTTGAGCTTCTTGGATAATCACCATTGTTATTTTGAATGCTAGAGATAGATTTGAGAGACAATGAAACCAATCTAGGATTCCATTAGCTTAATGAACTTGGATTTGTTAGTCTTCAATTTGTTGAGTGTGGAAGATTAATAGGGAAAAGTAGGAATTCATAGCCTGAGAAGGTATGTTTTACAACTTAGGGAATTCGGTTTACAATCCGTACATGTGAGTGTAACAGTAGCATGATCCACAGAATTAATCCATAGAGTCTGAATGAAGTCAAACCCTAACCGTTTGTTTTAATTTATATTACACTTGTGTTAAACCTTGCTTTCATAATTTAGTTGTTTTTACATTCAGTAAATTTTGCTTTCAGTTTAGTTTTATATTCTCCCATAAATCCAAACAATATTTGGTTTCTCTAACCGGAAAACTAATAGGAATTCAGTGCTTAGCAAACAATCCTCGTGGGAACGATACTCACTCATCACTTTATTACTTTGTGCGACTAGTGCACTTGCTATCATTGCATGTTGTAGTTACAACGCATCAGCCGCGGCGATATAACCCATCGCCATGGCAATCGCACGTGGTGCATGTACATGACAAAAATTTGTGCACGTCGCAGCGATAAAATCTATCGCCGTAGCGAGCGTACTTTCGAGTGCGTAGGGGCCAAAGTGAAAAGTTTCAAAACTTTTGAACCAAATGTAGATCTGTAAATTGTTAGAGGGTAATTGATAATTCACCCACCCAATTCAAAAATTGATTGTTTTTTAATATATGCAATGTCCTTGTTTGAATATTGCATGGTGCTTGGTACATGAGCCTTAAGACATATGGTGAATGTGTTAAAATATTTTTGGGTATGTATGGTTGTAATTTTTTAAAATAGGGCCTACATGTCCTGCCTTTCTCCTACCTTCTCGATGTACATTCTCTTCTGATCTCATTCCCCTCGAATGTAAATTGAGGTTTCTAAATTAATTGATGTAAAATTAGTTTGAGATTAATTTCAGTGTAAATTTAGTATGATGTCTTTTGTAGTGTACTTGAAGACGGAGCAAAGGATGAGACAATCATACTTGAAGACTCAAGATATTTATTACAGGACCCCTAGGTGACCCACCAATTCCTCTAGGCTCAAGGAAATCGGTTTTAGTTGGGCCATGTATCAGCACGTTTATATTTTGTTTAGAATGCATGCCAATAAATGTCATTCTAACAAAGATAATAATATAGTAAGACATTAAAATAAAAACCCTCAAAGAAAAGTATATTAAGTCATATGTATGCCTTCCATCACTATGGGTTTAATCAAACCACTGTTCGTCGAAACCTTGTTCGCCAAAGCGAAGGATACACTTATACCAGTAGGTGGTTAAACTTCATTAGAGTTTTCCTTAATGGTGATAGGTCAACTTAAAATGACAGTTTTGCTTGTTCGCCAAAGCAAAGGTTGATAAACACGTCATAAGCATAGTTGAGAAGTACACATGTTGTGTACGTGGTGACATGTAGTGTCCACTCTACTGATACTGGGAATCACACTTGAGGACGATGGCTAGGCCATTGGATTGTGTTATTGGCTTGTTGGCTTGCTTCACATTTGAGGTTGGTAGTAGGAGCTATCAACTAGAGTGGATTAAGTTTGTTGGCCTACCTAATCAACCCATTTTGGCTTGTTCGCCAAAGCGAAGGTTTGAAATGGGCCAGATGGGATCTCAGTCCACTCGGAAAGCCAACGAGCTTTCCCGAGTTAATAGTGAGGGCTATTGACTTGAGGAAAATAGTGGGAACGTTGTTTAATAAAAGACCATATTAAATAATAATGAACTTTATAATGACTTTTACTTTTCTTCAATTGTAGATTCACCAAAATGAGCATTATGAACTTGCAACCGATAATCAAGAAAGAATACAGGCTGGATGGATCTAATTTCTCAGACTGGTACCATAATCTTCGGATTATACTTAAGTCTGAAAAGAGATTGTATATCCTTGATAAGCCATACGTGGCTAAGCTTGGTCCTGATGCCACTTAGGAAGTAAAAGATACTTATCAAAAGTTCCTTGATGATGCTGATGGCGTTAAATGCCTGATGTTAGCATTGATGACACCTGAGTTGCAAAAGAAGCATGAGAATATGGACAATGCTACCATTATTCTACACCTTAAGGAGCTTTTCGAAGGAAATGCTCGACATGAGAGGTACAACGTGTTGAAAGCACTGTTTGGAAGTCGCATGACTGGGAGAGCCGAAGTTGGCCCTCATGTGCTCAAAATGATAGAGCACATAAAGAGGCTTGAGACTTTGGGGTTTGGGTTGGATGTAGAATTACAAGTGGATTTAATTCTACAATCTTTACCTTATTCGTTTTTGCCGTTCATAATGAACTTCAATATGAACACAATGGTGAAATCCCTATCAGAGATTCTGACCATGCTGAGGACTACAGAGCAGTACATGAAAAGGTCCAAACCTATTTTACTGGTAGGTGTTGGTAAAGGAGATCGTAAAGGCAAGGGAAAGGCCAAGGCCAAACCCAAGCATAAGCCCAAAAAACAGGATGCTCTTAAGCCTGAGCATGGTGTTGGGAAGGGCAGGAAAGTAATTTGCTTTTATTGTGGCAAGCCTAGCCACTGGAGAAAGTACTGCAAGGCTTTCCTCGCCAACAAGAAGAAGCCAAAGCTTCGACTTTAGGTATGTTCATGATTGAGATTAACTTCTCTCTGTCAACATCTTGGGTCATTGACACAAGATGTGGTACTCACATTTGCACTAATGTCAGGGACTAAGGCAGAGTAGATTGCTCGCCAAGGGAGAAGTGGACCTAGGAGTTGGAAATGGAGCACATGTGGCTGCATTAGCTCTAGAAGCTTATTGTTTATCTTTGCCTTCGGGCTTGTTGTTGGAACTTCATAACTGTTATTACGTACCTTCTATTTCTAGAAATATTATTTCAGTATCCACTTTGGATAATATATGATATCATTTTGAGATTTCTAATGGATTGTTATCCTTTAGTTTGAATGGTATTCTATTTGGAATTGCAAGGTTATATAACGGGTTATATGTTCTTGATTTAAACAATAAGGATATTCTCAATGTTGAAACCAAGAAAGCTAAACATAGCGATCGAAACTAGACATACCTCTGGCATTGTAGATTGGGTCATGTTAACCAGACTCGCATTGCAAAACTTCAAAGGGATGGAGTTTTGGACCTTTTTGACTTCCAATCATTTGAGGTATGCGAATCATGCCTTTTAGGCAAGATGACCAAGTCTCCTTTCACAGGATAAGGTGAAAGGGCTACTAAACTATTAGGCATTATCCATAGTGATGTATGTAGTCCACTAACAGTTGAAGCTAGAGATGGATATTCATACTTGATCACATTTACTAATGATTTCAGTAGATATGGTTATCTCTATCTTATGAGACATAAATTTGAGGCCTTTGATAAATTCAAAGAATTTAGGAATGAAGTACAGAATATGTTAGGCAAAAGTATTAAAGTTCTTTAGTCGGATTGATGAGATGAATACTTAAGCTTAGGAATTTCTAAATACCTGAAGGAATGTGGGATAGTATCACAATTCACCCCTCCGTACACACCCCAACACAATGGAGTGTCTGGAAGGAGGAATATGACCTTATTTGATATGGTTAGGTCCATGATGAGTTTTAATGATCTACCTACATTATTCTGGGGTTATGTCCTAGAGACTGCGACTCACATATTGAACTATGTGCCATCAAAGTTTGTAGATAAGACTTCATACGAGCTATGGAGTGGGCAAAAGCCCAACTTGTCTTATCTAAGGATTTGGGGTTATGAAGCTTATGTCAAGAAATTGACTTTGAACAAGCTGGGCCCGAAATCCTGTAAATGTATATTTGTGGGGTATTCGAAGGAGACCAAATGATACTATTTCTACCACCCAGAAGAGCACAAAATTTTTGTTGCTCGTACTGGTGTCTTCCTAGAAATGGATTTTTTTTCTAAAAAGTTCCAGTGGGAGAAAAGTAGAACTCGATGAAGTTCTAGTTGTTAGGAAACGATCCGAGTTGCGCAATGGAAAAACAAAATTTTTACAACAATGGATCATTCCTTAGAACCCAAAATCAGGGCACATAAATTACAGTTTATATATACTACAAGAATCTGCAGAAAATAAATCTAAAGTTTAGATTCATACCCACGTTGGAGGCTCCACCAATATTGTCTCTGAACGTGTTTGCTACCGATCCAAGTATAGGATCGAACCCACGAAGTCCACACAAAGACAATCACAAGGAACCAAGGAGGGATTTGCTAGATCCTCCTTGGCCTTAAGAAATCAAGAAGAAAACAAAAGGTGTTTGATTTTAGCACAAACTAAAAACTGGCATGGGAGAGTGTTATTCTTTGTGTTGTGTGTTTTCTTTTCTCTCAAAAGGCAAATTAAAATCTCTTTTAAATTACACGCACATTTTTTCTTTTATAGGCAAACTTAGTTGCCTTATTCCCATATGGAATGGGCTTGGGCTCCAACCCAAACACCTCATATTGCCAAACACTCCCAATTAGATATTTTAATTTATTTCATCATTATCTCAATTAAAATCAATTAATATTTAATTAACATTTAACAATAATGATGATTTAATTAAATATGTGCGAACATACATTTAAATGTAATTTCACTTATTTAATTTTTCTAACAAATTAAATAAAGGCTACGACCTCAGCAAATTTAATTGCACTATGAAATTACCAAAATACCCTTTCGCCTAAAAAGACGAAAGCACCCTTCTTTCTTTCTGAGTCTTAAATTATCTTTTATGTGTGTGACCCATAAGCTCCTCATCATGTCGGCAGTGTATAGTATCGCGATTAACACCAATTAATCGTCTCACTAATACACAGACCAAGATTGGCCCCTAGCAAGGCATCATGGCCACCCGATAGATTCGGATTCAGCAAAGCAGCTACCTTTCAACGATATCGTTACCGTACAATTCGATCATTTCATCATTCTGTATCTCGACGAGATGAAGGCATAGAAATAGTGTCAACCTCCGGTTACTCTCGATATTATGTATTCAGTTTCTGGACCAATGACCTGTATTATAAACCGGATAGAGCAATAACTCAATCCTACTGTAGCCACAGTTTTAGTGTCATTGTCATATACTGAATTGCGCCGTGAGATAACTTCTCCTGTGCTCGAGAGTGATGAATCCTCTGTCAATCCACCATAGTCTTGATACACTCCTTGATGTAGTCAATCACCACCATATTGACAGCTCTGAATAGAACTGCGTTAGGCTAGTGTCAAACTACACCAATCGGTGCACAAGGTGTTTCAGTGATCTGAAGTCTGAGGATCACATGCACCACCATTCGTTAGAGGATTTGTTCCATAGACACTGGGGTTACCATCCATATGGAATCCTCTGGTGGGTCAGTCCAGTGAACTTGCTGTGGTATATCCGCCTACAGCAAGCACCCATGTGTTGCTCCAGGTTGTCACCAAACAACCTTGGCAAGTGAGATCAGTCACTGCCTTTCGACAAGGTCATTCAACACTATGATAGCCTTACCGTATTATCTGTGCCCTTACTTCAGAATAATACTAGGGCTACAGACGTTTCTAGAATGACCACCATATGTGCTCATAGGGTTCTCACTATCAAGATTTTAAACACTTGATACCCTCGTCACGGTTCTACCATTCTAAGGACATATATCAATACATATTGCAATAATAATGATTTACGCGATATAGAATAAAATGCCTTTTATTGATTAATGAACATTATTACAAAGAGTCAATTCTACAATAATGATGGGCTCTAGGGCATCTACTCTAACAATCTCCACTTGCACTATAGCCAATCATTCTGTATTTAATACAAAAGATCTCAAGTGCCTTTGATGCTTCTACTGCGACAGAGGCTTTGTCAGTGGATCTGCGAGATTGTCGTCAGTATGCACTTCACTAATCTGCATGTCTTCCTCTCAAATACTCTCTGATGAGATGGAATCGTCTGAGTATGTGTCTGGACTTCTGATGAGACCGTGGTTCCCTCGTTTGAGCAATTGCTCCATTGTTGTCACAATAGATGTCTATAGGATCACAATCGTAGGAAACACACTAAGTTCAGTAATGAACTTCTAAATCCAGACTGCCTCCTTGGTCGCATCTGACAATGCAATTACTACGTCTCCATTGTAGAGTCCGCTACAGTGCTTTGCTTAGAGCTCTTCCAGCTCACTGCACCGTCATTGAGATAAAACACAAACCCTGATTGCGATCGATAATCACTTTGTCCGTTGGAACTAGCATCACTGTTCCTCTTACAGTGAGCTCATCTTTCCCTCCATAAACCAAGAACATATCCTTAGTCCTCTTCAGGTACTTAAGAATATTCTTGACAGCCATCCAGTGACGCTCACTTGGATCCGATTGATATCTACTCAAGTGCTCCAAGCACATGAGACATCAATCCGAGTACATAGCATGGCACATGATGGATCCAATTGTTGATGCATATGAGATCCTCTTCATCCTATCTCTTTCATCTTATGTTTTAGGACACAATTCCTTAGAGAGATAAACACCATGTGACATCGGAAGAAATCCCTTCTTGGATCTTCCATACTGAATCTTTTCAGTACATTGTCAATATATGCACTCTAACTTAGGCCAAACAACCTACGTGATCTATCACGATAGATCTTATACAAGGATGTACGTAGGCTGCTTCCCTAAGTCCTTCATGGAGAGCACTTGGATAACCAAGTCTTACCGACTGTAAGTTCGATATATCATTCCCGATCAGAAGTATGTCATCGCATACAACACTAGGAATGCTACTGCGCTCCCACTCACTTTCTTGTAAACACAGGGCTCATCTTTGTTCTTGATAAAACTGAATTCTTTTACGGTTTCATCAAACGAAAATGTTCTAGCTCCTTGAAGCTTGTTTGATGCCATAAATGGATCTCGCAACTTGCAACCTTATTAGCTTGACTATCAAGAACGAAACCATCAGGTTGTGTCAATACATCCTTCTCAAAGTTTCTATTCAGGAAAGCAGTTTTGCATCCATTTGCCAATCTTACGTCATGATATGCAGCAATTGCAAGCATATCGGATGGATTTAATCATGGCAACCGGCGAAAAGGTTTCTTCATAGTCAATGCCAGAATTTGTTTGAAACCTTTGGCAACCAACCATGCTTTATAAGTGCATGTTGCCATCCATGTCAGTCTTCTTCTTGAAGACCCATTATACCCTATGGGTTTTACCCCTTCATGTGGTTCCACAGAGACCACACTTGTGTCTGGTTCATGGAGTCCATCTCAGATTTCATGGCTCAAGCCATTAACGGAATTTGGATCCGATATAGCATCTTCGTAGGTTCTGGGTTCATCATCTTGGTAGACTAGTACGTCACCATGTTGAGTCACGAGATAACCATATCTCTCGGGCTCTGGCGTACTCTCCTAGATCTACGTAGCTCATGTGCTACCTGAGGTGGTTTACTTTGTTCCACAAGTTTGGAGTAACCTCCTCATGATGGGCACCACTTCCGTGGCACATCCCATCCTTCGTCTAGTGTATCTTGTGATTCTAGAACTTCATCAAGTCTACTTTTCTCTCACTAGTACTTCTTAGAAAATATTCATTTTCTAGGAAGACACCAGATCAAGCAACAAAAATTTTGCGCTCTTCTAGGTGGTAGAAATAGTATCCTTTGGTCTCTTTGGATACCCCACAAATACATTTACAGGATTTTGAGCCAGCTTGTTCGAAGTCAATTTCTTAACATAAGCTTCGTAACCCCAAACCTTAGATAAGACAAGTTGGGCTTTCGCCCATTCCATAGTCATATGGAGTTATCTACAGACTTTGACAGCACCGGTTCAAAACGTGAGTCGCAGTCTCTAGGGATAACCCATAACAATGCAGGTAAATCATAAAACTCATCAGGACCTACCATGTCAAGTAAGGTCATGTTCCTCCTTTATGACACTCCATTGGGTTGGGGTGTATAAGGAGGGGTGAGTTGTGATACTATCCACATTCCTTCAGTATTCTGAAAACCCAAAGCTTAAGTATCACCTCCTCGATCCGATCGAAGAGCTTTAATACTTTTGCCCAACATATTCTGTAATGCTTTCTTTCTAGCTAGTATACCGTAAAATAATCACTAAAACTCATTAAAAATTATATAAGAAAAATAGAAATATATACGAGTAATAAAGTATGGACCCATATTTAATTTTTCTTTATACGCAAATATTTACAAAATGTCTTAAAAATAGCAACTTGACAGTGTAGCCCGACCCTTCCACTGCGTGACCCTTCGAGCGATGCAACCTACCTATTACCTGCAAAACATTAAAAACAACAGATGGAGCACTAATGCTCAGTAAGTAAACCATATGCTACCCTTTCTCTCTCCGTTGCTAAAATCCAAATTTTCTTCTTACATCACATTCCCAATTATTCTCTATTCTTTCCCTGTTCTTCTCTTTGTTCTTTCTCTATTCTTTCTCTTTTTTCTCTGTTTTCTAAATTTTTTCACTACCCATGATAATGAGCATGGTATTATGCATATCATGATGCAAATTCACAAATGCATAAATTATGCATTTTCTTTTCTATTTTCTCATTCTGTTTTCTTTATTTCTTTCTTTCTTTTCTAGTCTTCATTCTATTCTTCCTATTTTTCTTTCTTTCTATTCTTTCTATTTTCTTTCTTTTCTATTCTTTCTTTCTATTCTTGCTGATCGGACTCGGTTGAGGCATGGATTTGGAGCCTTGGCCGTGTGGGTAATTCTCTAATGCTGGGTACCGTCTCATCCACACACACTTCTACGGACTGTATATTTCTTCTTTCTGAATGAGGTGCTCACTAAAGGCGGCGGCATGTGGGACTATGCACTCATGGCTCCCCATCGCAACAACTTCTCTTCTTATATATTTTTTTTTTTTTACACTTCTTTAAGAAAAATTCGGATTTGAATATTAATATTCTCATTTCTTTCTATTTTCTCTAAATATTTTAGTGCATTTTCATGCTCTATGAATATGTATGCATGTAGATGGTTTCATGCTTATAATTCCTTCTAACTTCACATATTTAAATGCAATTATGCATTATGGAATGCAAACAAGTCCTTCTCACATCTACAAACACATCCCAGGAACACATAATCATACTCATACATGCACTTCTCCTTGGCATTCATCAAATAATTCATGTGCACAAATCAACACCAAATTGGCTACACTTTTACCCTATTTTAGGCCACCAAAAATTTGGAATAAACTCCTCATATTTAACACAAATTGCCCAAAATACACACTTCAAAATTCACTTCAATTCTTCCAAATATCATCAACATTCATCAATAAACAACTACACCAACACAACTTCTCATGGATAGGTTCTAATCATTATTCAACACCAATCATCAACAATTCTAATATAAAAACACATATATTGCATAAAGAAAGTTCTCTACACAACATAACTTAAATCATACTTAGGGGAGGATTTACTTACCTTTGATATGAGCAAATAAAACCCTTTAAGAATCTCCTTTGATCAAACTCTCTTCCTCTAAATCCTATGAGCATAAACCATCAAAATCAACACTTTAAAAACTAAAATTCACTTCTTAGTGCAGGATCTTTCCTATAGAAGCTTAAGATTGAAAATCCACTCAAAAACACCAAAAACTTTGAATTTCCTTTGAAGAAGAATTGAAGAATTTGAGAGAATATGGAGGTGAAAGTGGCTGGCAATGGGTAAGAGTGGCTAGGGTTTCACTCTTCAATTTGATATAACATAAAAATTATGTAGTTTCCCATTTCCTTGCACTTTTTTAAAATTCCATCTATGTCCCTTAGTCAATACCATAATGCCCTCATTTTTTTGCATTCTCCATGAAATTCTATCTCTTTTCACTCCCCACAATTTCAACTAATTTTGAGTGAAAAGACCATTTACCCTTAATGCAAGTTTAAGGCATTTCTTCACATTTTCCTTAAAATAACTTAGCAAAATCAACTAAAGGCCATAGAACATAAATTAAATTGTATACCTCCATGTGTTCGTTACATATTCTGTACTACATTCCTGAATTCCTTGAATTTATCAAAGGTTTAGATTTATGTTCATAAGGTAGACATAGCATATCTACTGAAATCATCAGTAAATGTGATGAAGTATGAATCCACCTCTGGCTTCAACTGTTAGTAGACCACATACATCACTATGGATGATGCCTAACATCTTAGTAGCCCTTTCACTTTGTCCTGTGAAAGGAGACTTGGTCATCTTGCTAAAGGCATGACTCGCATACCTTAAATGACTCAAAGTCAAAAGGGTCAAAAACTCCATCCCTTTGAGTTTTGAAGCGGATCTTATTAACATGACACAATTACAGTGCCAGAGATAGTCTGGTTTTGATCGCTCTGTTTACTTTCTTGGTTTCAATGTTAAGAATATCTTTATTGTTTAAATCAAGAACATATAATCCATTATATAACCTTGCAATCCAAATAGAATACCATTCAAACTAAAGGACAACATACCATTAGATATCTCAAAATGATACCCTATGTTATCCAAAGCGGATACTGAAATAATATTTCTAGAAATAGAAGATACGTGATAACAGTTATGTGTAGTTCATAACAAGCACCGCCGGCAAAGATAAACAGTAAGTCCTACGCCAATGTAGCCCAATGTGCTCCATTTCCAACTCGTAGGTCCACCTCTCCCTTGGCGAGCACTCTACTCTGCCTTAGTCCTTGCACATCAGTACAAATGTGAGTACCATCCTGTGTCAAGACAATGTGAGGAGGAGAAAAATTAATCTAAAAAATACCTAAAGTATAGCCTCTGACTTCTTCTTGCTTGCGAGGAAAGCCTGCAGTGTTTCTTAGTAGCCAGGCCTGCTACAAAAGAAGAGCAGACTACTTCCCTTTTTCCCACCCAAGCCCAAGAGTAACTTGTCCTTTGGGCTTGGGCTTGGGTTTACCCTCGGCCTTACCCTCTGTTACCTTTTGCTTACTGGCAGGAACCAGTAAAACAGGCCGAACTTTTCAGTCAGTCTGTCTGCAGTCCTCAGCATGTTCAAAAGTTATGACAGGTTGTTTCTCATGTGTTCATATTGAAATTCATTATGAATGAAGCATAAAAGTCAGGCAAGGATGCAGAATTAAATCCGTTTGTAATTCTACATCCAAGCCACATCCAAAAGTCTCAAGTCTCTATGTGCTCGATCATCTTGAACACATGAGGACCAACTTGGGCTTTCTCAGTCAGACGACTCCCAAACAGTGCTTTCGACACCTTGTACCTCTCATGTCGAGCATTTGTTTCATAGCTCTTGAGTGTAGGTGTAGAATAATAGAAGAAGCATCCATTCTCATGCTGCTTTTGCAGCATAGGTGTCATCGATGCTACACAAGCTTGAACGCTATCAGCATCATCAAGGAACTTTGATAAGTATCCTTAACTTCTTGAGTGGCATCAGGATCAGGCTCAGCCATGTATGGTTTTCAAGGATATACAATTCTTTTCTGACTTAAGTATAATTCGAAGATTACGATACCAGTCTAAGAAATTGGATCCATCCAACCGTTGTTTTTTTCGATTATCGGTGTGCAGGTTCATAATACTCATTGTACGAATCTACAATTGCAGAAAAGATAAGTATTTATAAAGTTCATTATTATTTAATATGGTCTTTCATTAACGATGCTCCACTATTTTACTCAAGCCAATAGCCCTCACTATTAACTCGGGAAAGCCCGTTGACTTCCTAGTGGATTGAGATCCATTTGCCCATTTCAAACCTCGCTTTGGCGAACAAACCAAAATAGTTGATTAGGTAGGCCAACAAACTAATCCACACCAGTTGATAACTCCCACTACAAACCTAAATGTGAAAAAACCAACAAGCCAATCATGCAAACAATGGCTCCAACCATTGTCCTAAGTGTGATTCTCAGTATCAGTAAAGTGGACACATGTCACCACGTAACATAATATGCGTACGGCTCTACTATGCTATGACGCGTTTATCAACCTCGCTTTGGCGAACAAGCAAAAACCGTATTTTAAGTGGACCCATCACCATTAAGGAAAAACTCCAATGCATTGAACCTCCCACTGGTAGAATGGTACCCTTCGCTTGGCGGACAAGGTTCGACGAACAGCGGTTTGATTAAAACGTGGGATGGAAGGCTATATGACTTAATATACTTTAATGAGGGTTTTTTATAATGTCTCATCAAATTATTATCTTTGTTAGAATACATTGTTTGGCATATTATTAACATTCAACCTTAGCATGCATCTAAGCACAATATTAAACGTGCGGTACATGGCCCATCTAAAACCGATTTCCTCGAGCCTAGAGGAATCGGTGGGTCACCTAGGGGTCCTGTAATAAACATCTTAAGTCTTCAAGTATGGTTGCCTCGTCCTTTGGTCCATCTTCAAGTACATTACAAAAATATTATTTAAATTTACAATAAGAATAATTATAAAAATCTTTACATCAATAAATTTAGAAAACTCGATTTACATCGAGGGGAGAGATGAGAAGGAAGGTACATTGAGAAGAAGAGAAAGGCATGACACGCAGGCCCTATTTAATAAATTTACAACCATACATACCCAAAAATTTAAAACATTACCCTTAGGTCTAAGCCTCATGTACCGGGCACCAAGTAATATACAAACAAGTACATAGCATCATTTCAAAAAAAATCAATTTTTGAATCGGGTGGGTTATATATTAATTACCTCTTAATGTGTAGAATGATCATTGGCTTTATAGGTTATTAAAAAATTACAGATTGGTCCTTCGCAAAAATACAGAATTTGGAAAAGCTACAGACTTCGCGTGGCGAGTATTTCCAGAATGTACTTTGCCGCGGCGAAACCTGGAAATCCCCAAATCTATAGTTCACGTTTTTCTGCAGTTTTTGTGTAATAACACGATCCAAATCAAATCGAACGCATAAACATTCGACCAGATATATAACCAACTAATATAACATTCATCAACACATTATTAAACCAATTTATCAATTGATTCATTCAATCAATAGTAGATTTACAGATTTAACAAAAACAAGTTTTTCATGGCAGATTCATCAAGGCAACATGTATCAACAAAACACATGTAATCACACATTCATAAAAACTGTAAAATCAATACCCTAGCTCTGATACCACTGTTAGGAAATGATCGAGTTGCGCAGCGGAAAAAACAAAAATTTACAACAATGGATCGTTCCTTAGAACCCAAAATCAGGGCACAGAATTACAGTTTATATATATTACAAGAATCTACAGAAAATAAATCTAAAGTTTAGATTCATACCCACGTTGGAGGCTCCACCAATATTGTCTTGAACGTGTTTGCTACGATCACAGTGAGGATCGAACCCACGAAGTCCACACGAAGACAATCACAAGAACCAATGAGAGATTTGCTAGATCCTCTTCGCCTTAAGAAATCAGAAGAGAAAACAAAAGGTGTTTGATTAGCACAAACTAAAAACTGGCGTGGGAGAGTGTTTATCTTGTGTGTTGTGTGTTTTTTTTTCTCTACAAAGGCAAATTAAAATCTCTTTTAAATCACACGCACACTTTTTCTTTTATAGGCAAACTTAGTTGCCCTATTCCCATATGGAATGGGCTTGGGCTCCAACCAAACACCCCATGTTGCCAAACACTCCCAATTAGATATTTTAATTTATTTCATCATTATCTCAATTAAAATCAATTAATATTAATTAACATTAACAATAATGCTGATTTAATTAAATATGTGCGAACACACATTTAAACGTAATTTCACTTATTTAATTTTTCTAACAAATTAATAAAGGCTACGACCTCAGCTAATTTTATTGCACTGTAAAATTACCAAAATACCCTTTCACCCAAAAAGACGAAAATGCCCTTCTTTCTTTCTGAGTCTTAAATTATCTTTATGTGTGTGACCCATAGGTCCTTATCATACCGGCAGTGTATAGTATCGCGATTAACACCAATTAATTCTCACTAATACATGAACAAGATTGGCCCCTAGCAATGCATCATGGCCACCCGATAGATATCGAATTCAGCAAAGTAGCTACCTGTCAATGATATGGTTACCATACAATTGATCCTTTCATCATTCTATATCTCGACGAGATGAAGGCATAGAATAGTGTCACCTCTGGTTACTCTCGATATTATGTATTCGTTTTGGACAATGACCTGTATTATAAGCCGGTATAAAGCAACAACTCAATCCCACTGTGGCCATAGTTTTAGTGTCATTGCATTTACTGAATTGCGCCGTGAGATAACTTCTCCCGTACCCGGGAGTGATGAATCCTTTGTCAATCCACCATAGTCTTGATACACTCCTTGATATAGCCAATCACCACCGTACTGACAGCTCTGAATAGAACTGTGTTAGGCTAGTGTGAAACTGTACCAATCGATGCACAAGGCGCTCCGGTGATCTCAAGTCTAAGGATCACATGCACCATCATTCGTTAGAGGATTTGTTCCATAGACATTGGGGTTACCATCCATATGGAATCCTCTGGTGGGTCAGTCTAGTGAACTTGCTGCTGTATATCCGCCTACAGCAAGCACCCATGTGTTGCACCAGGTTGTCACCAAACAACCTTAACAAGTGAGATCAGTCACTACCTTTCGACAGGGTCGTTCAACACTATGATAGCCTTACCGCATTATCTGTGCCCTTACTTCAGAATAATACTGGGGTTACAGACGTTTCTAGAATGGCCACCATATCTGCTTATAGGGTTCTCACTATCAAGATTTGAAACACTTGATACCCTCGTCATACTTCCACCATTCTAAGGACATATATCAATACATATTGCAATAATAATGATTTACGCGATATAGAATAAAATGCCTTTTATTGATTAATGAACATTATTATAAAGAGTCAATTCTACAATAATTGATTGGCTCTAGAGCATCTACTCTAACACTAGTACCACAAGATACATTAGACAAAGGACAAGAAGATGTGCTATAGGAGGCGGTTGAACATCGCGAGGAGTTTACTCCACAATCTGTGGATCAAAGTGAACCATCTCAGGTAGCACATGATCTACGTAGATCTGGGAGAGTACGCCATGAGCCCGAGAGATACGATTATCTCGTGACTCAACATGGTGACGTACTGGTCTACCAAGACAATGAACCCAAAACCTACGTGGACGTTATATTGGATCCAGATTCCATTTAATGGCTTGAAGCCATGAAATCTGAGATGGACTCCATGTACCAGAACCCAGTGTGGTCTTTGGTGGATCCACCTGAAGGGGTAAAACCCATAGGGTCTAAATGGGTCTTCAAGAAGAAGATTGGCATGGATGGCAAGGTGCTTACATATAAGGCACAACTGGTTGCCAAAGGTTTCAAACAAATTCATGGTATTGACTATGAAGAAACCTTTTTGGCAGTTGCCATGACTAAATCCATCTGAATTATGCTTGTGATTGCTGTATATCATGACTATGAGATTTGACAAATGGATGTCAAAACAGCTTTCTTGAACGGAAATCTTGAAGAGGATGTGTATATGAGGCAACCCAATGGTTTCGTTCTTGATGGACAAGCTGACAAGGTATGCAAGTTGCAGAGGTCCATTTACAGACTCAAGCTGGCTTCAAGGAGCTGGAACATTCTTTTCGATGAAGCCGTAAAACAATTCGGTTTCATCAAGAACGAAGATGAGCCCTGTGTTTACAAGAAAGTGAGTGGGAGTGCAATGGCGTTCCTAGTGTTATATGTTGATGACATACTTCTGATCAAGAATAACACACCGAACTTGTAGTCGGTAAAGACTTGGTTATCCAAGTGTTTCTCCATGACTTAGGAGAAGCAGCCTACATCCTTGGAATAAAGATCTATCATGATAGTTCGCGTAGGTTACTTGGCCTAAGTCAGAGTACATACATTGACAAGGTACTGAAAAGATTCAGTATGGAAGAATTTAAGAAGGGATTTCTTCTGATGTCACATGGCATTTATCTCTCCAAGGATATGTGTCCTAAAACACAAGATGAGAGAGATAGGATTAAGAGGATCCCATATGCATTAGCAATTGGATCCATCATGTATGTTATGTTATGTACTCGGATTGATGTCTCATGTGCTTTAAGCATTTGTACCAGATATCAATCGGATCTAGGTGAGCGTCATTGGATGGTTGTCAAGAACATTCTTATGTACTTGAAGAGGACTAAGGATATGTTCGTGATTTATGGAGGGGGAAGATGAGCTCACTGTACGAGGATCTAGTTTCCAAATGGACAAAAATGATTATCGTCGCAATCCGGGTTTGTATTTTGTCTCAATGGGGGTGCAGTGAGCTGGACGAGCTCCAAGCAAAGCACTGTAGTAGATTTTAGAATAGAGGTTGAGTCTATTGCATTATCCAATATAGCCAATGAGGTAGTCTGGATTAAGAAGTTCATCACCAAACTTCGTGTGGTTTCCACGATTGTTTATCCAATAGATATCTATTGTGATAACAATGGAGCAATAGCTCAAGTGAAGGAACCACGGCCTCACTAGAAGTCTAGACACATACTCAGACGATTCCATCTCATTAGAGAAATGGTTGAGAGGAAAGATGTGCAGATCAGTAAAGTGCATACTGACGACAATCTTGCAGATCCACTGACAAAGCCTCTATCACAGCAGAAGCATGAATAGCACTTAAGGTCATTTGGTATTAAATACATGAATGATTGGCTATAGTGCAAGTGGGAGCTTGTTAGAGTAGGTACCCTAGAGCCAATCAATTATTATAGGATTGACTCTTTGTAATAATGTTCATTGATCAATAAAAGACATTTTTTATTCTATATCGTGTAAATCATATCTATATGTATTGATATATGTCCTTAGAATGGTAGAACCATGACGAGGGTATCAAGTGTCACAAATCTTGATAGTGAGAGCCCTATGAGCACATATGGTGGCCATCCTAGAAATGTTCGTAGCCCCAGTATTATTCTAACCAAGGGCATAGATAATACGGTAAGGCTATCATAGTGTTGAACGACCCTGTCGAAAGGTAGTGACAGATCTCACTTGTCAAGGTTGTTGGCTGACAACCTAGTGCAACACATGGGTGTTTGCTGCAGGCAAGTTCACTAGACTGACCCACTAGAGGATTCAATATAGATTGTAACCCTAGTGTCTATGGAATAAATCCTTTAACAAATGGTGGTGCATGTGATCCTTAGACTTGAGATCACCGGACCGCCTTGTGCACCAATTAGTGTTGTTTGACACTAGCCCAACGCAATTCTATTAAGAGTTGTCAATACGGTAGTGATTGGCTGCATCGAGGAGTGTATCAAGACTATGTTGGATCGGTAAAGGATTCATCACTCCGGGGTGCGGGGGAAGTTATCTCACAGCGCAATTCAGTAAATGGCAATGACACTAAAACTGTGGCCACAGTGGGATTGAGTCGTTGCTCAATCTAATTTATTATTCCGGTCATTGGTCCAGTAACTGAATACATATATATATCGAGAGTAACTGAGGTTGACACTATTTCTATACCTCAGTCTCGATGAGATGATGAATGATGAAAAGATTTGATTGCACGGTAACATATCGTTGATAGGTAGCCGCTTCATTGAATAGAAATCTATCGGGTGGCCATGATGCCTTGCTAGGGGCCAATCTTGGTCTGTATGTAGTGAGACGATTAATTGGTGTTAATCGCGATACTACACACTGCCGGTATGATGAAGAGCCTACGGGTCACACACATAGAAGATACTTTAAGAATCAATTTGTGCAAGAGGCATTTTTGTCTTTTAGAGCGAAAGGGTATTTTGGTAATCTCAGTGTGCAATTAAATTTGTTGGGTTTGTTGCCTATATTTAATTTGATATTAAAATTAAATAAGTGAGATTATATTTAAATATATGTACACATATATTTAAATGGATTATTATTATTATTATTAAATGTTAATATATTTCTATAAATATATTAATTGAGTTTAATTGGAAATAATAATAGTTAAAATAAAATATCATGATTGGGAGTGTTTGGATATAGGGGCTATTTGGGTTGGAGCCCAAGCCTATTCCTTATTGGAATAGGGTTTCATGTGCACTATATAAGTGCAAAGTTTTTGTGATTTTCAGAAGTAATGAGAAGAGAGAAATACAAGAAGTATTCAATTACTTTTCATTGAAAGAAAAATCACAGGCCTCTCCCAAGTCTCACACCACCCTTGCTTTATTGAATCAAAGTTTCTTTGATTCTTGATTTGGTTCTTAAAGCTAAAGGGGATCAAACGTGCGTATGAACTCTAAAATTTACTCTGATCATTCATATTAGTGCAGATTTTGATTTAACAAATAAACTGTATACTCTGTGCCCTGATCTTGGTTTAATGGAAATGATCTATGCTTTAAAAGTTTTGTTTTCCGCTGCCATGAGTTAGATCTTTTCCTAACACCCTAATCCTCAAATCCTCAAAGAGAAGATGCCTAAAACTAGGAATATGGGTAGTGCAAGCAATGTGGCTCATTCAGAGACTCTCACTAGACCAAATGGTGTGATTCTCAGAGACTTACAGCAAAAGAGAGAGAATGCAAGAATGGAAGAAAGAGGTATGGTCTTAGGACGTACATTTGATTGGCCTATCTTGATAAAGTTAGATTGGATAGATACAATATTTGAATGGATAAAGAACTTGAATAGGACGAATCTTGTGGAAATCAGATTAGAAGGTTATGAACACTTAATATATGAGTTTTATAATAGCCTAGAGGTATTAAATAAGGAAGATGATGAATATCTTTGGTATACCATGAAATTTAGGCTGAAAATGTTGAAAGAGCAGTAACTTCATATGAGTTAGCAAGTTGGCTGAATTGTGCAAATGAAGGGATGGTTAATTCTCCCAACAATTGGAGTGCTGCTAAGGCATGGGTTGCTGTCTCAAGATTAGGAAGATATGATCCCCATTTTGAAAATTGACAAAGTTGAAAAATCCTACAATGAGGATCTTTCATAGGTTTGTTACATACACTCTCACTACCAGGAGAAGGACAAATGCTCAAGTATCAAGGAGAGTTGTAATGATAATAGAAATGGCAGTAACTTAGAAGAAGATCAACACACTAGTTCTTTTGATAAAAAGGTTGAATGAGATAAGGAATGATTCTGGTGAAATTCAGTTTGGAATGTTAATAATGTTTATTATCAAGAAATTAAAGATAACCTTGTCTAAAGATGATGAGCAACAAGGAGTAGAATTCAATGACTATCATTTAATGGATGGTCACATGCTACAAAATATGGGCATGGTGATGTCAAAGAAAAAGGGTGAGTGGAAATTGGTCTTGGAGAAAGTAAAAGGAGTGGAATCGGATGACTGTAAGTCCTTTAGTAAAGAAGAGTCAAGGAAAAGGTCAAGAACTGAAGCTGGACCAAGTTCAAGACCCTTAAACCAAGCTGATGAGATTTATTCAAAGCTCAATGAGCATTTTGAAACAAAGCTTGAGTTTTTGAGCATTCAATTGTTTAAAATTTTAGAGGAGCTTCGTTAGATCAAAGCCTCCATGCCATCTTATCCTCCACCACCTCAAACCTTAGCCAAAATCCTTTTGTGTCCATCGTAGTGTGTTATTTTTATTTTGGATCACTTTCTTGCACATGGGAAACATATGTGTCCTTATGGACACTTGAACTTTATTGTTTTTTGTTACTTTCTGTTCTCTTGAAATGAATGATATGTTTGTGTTTATGCTTATGGAGATGCATTTCATTTCATCACTCATGTATGTCATTTTGTTGATGTGTTAATTGTTTGATACATACATACATACATATATATATTTGCTTAGTGACAAAAAGGGGGAGAGATAATTGAGCTGTTTGATGTTGAAGTGTTTGTGAATTTCTTCTTTTGATCTTCAAAGTGAGTGTTACACTCTTATTTGAAAAGAAGAATGGAATGTATATGCTTGGTGTAAGGGGGAGCAATTGTGCTAACTTTATTTTGGCATATGCATATTCTAAAAGGGAGCTTTTCAATTTTTGTTTTTGGCATGTTGTGTATGGTTTTATACTTTCGTATGAAACTCAATTTTTGTTTAGTTTTGTCATTAATCAAAAAAGGGGATATTGTTTAGCCCTCATGTGTTTTGATGTGCCAAAAGTAACCAAAGAGTTGATTGGTTCTTTAACAAACATGCTAAGCTATGGCAAGAAGTCAACCAAAAACAAAATGCATTTTTCCTACTTGGTATGATCGTGCAGGATAAAGGAACCATCATTCCTTGTATCACAAAGTTGCCCAGATGCACATTCCTCTCAACACAACAACATTACACATGATCATGCATGCTTTTTCCAAAAATGAAGTCAAGTTGCTCACACCAGCATGACCAAGCAGGACACTCGTTCTATCCAAGTCAAAAGTCAAAGTGCTCATAATTCAAACAATTTTGCCCCTTTGGAAAATCTTGGAATACAAGCCTTGAAGACCAAGTTGAAGTTCAAGTATCTAAAGTGGAACGACTGTTCCTCATGGTGGAGTGACCGTTCACACACAAAGTGTTAGTAAATCGATGAGCAGAGGCAACGGAAAAACAAAAATTATTGCCCATCGATTACTCTGATTTCGCCAAGATTTGGGTCCGATATATATATTACATGCTTAAATTGAAACAATAAAGATCCATACAAGGATTAGATTATACCAGCGTTTGGAGGCTCTGTCAATATCTTTGAACACGATTTTGCTACCGATTCAAGAATGGATCGAACTCACATCGTCCACACAGAGACAGTACATCAAAGACCAAGAATTAATTTTGCTAGAATCAAGACTTGGCTTTAAGGAATCAAGTATTTGGAAGGATAGGTGTAGAGAAGAGAAGAAGACAGAAAATATTTCTCTCATAATTCACACACGGCCACACAAATGAAATTGTGAAAAAAAACCTAACTTTTGCTTCATTTAAATAATGATGCAAATATCCATTCCACCCCCAAAGTTTAGCAACAACCCAAACTTACGTGGAATTACATATAGGTCCCTATTTAATTTTTTAGTTAAATATTAATATTAACTCTAATAATTAAATTTATAATTTTGCTAAATTACTCCAATAATAAAATTGGACATAGGCTACAACCTTAGTAAATTTAATTACATAGCAAAATTATCAATATGCCCTTTCGTCTAAAAGAAGAATATGCCCTTCCAAGATTTAACCATCCTTAAACTGTCTCCTAAGTGTGTGACCTGTAAGCTCCTCATCATATCAACAGTGAGTAGTATCGTGATTGACACCAATCAATTGTGTCACTACACACAGACCAAGATTGGCCCCTAGCAAGGCATCATGGCCACCCGATAGATTCGGATTTAGTGAAACTGCTACCTATCAATGATGTGGCTACCATGCAATCAAATCCTTTTATCATTTGTTATCTCATCGAGATTGAGATACATAAATAGTGTCAACCTCAATTATCCTCGATACCTTTGTATTCAGTTACTAGACCAATGACCGGAACAATAAATTGGATTGGGCAACAACTCAATCCCACTGTGGCCACAACTTTAGTGTCATTGCCATGTACTGAATTGCGCCATGAGATAACTTCTTCTCGTACCAGGAGTGATGAATCCTTTGTCAATCCACCATAGTCTTGATTCACTTGTCGATGCAGCCAATCACTACCATATTGATAGCTCTAAATAGAACTACATTAGGCTAGTGTCAAACTACACCAATCGGTGCACAAGGCGCTCTGGTGATCTCAAGTCTAAGGATCACATGCGCCACCATTCATTAGAGGATTTGTTCCATAGACACTAGGGTTACCATCTATATGGAATCCTCTAATGGGTTAGTCTAGTGAACTTGCCTATAGCAAGTATCAATGTGTTGCATCGGGTTGTCGACAAACAACCTTGACAAGTGAGATCAGTCACTGCCTTTCGACTGGGTGGTTCAATACTATGATAGCCTTACCTATTATCTGGATCCTTGGTCAGAATAATACTGGGGCTACAAACATTTCTAGAATGGCCACCATATGTGATCATAGGGTTCTCACTATCAAATTTGAAACACTTGATACCCTCATCATGATTCCACTATCCTAAGGACCTATATCAATACATACAACTATGATTTACATGATATAGTAGAAAATGCCTTTTATTGATTAATAAAAATTATTACAAAGAGTCAATTCTACAATAATTGATTGGCTCTAGGGCACTTACTCTAACAATCTCCCACTTGCACTATAGCCAATCATTCATGTATTTAACATCGAATGATCCTAAGTACCCATCATGCTTCTGCTGTAATAGAAAGTTCAACAATGGGTTAGTAGGTATTCTACAAATCTGCACATTCCTTTTTTGATCGATCTCTTAGATCATATTGAATTAACTAAGTAAGTGTTTAGATTACTGATGAGACCGTGATTCCTCAGCCACAACAATGGCTCCATTGTTTTCACAGTAGAACTTTACTAGATTAGCAATGCTTGGAACCACGTCAAGTTTAGTAATGAACTTCTTGATCCAAACCACTTACACGCTTGCATTAAATAATGTGATATACTTAGCATCAGTTGTAGAATCCATTGCAGTACCTTGCTTCAAGCTCTTCTAGCTCACTACAGCTCTATTGAGACAAAAATACAAACCCGAATTACAAGCAAAAATCATTTTTATCCATTTGGACACTAGCATCACTTTATCCTCTTACAGTGAACTCATCTTCCCCTCCATAAAGCAAGAACATATCCTTAGTCCTTTTCAAGTACTTAAGGATGTCCTTGACACTCATCCAGTGTCGCTCACTTGGATCTGATTGATATCTTCAACAAGTGTTGAATGCACATAAGACATCAATCTGAGTACATAACATCACATTACTCACTTGGATCCGATGATATCTACTACAAATGCTTAATGCAAATGAGTTATCAGTTCGAGCATACAACATGGTATCACTCATTTGGATCCGATTGATATCCATTACTAGTGCTTAATGCACATGAGACATCAATCCGAGCATACAAGATGGATCCAATTGCTGACGCATATGGGATCCTCTTCATTCTATCTCCCTTATTGTGTGGTTTAGGATACATATCCTCAAAGAGATAGACACCATGTGACATCGGAGGAAATCCCTTCTTAGATTCTTCCATACTAAATCTCTTCAATACCTTGTCAATGTATGTACTCTGACTTAGGCCAAACAACCTACGTGATCTATCTTGGTAGATCCTTATTCCAAGTATGTAGGCTATTTCTCCTAAGTCCTTCATGGAGAAGCATTTGGATAACCAAGTCTTTACTGACTACAAGTTCAGTATATCATTACAGATCATAAGTATGTCATAGACATACAACACTAGGAATGCCACTGCGCTTCCACTTACTTTCTTGTAAACACATGCCTTATCTTCGTTCTTGATAAAGCCAAATTCTTTTACAGCTTCATTGAAACGAATGTTCCAGCTCCTTGAAGCTTGCTTGAGTCCATAAATAGACTTCTGCAACTTGCATATCTTATTAGCTTGTCCATCAAGAACGAAACCATCGGGTTGTGCCATATACACATCTTCTTCAAGGTTTCCATTCAGGATAGCCATTTTGACATCCATTTGCCAAATTTCACAGCCATTAGCTTGTCCATCAAGAATGAAACCACCGGGTTGTGTCATATACACATCCTTTTAAGGTTTTCCATCCAAGAAAGCCGTTTTGACATCCATTTGCCAAATCTCAAAGTCATCAACTTGTCCATCAAGAATGAAACCATTGGGTTTTGTCATATACACATCTTCTTTAAGGTTTCCATTCAGAAAAGCTATTTTGACATCCATTTGCCAAATTTCACAGTCATGATATGCAGCAATCGCAAGCATAATCCAGATGGATTTAATCACGGCAACTGGGAAAAAGGTTTCTTCATGGTCAATACCATGAATTTGTATGAAACATTTGACAACCAATCATGCCTTACAGGTATGCACCTTGCCATCCATGTCAGTCTTCTTCTTGAAGACCCATTTACACCCTATGGGTTTTACCCCTTTAGGTGGATCCACCAGAGACCATACTTGGTTCTTGTAACACCCACATCGAGGTACGTAGCTTTACGTATTCCCTAATACTCTTAGTTGAATTTTGTTAAAGTTATCTTGAACAAGTGTGAAGAAAATGCCTTAAAATTTCATTAGGGGTAAAATGGTCTTTTCACTCATAATTAGTTGAAAAAGTGGGGAGTGAAAAGAGATAAAATTTCATGGAGAAGTTAATAAAAATGAGGGCATTATTGTAATTGACTAAGGGACATAGATGGAATTTCATAGAAAGAGCAAGGGCAAAATGGGAAAGTAGAAGTAATAAATGAGATATTTTGAGTTCATTCTTGAAAACTCTATCATTCTCTACTCCCTCACACGCCACTTTCATCTCCAAATTCTCTCATTTTCTTCATCAAATTTCCAAGGCAATTTAGAGGATTTTTGGTTGGATTTTGGTAGATATTCAATCCTAAGCATCCAAAGGTAAGAGTTCTTGCAATATGATGTGAGATTAATTTTTAAAGTGTTGAATTCTTATAGTTATATGCTTAGGGTTTAAGAAGAAGAGGAGATCTACCCAAAGAGAGAGTTTCTAGTGTGGAACTACCCAAGATCAAGGTAAGTAAATCCAACCCTAAGTTTGATTTGAGTAAGTTTGTAGAGATTTGTACATGTATGTATGTGCTTATGTATTTGAGAAGTTTTGATGAGATTGATACTTGATGATAATTAAAATTCAGCCATGAGAATGTAGACTTTGCCTATATGGTGATTGATGGAAGTTTAGTTGAGTTTAGAAAGAGTTTGAGTAGACTTTATGAAGTGTAGTTTCCTAGCCAGGTTTAGTGTTGATTTAATAGAGTTTTGCTCCAAATATTGGTGGCTTGAGAAAGGAGTAGAAGTGTAGCCAAATAGAGTTTGAGTGTGCATGCAATTTGTTTGATGAAAATCCTAAGAGAAAACATGTTACCATGGTTGCCTTGTCACAGTCGTAACCTTCTAAGTGATTTTTGGGCATCTTACCGATTGAACTGGGTTGAGACCTAAACATAAAAGTTGTAGCTCTATCTCGAAACTTTAAAACGAGACCAAGATCGTAGCAATCCAATGTGTATAACTCGAGATATGCCTTCATGAATATGACCTGTGCAGAATGACTACCTCAAAATATTTTGTAGTCTAATAATCTATGATTGATTTCAAGTATGGGAATGTTGTTGGTAGAAAATATTAGTTCTCTAATGATGTTTTTATATGCCATAATGCATTCTCACATTCTCTCATTTGCATTTGGAAAGAATAAAAAAGAATGAGCATAGTTCCATTGATAATCATATTTTATACTATGATTTTGCATTGAATTTTGATAGGATTTAGGATACTTTTCATACAATTTGGGCTATAATTGCTACCTAATTCTATTAATTTGTCTTTGCATGCCTAAACGATGATTTTGAGTATAAATGACAGTTTTGAGTGTAAATTTTGTAACTTGAGCTTGAAAACTCGTAATGACCTGAATTTAGAAGCTTTGGAAAGCTAAGAAGAAGAGCTACAACTTTCATGTTTTTGGTTTTTCCTAATTCTGACTAGACAAGGGTGAAAACTTGGCTTGAAGTCGTGAAAAGTACGCTGGGAATTGAAGAAAAACGTCTTTGGGCGTGCTTTAGTATTTCTGCCATAACTTGAGCTGTAGACCTCTGATTGTGTTTATTCTTGAACGAGTAGAAATATAATTTAAAGGGCTATAATTCATATGTTTAACACTTTTCCAGATTCAGACTCTATCAAATTTTACCCGAAAGTCCTCACCGCGGCGAAACCTGCATCAGATGTAAAAATAAAACGACGCGTTTTGGCTTGCTAGGGCTTCATCCTTAAGTGAGAGAGGTATAAATTAGAGCGAAAAAGAAGAGAAAAGAGTCTTGGTTCGTCATTTGGAAAGCAGCTCTTGGAAGGAGAAGATTATTGAAGATTTGGGCTTCAAATTAGAGAAGATTTCTCCATCTTTTGCTTGTGTTTCAATGATGAAACTTGATTCAGTTTGTTTTTTTTTTATTTTATTTCCTTTTTGAGTATGAACTGAGTTGTTTAGCTAGGGTTTGATGTAACCTTGATACAATGATTCAAATTTAATAAAAGAAGCATGAGTAGAAGTAGAGAACCTTACTTTATGCAACATAGCATATTTGCATGTCATGAATGCATATAAGCAAGATTTTAGGCATGAGCCATCCATATGCATATGTTTAATTGAGTAATCACATGAGAAAGAAATATGAAAAATGAGAAAGAAACACTCTATAAATAGAAATAAAGAAAAGAACTAATTCTCTTAGAATAAAGAGAAAGAAAGAACTAGCACTAGAGCATAAAATGATTATTAAGTGCTACAGAAAAGAAGATGGGGAACCCATGAGTGTAGAGTTACCCACATGTAAACCGCCATGAGAGAGAGCGGTCTCCGCCATGAGAGAGCGGAATGAGAATGAGAAATAGAATTTGTATAGCCATGAGAATACATGTGGATGAGGGCTATACACGAGAGAAAGAGTACCCTCACATGACCAAGGGTTCCAAATCCATGCATCGACCAAGACCGGCAAAGAATAAGAATAAGAAAAAAATAGAAAGAAAATGCATTGTTATACTTTAATATCTCATCGATGTATGGTTAGGATATTCTCCATGGGTGATGAGAATAGAAAGAAAGAAAAGAATGGTAAGAGTTAGAAGTAGAGAAAGAACAAGAGATATTGAACTAGAGAGAGTAACAAGAGTACAAACAGATTTGTACGGGGATTATAGAGTAGAAGATTTACTTACTGAGCATTTTTGTGCTCACCCCATTGTTTTCTCTGTTTTTCAAGACATAGGTGAGAACATGGTCGGATGGACGTCAGCAAGCGGGGAGACTTGACTGCACTGTCCACTGTCTTTTTGAGAGTCTTTTTTACAAATGATGTTGTACTTTGTAAAGAATGTGTTTATTAAGTAAAGAAACTTTTTGGACCCAACCTTTTTGATAAATGTACTTGTCCTTTTATTGATACATTTTATGAATATGATAGTAGAAAGAAGTTGTTACAGTCTTTGATAATGTGAAGAATCCTCCACTGGTGGGTCTATTTTTTAGGATGATGTTCCATTATCATACTTCTAAGTGGTGAGCTTAATGTTTTGTTTGACCGGAATGACACTTGGTTTGCATGCTAATAACCCAAAATCTGATACAAGTTCTAGGACATATTTTTGTTAACTGAGGGAATTGCCTGCTGAAGATTTCACAATTTCAATTCCCAAAAAATATTTTGTTTTTCTCATATCTTTTATTCAAAAATGCCTATTGAGAAGCTCTTTTAAAGTCTTGATGGCCGTTTCATCATTCCCTGTGATTAAAATGTCATCAACGTAAATGATGAGAGCAATGAAGGATTTACCTTTAAGCCAAGAAAAAAGTGCATAATCATGCTTGGATTAGACAAAGCTTATGTCTGTGAGAGCTTCTGTGAATATTCCATTTCACTATAAAGATGTCTGTTTTAGACCATAAAGAGACATCCACAGGCAACATACTATATTCTCCTTCTATTTGCGAAGTCCAGGATGAAGGTCCATCTATGTTTCTTCATGTAGATCACCTTGGAGAAAGGCATTGTGAACATCCATTTGATGGAGGGACTAGTCTTGAACAGATGCAACTGAAAGAAAGGCTCGTATGGTAACATGTTTGGCAACAAGTGAGAATGTCTTTTGATAATCAAATCCTTCTTATTGAGTAAAGCCCTTATCAACCAATCGAGCTTTATATCATTCAACCAAACCATTGGCACAATGCTTGATTTTGTATACCCATTTACAGCCAATAGGTTTTCAGTGAGAAGGGCGAGGCATGATAATCATATTTTACACTATGATTTTGCATTGAATTTTGATAGGATTTAGGATACTTTTCATACAATTTGGGCCATAATTGCTACCTAATTCTATTAATTTGTTTTTGCAGGCCTAAACGATGATGTTTAGCATAAATGACAGTTTTGAGCGTAAATTGTGTAACTTGAGCTTGGAAACTCGGAATGACCTGAATTTAGAAGCTTTGGAATACAAAGAAGAAGAGCTACAACTTTCATGTTTCGGGTTTTTCCTAATTCTGACTGGACAAGGGTGAAAACTTGGCTTGAAGTTGTGAAAAGTACGCTGGGAACTGAAGAAAAATGTCTTTGGACGTGCTTCAGTGTGTCTACCATAACTTGAGCTTTAGACCTCGGATTGTGCTGATTCTTGAACTACCAGAAATATAATTTAAAGGGCTAAAATTCATATGTTTAACACTTTTCCATATTAAGACTCTATCATGCTCAAATTTGGCCCGAAAGTCTTCACCACGGCAAGGAAAAAGCTTCACCGCAGTGAAACCTGCATTAGATGTAACAATAAAACGACGCGTTTTGGCTTGCTAGGGCTTCATCCTTAAGTGAGAGAGGTATAAATTAGAGTGAAAAGGAAGAGAAAAGAGGCTTGGTTGGTCATTTGGAAGGCAGCTCTTGAAAGAAGAAGATTAATGAAGATTTGGGCTTCAAATTAGAGAAGATTTCTCCATCTTTTGCTTGTTTTTCAATGATGAATCTTGATTCAGTTTGTTTTTGTTATTTTAATTCGTTTTTGAGTATGAACTGAGTTTTTTAGCTAGGGTTTGATGTAATCTTGATACAATGATTCAAATTTATATGAATTGATTTACTTTGAGTTTTAATTTCATGATTGAGTGTTTATCTCTTTGCTTAATGACTTTTGGATGCTTGATCACCATTCAAATGTGTGTTGTTCATAATGAGACTGAGAAGTGATTTGTGATTGTGCCTCTTGGGATAAATACCGTAGATTAGCAAACGCTAGAGATAGGTTTAGCGATCTATGAAATCTAGATAGAATTCCATAAAGCTTAAAAGACTTTGAACTATTAATCTTCATTTTGTTGGGTGTGGAAGCTTGATAGGGATAAGTAGGAAAATGTAGCCTGAGAAGGTATGTTTTACAACTTAGGGAATTTGATTTTCAATCAAGGAATTAGAACTTGGGTAACAGATTCTATGATTTGGGGAAATCAACACCCTAGCATTTTTTAGCATTGTTTAATTAGTTAAGTTGATGGGTTTTGCTTTAATTTCATTATCATTCATTTATATTTTGTTAATTTGTATTTAGTTTGTTAATTTTTCATCAATCCAATTTATTGTTGCTTCAATTAGGACTTAAACTAGAGAAATCGGTACTTAGTAACATTATCCTCGTGGGAACGATACTCACTCATCACTTTATTACTTTGTGCGACTAGTGCACTTGCTATTTTTGCATGTAGTAAACACGCATCAAGGCACCAAGTCCCATGTATGATTATGAGCCAGGGTAGCAAGTTCATTTGCCATAGCTTATTGCTAGTGAGTATGTTGAACATCATCAAAATAACTTGTGGGTTCACGATCGACAGAGATCTGGTGGACACATATCCTGTGTGTAAGAGATGTAATGATTTAATGTGATTCAAAAGCAGTGGAAACAAAAAAATTTGTCACATTAAACCCTAAAACCATGAATTCGAGATTTGAATATTTTATTTACATGCTCCAAAACAATAATTAAAAACATACAAGGATCCATTAATACCTTTGTTTGGAGGCTCCTTCAAAATTTCTCTCTAAATCTGTAAAACCCCTCTCCAGTCAGGTATCCTCTAAATATCCCTCAACGAGAATCCAAGACATACATGTCTAGAGAACGAGTTGTATTTAGAAAAAACCTGTGCAAGAATAATAATAATAACAATATCCAAAACATTCATATAAGATGTCTCGCAGGATCCAAATTTATACTTTCAAAAACTATAAGAATTTATCTAGAAATTAAACATTCAAAACATTTTTATAAGGTGGATGCTCTGTTGGAGTAGTTGCCCTAGAGCCAATCAATTATTGTAAAATTGACTCTGTAAAAAATGCTTATTTATCAATAAAAGACATATTCTGCTACATCATGTAAATCATATTATATGTATTGATATATGTCCTTAGGATGGTAGAACCGTGACGAGGGTATCAAGTGTTTCAAATCTTGATAGTGAGAACCCTATGATCACATATGGTGGCCATTCTAGAAATATCCATAGCCCAAGTATTATTTTGACCAAGGACACAGATAATACGGTAAGGCTATCATAGTGTTGAACGACCATGTCAAAAGGCAGTGACTAATCTCACTTATCAAGTTTGTTTTCTGACAACCTGGTACAATGCATGAGTGCTTGCTATAGGCAAGTTCACTAGACAGACCCACCAGAGGATTCCATATGGATGGTAACCCTAGTGTCTATGGAATAAATCCTCTAAAGAATGGTAGTGAATGTGATCAATAGACTAGAGATCACCGAAGCGCCTTGTGCACCAATTGGTGTAGTTTGACACTAGCCCAATGTAGTTCTATTCAGAGCTATCAATACGATAGTGATTGGCTACATTGAGAAGTGTATCGAGACTATGGTGGATCGACAAAGGATTCATCACTTATGGGTATGGGAGAAGTTATCTTACTGGGTAATTTAGTAAATGGCAATGACACTAAATCTGTGGCCACAGTGGGATTGAGTTGATGCTTAATCCAATTTAATATTCCTGTCATTGGTCCAGTAATTGAATACAAACTTGTGGAGGATATCTGAGGTTGACACTATTCCTGTACCTTAGTCTCGATGAGATAACAGTGGATGAAAGGATTTGATTGCACGGTAACCAAACTGTTGACAGGCTGCGGTTTCGCTAAACCGAAATCTATTGGGTGATCATGATGCCTTGCTAGGGGCCAATCTTGGTCAGTGTGTAGTGAGACGATTAATTGGTGTTAATCGCGATACTACACACTGCCGATATGATGAGAAGCCTAAGGGTCACACATTTAGAAGATAATTTAAGAATCAATTTGTGAGAAGGGTATTTTCATCTTTTAGGATGAAAGGGTATTTTGGTAATCTCACAGTGCAATTGAATTTGCTGAGGTTGTTGCCTGTATTTAATTTTAGTATTAAAATTAAATTAGTGAGATTATATTTAAATATATCTCTGTATATATTTAAATGAATTATTATTACTAATTAAATATTATTATATTATTAAATATTAATTGATTTTAATTTTAATAATAATTAATTAATTAAAATACCATAAAGGGTGTGTTTGGTTGCAAGGGTAAACTAGGGTTGGAGCCCATGGCTATTCCTGAGTGGAATAGGGTTTTAATTGTTGCACTATATAAGTTCAACTTAAAATAAAAACATATGAGAATTATTCATTCAATTAAAACCCTAGCCACCCTATCTCTCTCTCTCTCTCAAGAAGAAAACTTTTCTTGTTCTTATTACTTGATTCTTGAAGCCCTTGATTGTTCTAGCAAAATAATCAAGGATTCTGCGGATTATCTTCGTGTGGACTTCTGTGAGTGCGATCCTACTTTGGATAAATTAGCGAAGAATCACGTGAACAGTAGACAATGAACAGTAATCGGTGAGCAGTAACTGGTAAACAGGTTCGTATCTGAAATCAGAGATAGTCGAAGGAGCCTCCAAACATACGTAAGTATTCTAATCCTTGAATGGATTTACTTTATACAGATTTTGTTTATAAACATGTAAACGGTATAATCTATACTTGGATCTTGGCAAAGAACGGTAATTGATTTACCGATTGAATTTTTGTTTTTCCGCTACGTATGGTAGATCAATTACTTATAGTGGTATCAGAGCCTCAAGTATTAGATTATATTGTTTAATTGATGTTTGATAACATGTTATTGCATGATTTGAAGTGTTTTTTTTTTTTTTTTTAATCTGGAAAACTTATGTACGTTGAATGTCTTAATTAATCAATTGATTAAATAATGTGTTGATTGAATGTGTATTGGTTGGTTGGTATCCTAGTCGAATGTTTAAGTATCTGATTTGATTTGGATCCGTGTCATTATGTGAAAAATTACAAAAGACGTTACTATGCCAGAATACTATTTTGCGGCGTTAGCCGCGGCAAAATAACACTTCGCGGCGAGATGCAAAATGTAAAATCTCTTTCTAACTAGTATACTTGGTAAATATAATATGATAAAAACATATAAGCATATAAGTAGGAGATAATGGGCCCGAAAATTTTCTTTATTTCATATACTCAATTCTTTTTAATAACAAAAGTATCATATACATAAATTCAAAAATAGTGGACAGTAGTGCCATTTCCCTCCGTTTCTCAATGTCCATTCGACCGCTTCTCACCTATTTCCTACAAAAACATTAAAAACAACGAGGTGAGCACTAGTGTCTCAGTAAGTAAATTTGCTTTGCTACTTTTCTATCTCCGTTGCTCATGTTCTGAATTTCTTTCCTTACATCACACTTTTCTATTCTTCCCTGTTATTTCTTTATTCTCTCTTTTTTTTTCTCAATTTCTAATTTCTCTGTTCTTTCTTTCTTTCTAATTTCTCACTACTCATGGTAGTAGGTATAGTATCATGCATAAATATGATGCAAATGCACAAATGCAAAGAGTGTGCATTTTCTTTCTGTTTTTCTATTCTTATTCTATTTTTCTTTCTTTTCTTTCTTGCTTATCTATTCTTTCTTTCTTTTCTTTTCTATTCTTTCTATTATTTCTTATTCTTTTCTTTTATTTCTTATTCTTTTGCTGATTGGACTCAGTTGAGGCGTGGATTCGGAACCCTTGCCGTGTGAGTGTATTCTCAAATTCTTTCTTGGGTACAGCCCTCACCCACATGTACTCTTACGGACTGTACCAATTCGTCTTTCTTATTCTTAGGCTGCTCACTGAAGGCGGCATGCATGCGGGGAAATTCTTCTTGTCACTCACGGATTCCCCATCGCAACAACCTCCTATTTTCTTATATTCTTTTAGAGCATAATGTTCATTTTTTTTTCTTTTCTTTAGTAACTTTCTTTTCTTTCTTCTTTAATGTTCTTAATGTTCTTGAATGCATGTATGCATGTAGATGGCTCTTCTTAGTATTCTTTCTAAATTCAAATGATTAAATGCATGGAGGCAATATGGCATGGGAACATGTCATTCTCTACTTTCTCTACCATCTACCAACTCATATCAAGATAATAAATCAATAAACTCATACGTGCACTTCTCTATGAAATTTCATCAAACACTTTGTCTACACAAATAAAGCACTAAGGTGGTTTACACTACCATAACAATCTCTAACCACCAAGATTTTGGAGCAAAGCTCCCTAAAAACAACTTCAAACCTGGCCAGGAAAATACACTCTATAACTCTACTAAAATTCTTTCTTAACTCACCCAATCTTTCATCAATTTCTATCGACACAACCATCACTTCTCATGGTGGAATTCTAATCATGAATCTGTTAGGAAACGGTCCAGTTACGCAGCGGAAAATAAAAATATTTAACAACACGGATCGTTCCTTAGAACCAAGATCAGGGTACAAAAATTACAGTTTATGCACTATAATCGAATCTGCAGAAAATCAGTTTAAAGGTTTAGAAACCATACCCATGTTTGAAGGCTCCTCCAACTTTGTCTCTGAACGTATTTTGCTACCGACCCAAGTGTTGGATCGAACCGATGTAGTCCACACAAAGATAATCGCAAGGAACTAAAGTGAGATTTGCTAGATCCTTTTTAGTCTTAAGAACCAAAGAAGAAGAAATCAAAGGAATTTGATTTTAGGCAAAAACCCAAATCTGGCGTGAGTGTTTATTTCAAGGGGCTGAAGTTTTTCATTTCAATGAATGAAATGAAATAATGAAAATCATTCTCTCCCTCAATTAAACCTTTTCTTTTATAGTGCAAATTTAATTACCCTATTCCCTTATGGAATAGGCTTGGGCTCCAACCCAAACACCCCTTGTTTCCAAACTCTCCCACTTAGATATTTTAATTTTGTTTATCATTATCTCAATTAAAATCAATTAATATATATATATATTTAATATATATTAACATTTAACGATAATGATAACTTACTTAAATATATGTGAACACATATATAAACGTAATCTCACTTATTTAATTTTTCTAACAAATTAAATAAAGGCTACAACCTCAGCAAATTTAATTGCACTGTGAAATTACCAAAATACCCTTTCACCTAAAAAGACAAAAACACCCTTCTTACTTCCTGAGTCTTAAATTATATTCTATGTGTGTGACTCATAGGCTCCTCATCATATTGGTAGTGTATAGTATCATGATTAACACCAATTAATCATCTCACTATACACAGACCAAGATTGGCCCCTAGCAAGGCATCATGGCCACCGATAGATTCAGATTAAGCAAAGCAGCTACCTGTCAAAGATATGGTTATCGTACAATTCGATCCTTTCATCATCCGTTATCTTGACGAGACCAAGGCATAAAAATAGTGTTAACCTTCGGTTACTCTCGATATTATGTATTCAGTTACTGGACCAATGACCTGTATTATAAACTGGATAGAGCAACAACTCAATCCCACTATGGCCACAGTTTTAGTGTCATAGCCATTTACTAAATTGCACCGTGAGATAACTTCTCCCGTACCCGGGAGTGATGAATCCTCTGTCTATCTACCATAGTCTTGATACACTCCTTGATGCAGCCAATCACCACCGTAATGACAACTCTAAATAGAACTGCATTAGGCTAGTGTCAAACTACACCAATCGGTGCACAAGGCGCTCCGGTGATCTCAAGTCTAAGGATCACATGCACCACCATTCGCTAGAGGATTTGTTCCATAGACACTAGGGTTACCATCCATATGGAATCCTCTGGTGGGTCAGTCTAGTGAACTTGCCTACAGCAAGCACCCATGTGTTGCACCAGGTTGTCACAAAACAATATTAACAAGTGAGATCAGTCACTGCCTTTCGATAGGGTCTTTCAACACTATGATAGCCTTACCTTATTATCTATGGCCTTACTTCAAAATAACTGGGCTATAGACTTTCTAGAATGGCCACCATATGTGCTTATAGGGTTCTCACTATCAAGATTTGAAAACTTGATACCCTGTCATGGTTCTACCATTCTAAGGACATATATCAATACATACAATAAGATTTACGTGATATAGTATAAAATGCATTTTATTGATCATTGAACATTATTACAAAGAGTCAATTCTACAATAATGATTGGCTCTAAGGCATCCTAAAGAGACCAAATGATACTATTTCTACCATCTAGAAAAGCACAAAATTTTTGTTGCTCGTACTGGTGTCTTCCTAGAAAAGGAATTTTTTCTAAGAAGTACTAGTAGGAGAAAAGTAGGACCGATGAAGTTCTAGAGCCACAAGATTACTAGAGGAAGGACGGGAAGATGTGCCACAAGCAATGGTTGAACATCAGGGGAGGTTCTCCACACACTTGTGGATCAAAGTGAACCACCTTAAGTAGCTAGTGACTACGTAGATTAGGGAAGTATGCCATGAGCTTGAGAGATACGGCTATCTCATGACTCAACATGGTGACATACCTGTCTACCAAGACGATGAACCCAGAACCTACGAAGACGCTATATCGGATCCAGATTTCGTTAAATGGCTTGAAGCCATGAAATCTAAGATGGACTTCATGTACCCGAACCAAGTACGGTCTCTGGTGGAACCACCTGAACGAGAAAAACCCTAGGGTGTAAATGGGTCTTCAAGAAAAGACTGACATGGATGGCAAGGTGCCACTTATAAGGCACGATTGGTTACCAAAGGTTTCAAACAAATTCATGGTATTGACTATGAAGAAACCTTTTTCCCAGTTGCCGATTAAATCCATCCGGATTATGCTTGCATTACTACATATCATGATTATGAGATTTGGCAAATTGATGTCAAACGACTTTCCTGAACGAAACCTTGAAAAGGATGTGTATATGACCAACTCGATGGTTTCGTTCATGATGGGCAAGCTGAGAAGGTATGCAAGTTGCAGATGATAGGAACGTTCATCTATGCACGGAAAACAAAAATAATTTACATGATAGATTGTTCCTTAGAACCAAGACAAGGTACAAAAATTACGGTTTATATGTTATAATAGAATCGCAAAAATCAATTTAAGTTTAAGAAATCATACCACGTTTGGAGGCTCCTTCAAGTTTGTCTCTGAACGGATTTCGCTACCGACCCAGTGTAGGATCGACACCATGTAGTCCACACGAAGATACTCTAACGACAAAAAGGGATTTGCTAGATCCTCTTAGCTTTAAGAACCAAAAGAAATCAATCAAACTTTGTTTCAAGCAAAAACATTCTAGCGTGGGAGAGAAGAGAAAGGGACTGGAATTTTTCTTTAATGATTGAAATGAATTAATTAAAATTCGAAAGGTGGTGCACTTATATAGTGCACACTTTGCTCTTTCCATCATGGAATAGCTTGGACTCCAACCCAAACACCCCTTGTATCCAAATAGCCCCTTTAGATATTTTAAATATTTATTGTTTTTATTTTCAATTAATATATATTTTCATTATTAACATTTAACAATAACAATATTCATTTAAATATATGCGAACACATATTTAAATATTTTCACTTATTTATTTTAATTAACAAATAAATAAGGCTACGACCTCACAAATTTAATTGCACTATAAATTACCAAAATACCCCTTCGATAAAAGATGAAAAGCCCTTCTTATAAACTGGTTCTTAAATTATCTTCTATCTGTGTGACCTGTAGGCTCCTCATCATACCACAGTGTGTAGTATCGCGCTTAACACCAATTAATCGTCTCACTCCCCACAACACCAAGTTGGCCCCTAGCAAGGCATCTGGCTATAACGCCCCACTTGAGGTACGTAGTTAATTGTGTTGTATTACTTGAATGCTTATGTTTTGTCCTTGGGTTAATTGATAGTGTGAGTTGGTTGAGTGTTGCCCTGAAATTTAAAACTTGGCATTTTGTGTTACAGCCTTCGCCGAGGCGAAGAAGAACTTCGCCACGGCGATGAAGCCTTGCAACCTACGGTGTAGGTTCTGGAGTTTTTGCCGGGGCAAGAAATTCTTCGCCGCGGCGAAGGGCTGACAAAATGTTTATTAAGTTTCTAGAGAATTCTCCTTTGGGCCACAATGACTATTCTACCCTATTAGCGGAAAGTGGGGAGTGAAATGCAGAAATTGCATGAAGAATAGTTTAAATGGGGGTGCATTTCAAAGAATTAAAAGGACAAAAGTGGAAATTCCTAAGAAAGAGTAAGGGTAAAATGGAAAGAAGGTGTAAATATGAGTAAATAAGGTTAAGTTTTAGAAACCCTTCATTCTTCTTCTTCCACCGCCATACTCATTCACCATTTTCTCTCTACTTTCCATCCAATTCTTCAAGGATTTTTTAAAGGGCTTTTGAGGTTTTTGGGTAGAGAGGTTGATTAAAGCAGCCTAAGGTAAGGACCTTTATTCTAGATGTGAATTTAGCTATAAAGGTGTTAAAGTCTTATTGTGTTATTGTTTAAAAGTGTAGAGCAAAGACATCATACCAAAGGAAAAAGAAAGGTGCTAGTGGAATCACACCATCACAGGTAAGTAAATCCAACTCAAGCTAAAATTTAAGAAATCCTTGAGTAGAGATTTCTTTATGCATGTGCAATGAGCTATAGAGAAATTGAGTAGAGATATGGTTTGTTTGTGAGAAATTGGTGAGAGATGGTATTCTTGTTGTGTTGTTGGATGTATTTCCTTTTGGGAAGTGTTGATGTGTAATGAGTTTGAGATGAGTTGGAGGAAATTAGTAGATATTTGGGGAATGTTCTTCTATGACAGGAATTATATCCATAGAAGGGAGTTTTTTCCCCATTTTGATGGTTACAAGAGAAAGAGAATTGTAGTTAGAGAAGAGTTTTTGTATGCACATGAGTTGTTGATGAAATGCCTAAGAGAAGTTTGAGAATGAGTTATGAACCTTAATTCTTGCAACATTGCATATTGGCTTTCCTAAGTGCATTAATGAGCATGAACCATCAATATGCATTAATTGTGCATTAAGAAGTAGCTTGAGAAAGAGTAGAGAATTTCTACCCTAGGAGTATTAGCTTGAGAAAGAGTAGAGACTTTTGTGCTTAAACTACTCTAAGACTAAAGAAGAATATAGAAGGTTGTCGATGGGGAACTCGTGAGTGATGAGTAAAGTCACGAGAGTGGGTCCTTTGTGATGCCCAGTCGTGCTTCCGGTCAGATGAGGCCATGACGTCATGCAGAGTGGAACATGAGGTTCCAGCTGTGCCTCTGGTAAGAAGGGGTTGGTGACATTGAGAGATAGAAAGAAAGCATACACTCACATGGCCAAAGGTTTCGAATCCATGCATAACCGAATCCGATCAATACAGAAATGAGTAGAAGTCACGTAGAGCGGAGAGTTCCTAGCCGTGCCTCCAGTAAGATGAAGCCGTGACATTCCCATGATTAGAATGGGAACAGAAATAGAAAGAACAGAAGAGAAAATGAATAGAGTCACGAAGAGTGGGTTGAGTCCCTAGCCGTGCCTCCGTAAGATGAGGCCGTGACATACTTCAGAGAGTATATAAAAAGAGTATAAAACAGAAACAAGGAACAGAAATGAGAAGAGAAGAAAGTAAGGAAGAATTAAGAGAAAGTTACGGGATAGACGTAATGATTTACTTACTGAGCATTCTTTTGCTCACCCCTTTTTTTTTCTATGTTTTTGCAGTGCTAGATGAGGATGCAGTCGGATGGATGTCGGCGGGCGAGGAGGGAGTGTTACACTGTCCACCACACTTTTGAGTACTTTTGTAAAGGATACTGGCTTTTGTAAAGAATATGTATATTCAATAAAGACAATTTGGGCCCAATATTTTATTAATGTACTCGTATTTTATTATACAATTTTGTATGAGTATAGTAGTATCAAGCAATTCTTACATTTTGGTATCAGAGCAGAGATTTTGGAATTGACAGTGTACTCTTCTCATCGCTACGACGTCTGATAGCCGACTGTGTGTTTAATTCTTTCCTTACTATGAGTGTTTCTCAAATTGATCAAATGTGGTTGTTTTTGTAGATGAGCGTAGCGCCCGAAATCGTGGTAAAGGTGTGATAATGAGGGAGAACCTTCTAACCCACCAGAATCTACCTCTTCCCTTGGATGAAGTAGAATTGGGGAATTTTACTTAAGTTTGGCAGAAGCCAAGGGAGAGTTGAGACTCTCGTGCAGGTACCACCGACTACTAATGTCGGAAGAGAATAACCGATACCTCCCCCAGTACAAAATAGAGTTGAACAATTTATTGTCTTCCCAATCAACATCAACCCTCAGAGTTTAAGGTACTACGGACCCAGTAATAGCAGAAGAATGGTTTAGGTCCATAAGCGTACAACGGTTTATTCCCCATGATGGACAGGGAGAAGATCCGGTAACAAGTTTCTTATTTTGGGGTGATGCCCGATTTTGGTGGAATTAAATAAGATACTTGTGATGTTGCAGTAATGACTTGGGAAGAATTCAGGCGAGAGTTTGAGGCCGAGTATAGAACAGAGGACCGGTTCATGAAAGGTCCAAGAGTTTTTGGTTTGTAGTAGGGTCCAGTATAGTTAAAGAGTATTCAGTGAGATTCAATGCCCTTGCCAGATTTGCACCAGGACTTGTTAGTACCTGGCATTGAGGAGAGATAAATTTGTGCATGGGTTGAAACCAAAAATAGCCTGGGACTTGGCAGGTGCTGTCCCCCGCAAACCTATAGTGCCTTGAGACGAGCAATGAGGGCGGAGATATTTGAGCACAAGATCACCCTAGTAGGTCCCTCAATAGAAGGATCGAGTGAACCGTCATCCGCCCCACAAAGAGAAAAAGTTAGGGTGGAAAAAAAAGAAATGAAGAGTAATAAAAAGAAGTTTCAATTTAGACAGAATAGAAGGGATTGGAGGAGTAACCCTCAGACAGAAGGTTTCCCCCTTGTCCTAAATGTGGGAGGAACCCCTTAGGAGAGTGTTTTGAGAGACCAAAATGTTGTTATCGGTGCCGATAGCCAGGGCACTTGAGGAGGGATTGTAAAGCTCCTCTCCCATCAGCAGTTCAGAGTTCTAGAGGTACAGTGCCAGAGTGTTTTACAGTGGCACAAGGTGAAGCAGAGACCAGTCCATCAGCTGTAACTAGTCATTTATTATTTCATGTAGTTCCTTTAATGCTTTAGTTAATTCTAGAGCCACTCATTCATTATATCTTATGGATGATAGGAGTTTAGGTTTGAAGCCACTAGAGGGAGTCAACCCATTAAGATAGAGTTACCCGATGGGGTTAGTGTTGTGACCCATGAGAAGTTATCAGGAGAGTTGGTAGTGATCCATGGACGCGAATTAGCAGTCGACCTAATAGTGTTTGATATGCCCAACTTTGATGTAATATTGGGCATGGATTTCCTAGGGGAATGGAGTAGAGATTGATTGTCAGAAAAAAAAGAGAGATTTAATCTTGATAATGGAGACAAGTTTGGCTTTGGAGAGGGTCATCAGTTAGCATATTGATTGTAGCATGAAAGTTAAAGGATGTTAAGAAATGGGTTGTTTAGGGTATATTGCACATGTACGTAGAGTGGTGATGTTCCTCAGTCAAAGATTCAGAGGGGCCAGTAGTTCGAGAGTTTCTAGAAGTGTTTCCAAAGAGTTGCTGGTTTTCCTCCAGAAGAGAGGTTGAGTTTAGTATTGAACTAGCACCAGGAACAGCACCAATATCTAAAGCCCCTTATCAAATGGCCCCACCAGAGCTTTAAGAATTAAAGAAGCTACTCCAAAGCTTTTAGATAAAGGCTTTATCCGACCAAGTCATTCTCCTTGGGGAGCTCCAATTTGTTTGTGAAGAAGAAAGATGGGTCACTACAATGTGTATAGACTATAGAGAGCTGAATACGTAACAGTGAAGAATAGTACCCGCTACCTTGTATTGATGATCTGTTTGATCAGTTGAAAGGAGCAGCATTGTTCTCTAAATTGATTTGAGTCAGGGTACCATCAAGTAAGAGTGGCCGATCAAGATGTAGCAAAGACGCTTTTCGTACAAGTTATGGGCATTATGAATTGTTAATGATGCCTTTGGCTTGACAAATGCCCCAGTAGTATTATGGACTTGATGAATTGGGTTTCCATGAATGTTTGGATCAGTTTTATGGTTTTCATAGATGATATCCTGGTTTATTCTAGTCGAGAAAGAGCATGAGGAACACTTGAGATTAGTGTTGCAACGATTGAGGAAAAATAAGCTACATGCTAAGTTTTCCAAGTGTGAGTTTTGGCTGGATCAAGTATATTTTGGGCCATACTGTATCTAAGGAAGGAATTTCAGTAGATCCGAGTAAAGTCAAGCAATTCTTGAATGCAGAGACCGAAGACGGTAAAGAGGGTCAGAATTTTCTTGGCCTAGTAGGCTACTACGGCGAGTTGTAGCAGGGTTCGCCCAATTGGCGAAACCGTTGATAGCTCTACCAACAAGAAACTCCTTTTACATGGTCAAAAGCATGTGAGGAGAGTTTTCAGAGTTGAAGAAGAGGTTAACAACAGCTCCCGTGTTATTGTTACCACAGGACGGTGTAACTATGATATTTATACAGATGCCTCTTTGCAAGACTTGGTGCTGTGTTAATGTAGTTAGGTAGGTGGATAGCTATCTCTCGACAATTAAAGGTATGAGACGAGATACCCATGCATGACTTAGAGTTGGCACCGTGTCTTCGCATTAAAGATTTGGAGGCATTACCTTTATGGTGCCAAGAGTAATATCTACACCAATCATAAAAGTTTAAAGTACTTTTTCACTCAAACGAGCTGAATATGAGACGAAGAAATGGTTGGAGCTGGTTAAAGATTATGAGTGTGAGATCAAGTATCACTGGGAAGCCAATGTAGTAGCCGATGCCTTAGATAGAAAGCTTATTTGTCCCCTCACTAGCAGAAAGAGTTTATAGCAAGTTGTGTAAGAGAGCAGATTGAAGTAATTCCGGATGGATTGCCAGGTTAGAGATCCTCTACTTTACTGGAGGAGTTAAGAAAAGCAAGTGCCAATGAGTGGTGTGAGAGAATAGTTCAGCAAGTGTATGAGGGCAAGACACAGAGTTCTATTTAACGGATGGGGTCCTTTATTTTAGAAATAGGTTGGTGTATTCCTCTAAGTGATGATTAAGAAGAATTCTTGCGGGGGCTCATGACACACCAATCACTCTCTATGGAGCAACCAAGATGTATCAAGATGTAAAGAACTATTGGTGGCCAGGTATGAAGAGATATTATGGAATTTATAGCTAAGTGCCTGGTTTGCCAACAGGTGAAAGCAGAACTCAAAGGCCATTAGGGTTGCTTCAGCAGCTTAATATTCCAGAGTGGAAATGGGAGGCTTTCGATGGATTTTATCACATGTCTCCCTAGAGTTCAGAAAGGATGTAATGCTATTGGGTGATTGTAGATAGACATATCTAATTCAGCCCATTTTCTTCCAGTAGGAAAATACTACTGCTGATCAGTTGGCTCAGATTTTTATGAAGGAAATAGTCGGTTACATAGGTGCCCAAGACAATAGTGCAGAAGAGATTCCAAATTTGTTTCAGCTTTTTGGTAGTTTACAAGGAGTTTGGGTACTCGTTAGCATTTAATACCACCTACCATCCTCAACAGATGGCCAAACAGAGGAACAATCAGGTGCTTGAAGATATGTTGAGAGCTTGCTGTATGGATTAAAGTATCCTGGCATGAGATGTTACCCTTAGTGGAGTTGCCTACAAAACAGTTACCAGTCTACAATTAAGATGGCGCCTTACGAGGCTTTTATGGTAGACGTGTAGGTCTCCCCTACATTGGGATAGATAGGTGAGAAGGATCAGTTTAGCACAGTTCTTGGGCCAAAAATAACTCAAAAGATGATAGAGGATGTAAAGTTAATCAAAAACAGAATGAAGCAGCTCAAGACAGACAGAAAAGTTATGTTGATCTGAAGAGAAAGATGTAGAGTTCAAAGTGGGTGACAAAGTGTTTCAAAGAGTTTCCCCCTATAACGGGTAATGCGCTTCGGAAACAAAGGGAAGTTGGCACCGAGAATATATGTCCATTTGAAGTATTGTAGCGACTGGCAAGGTGGCCTACAGATTGGCCCTACCACCTAGCATGGACAATGTCATGATGTTTTTCATGTCTCGATGCTTCGGAAGTAAGTAAGTGATCCCTCCCATACTTATTATAGAGGACATTGCCTTAGAAGAGAATTTTGTGTATGAAGAGCACCCATGTTCAGATTTTAAACTGAAGGATTAAAGAACTTCGCAACAGAGTATTCCGTTAGTGAAGTCCTTTGGAGAACCATAAGTAGAAGAGGCCACATAGGAGGTAGAACAAGACATCCAGGATCGTTACCCGGAGTTGTTTGTGTGAATTTCGGGGACGAAATTCTTTTTTTTTGGGGGGGGGGGGGGGAATGTAATGCCCACTTGAGGTACGTAGTTTATTATGTTGTATTACTTGAATGCTTATTATTTTGTCCTTGGTTGAATTGATAGTGTGAGTTGGTTGAGTGATTGTCCTGAATTTGTAAAGACTGGCGAATTTTTGTGTTACAGCCTTCGCCGCGGCGAAGTGCGGCGATGAAGCTTTGCAACCTATGGTGTGGTTTCTGGAAGTTTTTGCCGGGGGCGAAGAAAGATTCTTCGCCGCGGCGAAGGGCATGACAAAATGTTTATTAAGTTTCTAAAGAATTCTTCCTTTGGGGCACAATGACCATTCTACCCTTAATTAGTAGGAAAAGTGGGGAGTGAAATGCAAGGAAATTGCATGAAGATATTTTAAATGGGGTCATTTGCAAAGAATTAAAAGGACAAAGTTGGAATTCCTAAGAAAAGAGGGTAAAATGGGAAAAAAGGTGTAAAATATGAGTAAATAAGGGTTAAGTTTTAGAAACCCTTTCATTCTTCTTATTCCACCGCCATACTCTTCACCATTTTCTCTCTACTTTCCATCCAATTCTTCAAGGATTTTTTAAAGGGCTTTTGAGTAGTTTTGGGTAGAGAGGTGATTTAAAGCATCCTAAGGTAGGACCTTTATTCTAGATGTGAATTTAGCTATAAAGGTGTTAAAGTCTTATTGTGTTATTGTTTAAAAGTGTAGAGAAAAGACATCTCACCAAGGAAAAAAGAAAGGTGCTAGTGGAATCACACCATCACAAGGTAAGTAAATCCAACTCAAGCTAAAATTTAAGAAATCCTTGAGTAGAGATTTCTTTAGCATGTACAAATGATGCTTATAGAGAATTGAGTAGAGATATTTGTTTGTTTGTTGAGAAATTGACTTGAGATGAGTATTCTTGTTGTGTTTTTGGATGTATTTCCTTTATGGGAAGTGTTGATGTGTAATGAGTTGAGATGAGTTGGGGAAATTGAGTAGATATATTGGGGAGTGTTCTTCTATGACAGGAATTACATCCATAGAAGGGAGTTTTTTTCCCCATTTGGATGGTTACAAAGAGAAAGAGAATTGTAGTTAGAGAAGAGTTTTTTGTATCACATGAGTTGTTTGATGAATGCCTAAGAGAAGTTTGAGAATGAGTTATAACCTTAATTCTTGCAACATTGCATATGGCATTTCCTAAGTGCATTGAGCATGAACCTCCATATCATTAATTGTGCATTAAGAAGTAGCTTGAGAAAGAGTAGAGAATTTCTACACTATGAGTATTAGCTTGAGAAGAGTAGAGACTTTTGTGCTTAAACTACTCTAAAGCTCAAGAAGAGAATATAAGAAATTGTGTGATGGGAGACCCGTGGGTGATGAAGAAAGTCATGAGAGTGGGTGCTTTGTGATCCCCAGCCATGCCTCCGACCAGGTGAGGCCGTGACCATCACGCAGAGTGGAACATGAGGTTCCAGCCATGCCTCCGGTAAGAAGGGGTTGTGACATTTGAGAGATAGAAAGAAAGCATGTACACTCACATGGCCAAAGGTTCCGAATCCATGAATAACCGAATCTGATCGATACAGAAATGGGTAGAAGTCAAGTAGAGGAAAGAGTTCCCAGCCATGCCTCCGGTAAGATGAGGCCGTGACATTCCCATGAGTAGAATGGGAAACAGAGAAATAGAAAGAACAGAAAGAGAAAATGAATAGAGTCATGAAGAGTGGGTTGAGTCCGCAGCCGTGCCTCCGGTAAGATAAGGCCGTGACATACTCCAGAGAGTATATAGAAAAGAGTATGAGAAACAGAAACAGATAGGGAACAGAAATGAGAAGAGAAGAGCGTAAGGAAAGAATTAAGAGAAAGAGTTACGGGGATAGACAAGTAAAGGATTTACTTACTGAACATTCTTTTGTTCACCCCATTGTTTTTATATATTTTTGTAGGTTCTAGATGAGGACGTAGTCGGGTGGATATCGGTAGGCGTGGAGGAGTAGTTACACTGTCCACCGCACTTTTGAGTACTTTTGTAAAGGATACTGACTTTTGTAAAAGAATATGTATATTCAATAAAAGATAAATTTGGGCCCAACTATTTTATTAATATACTCGTATTTTATTATACATATTTTTGTAAGAGTATAGTAGTATCAAGCAGTTATTACAATGGTCACCCGATAGATTTGGATTCAACAAAGCAGCTACCTGTCAACGATATGGTTACTGTACAATTTGATCCTTTAATCATCCGTTATCTCGATGAGACCGTGGCATAGAAATAGTGTCAACCTTGGTTACCCTCAATATTATGTATTCAGTTACTGGACCAATGACCTGTATTATAAACTGGATAGAACAACAACTCAATCCCATTTAGTGTCATTGCCATTTACTAAATTATGCTATGAGATAACTTCTCCCATACCCGGGAGTGATGAATCCTTTGTCTATCCACCATAGTCTTGATACACTCCTTAATGCAACCAATCACCATCGTATTGACAGCTCTGAATAGAACTGCGTTAGGCTAGTGTCAAACTACACCAATCGGTGCACAAGGCGCTCTGGTGATCTTACGTCTAAGGATCACATGCACCACCATTCGTTAGAGGATTTGTTCCATAGACACTGGAGTTACCATCCATATGGAATCCTCTGGTGGGTCAGTCCAGTGAACTTGCCTACAACAAGCACCCATGTGTTGCACAGGTTGTCACCAAACAACTTTGACAAGTGAGATCAGTCACTGCCTTTCGACATGGTTGTTTAATACTATGATAGACTTACCGTATTATCTGTACCATTACTTCAGAATAATACTGGGGCTACTGACTTTTGTAGAATGGCCACCATATGTGCTCATAGGGTTCTCACTATCAAGATTTGAAACACTTGATACCCTTGTCATGGTTCTACCATTCTAAGGACATATATCAATACATACAATAATGATTTACGTGATATAGTATAAAATGCATTTTATTGATCATTGAACATTATTACAAAGAGTCAATTCTACAATAATTGATTGGCTCTAAGGCATCCTAAAGAGACCAAATGATACTATTTCTACCATCTAGAAAAGCACAAAATTTTTGTTGCTCGTACTGGTGTCTTCCTAGAAAAGGAATTTTTTCTAAGAAGTACTAGTAGGAGAAAAGTAGGACTCGATGAAGTTCTAGAGCCACAAGATATACTAGAGGAAGGACGGGAAGATGTGCCACAAGCAATGGTTGAACATCAGGAGGAGGTTACTCCACAACTTGTGGATCAAAGTGAACCACCTTAAGTAGCATAGGAGCTACGTAGATATGGGAGAGTATGCCATGAGCTTGAGAGATACGGCTATCTCATGACTCAACATGGTGACATACCTGTCTACCAAGACGATGAACCCAGAACCTACGAAGACGCTATATCGGATCCAGATTTCGTTAAATGGCTTGAAGCCATGAAATCTAAGATGGACTTCATGTACCCGAACCAAGTACGGTCTCTGGTGGAACCACCTGAACGAGAAAAACCCATAGGGTGTAAATGGGTCTTCAAGAAGAAGACTGACATGGATGGCAAGGTGCACACTTATAAGGCACGATTGGTTACCAAAGGTTTCAAACAAATTCATGGTATTGACTATGAAGAAACCTTTTTACCAGTTGCCATGATTAAATCCATCCGGATTATGCTTGCGATTACTACATATCATGATTATGAGATTTGGCAAATTGATGTCAAAACGACTTTCCTGAACGGAAACCTTGAAAAGGATGTGTATATGACACAACTCGATGGTTTCGTTCATGATGGGCAAGCTGAGAAGGTATGCAAGTTGCAGATGATAGGAAACGTTCATCTATGGCAACGGAAAACAAAAATAATTTACATGATAGATTGTTCCTTAGAACCAAGATCAAGGTACAAAAATTACGGTTTATATGTTATAATAGAATCTGCAGAAAAATCAATTTAAAGTTTAAGAAATCATACGCACGTTTGGAGGCTCCTTCAAGTTTGTCTCTGAACGGATTTCGCTACCGACCCAAGTGTAGGATCGAACCAATGTAGTCCACACGAAGATAACTCTAACGAACAAAAGAGGGATTTGCTAGATCCTCTTTAGTCTTTAAGAACCAAAAGAAATCAATCAAACTTTGTTTCAAGCAAAAACATTCTAGCGTGGGAGAGAAGAGAAAGGGACTGGAATTTTTCTTTTAATGATTGAAATGAATTAATTAAAATTCAGAAAGTGGTGCACTTATATAGTGCACACTTTGCTCTATTCCATCATGGAATAGGCTTGGACTCCAACCCAAACACCCCTTGTATCCAAATAGCCCCCTTTAGATATTTTAATAATTATTATTGTTATTTTCAATAAAATTCAATTAATATATATATTTCATATATTAACATTTAACAATAACAATAATTCATTTAAATATATGCGAACACATATTTAAATATAATTTCACTTATTTAATTTTAATTAACAAAATAAATAAAGGCTACGACCTCAGCAAATTTAATTGCACTATAAATTACCAAAATACCCCTTCGTATAAAAAGATGAAAATGCCCTTCTTATAAACTGGTTCTTAAATTATCTTCTATCTGTGTGACCTGTAGGCTCCTCATCATACCAGCAGTGTGTAGTATCGCGCTTAACACCAATTAATCGTCTCACTCCACACACACCAAGATTGGCCCCTAGCAAGGCATCATGGCTATAACGCCCCACTTGAGGTACGTAGTTTAATTGTGTTGTATTACTTGAATGCTTATTGTTTTGTCCTTGGTTGAATTGATAGTGTGAGTTGGTTGAGTGATTGCCCTGAAATTTATAAAGACTTGGCAAATTTTTGTGTTACAGCCTTCGCCGAGGCGAAGAAGAAGCTTCGCCACGGCGATGAAGCCTTGCAACCTACGGTGTAGGTTCTGGAAGTTTTTGCCGGGGCAAAGAAAGATTCTTCGCCGCGGCGAAGGGCATGACAAAATGTTTATTAAGTTTCTAGAGAATTCTTCCTTTGGGGCACAATGACTATTCTACCCCTAATTAGCAGGAAAAGTGGGGAGTGAAATGCAGGGAAATTGCATGAAGAATAGTTTAAATGGGGGTGCATTTGCAAAGAATTAAAAGGACAAAAGTGGAAATTCCTAAGAAAGAGTAAGGGTAAAATGGGAAAGAAGGTGTAAAATATGAGTAAATAAGGGTTAAGTTTTAGAAACCCTTTCATTCTTCTTCTTCCACCGCCATACTCATTCACCATTTTCTCTCTACTTTCCATCCAATTCTTCAAGGATTTTGTTTAAAGGGCTTTGAGTAGTTTGGGTAGAGGGTGATTTAAAGCATCCTAAGGTAAGGACCTTATTCTAGATGTGAATTAGCTAGTAAAGGTGTTAAAGTTTATTGTGTTATTGTTTAAAAGTGTAGAGCAAAGACATCTACCAAAGGAAAAAGAAAGGTGCTAGTGGAATCACACCATACAAGGTAAGTAAATCCAACTCAAGCTAAAATTAAGAAATCCTTGAGTAGAGATTTCTTTATGCATGTGCAAATGATGCTTATGAGAAATTGAGTAGAGATATAGTTTGTTTGTTGAGAAATTGAGTTGAGATGGTATTCTTGTTGTGTTGTTGGATGTATTTCCTATGGGAAGTGTTGATGTGTAATGAGTTTGAGATGAAGTTGGAGGAAATGAGTAGATATATTGGGAATGTCTTCTATGACAGGATATATCCATAGAAGGGAGTTTTTTCCCATTTTGGATGGTTACAAAGAGAAAGAGAATTGTAGTTAGAGAAGGTTTTTGTATGCACATGAGTTGTTTGATGAAATGCCTAAGAGAAGTTGAGAATGAGTTATGAACCTTAATCTTGCAACATTGCATATTGGCATTTCCTAAGTGCATAATGAGCATGAACCATCAATATCCTTAATTGTGCATTAAGAAGTAGCTTGAGAAAGTAGAGAATTTCTACACTATGAGTATTAGCTTGAGAAAGAGTAGAGACTTTTGTGCTTAAACTACTCTAAGAGCTAAAGAAGAGAAATAGAAGGTGTGCGATGGGAACTCGTGAGTGATGAGTAAAGTCACGAGATGGGTGCTTTGTGATGCCAGTCGTGCTCCGGTCAGATGAGGCCATGACCGTCATGCCGAGTGGAAAATGAGGTTCCAGCTGTGCCTTGGTAAGAAGGGGTTGTGAATTTGAGAGATAGAAAGAAAGCATGTACACTCAATGGCCAAAGGTTTCGAATCCATGCAAAACCGAATCCGATCAATACAGAAATGAGTAGAAGTCACGTAGAGCGGGAGAGTTCTAGCCGTGCTCCAGTAAGATGAAGCCGTGACATTCCCATGAGTAGAATGGGAAACAGAGAAATAGAAAGAACAGAAAGAGAAAATGAATAGAGTACGAAGGTGGGTTGAGTCCCTAGCCGTGCCTCCGTAAGATGAGGCCGTGACATACTTCAGAGAGTATATAGAAAAGAGTATGAGAAAAAGAAACAGAAAGGGAACAGAAATGAGAGAGAAGAAAGTAAGGAAGAATTAAGAGAAAGAGTTACGGGATAGACGAGTAAATGATTATATTACTGAGCATTCTTTTGCTCACCCGTTTTTTTTCTATGTTTTTGCAGGTGCTAGATAGAGATGCAGTCGGATGGATGTCGGCGGGCGAGGAGGAGGAGTAGTTACACGTCCACACACTTTTGAGTACTTTTGTTAAGGATACTGGCTTTTGTAAAAGAATATGTATATTCAATAAAAGACAAATTTGGGCCAACTATTTATTAATGTACTCGTATTTTATTATACATATTTTTGATGAGTATAGTAGTATCAAGCAATTTACCTTTTTGGATCAGAGCCGAGATTTTGGGAATTGACAGTGTACTCTTCTCATCGTACGACGTCTGATAGCGAGTGTGAGTTAATTCTTTCCTTACTATGAGTGTTTCTCAAATTGATCAAATGTGGTTGTTTGTAGATGAGGCGTAGCGCCCGAAATCGTGGTAAAGGTGTGATGAATGAGGGGACCTTCTAACCCACCAGAATCTAGCTCTTCCCTTGGATGAAGGTAGAATTGGGGAATTGTACAGTAAGTTATGGAGAAAGCAAGGGAGAGTTGAGACTCTCGTGCAGGTACCACCGACTACTAATGTCGGAAGAGAATAACCGATACCTCCCCCAGTACAAAATAGAGTTGAACAAATTTATGTCTTCCCCACAACATCAACTCAGAGTTTAAAGGTACTACGGACCCAGTAATAGCAGAAGAATGGTTTAGGTCCATAGAGCGTACAACAGGTTTATTCCCCATGATGGACAGGGAGAAGATCCGGTATACAAGTTTCTTATTTGGGGTGATGCCCGAATTTGGTGGGAATTAATAGAAGATACTTGTGATGTTGCAGTAATGACTTGGGAAAGATTCAGGCGAGAGTTTGAGGCCGAGTATAGAACAGAGGACGAGTTCATGAGAAGGTCCAAGAGTTTATTGGTTGTAGTAGGGGTCCAGTATAGTTAAAGAGTATTCAGTGGATTCAATGCCCTTGCCAGATTTGCACCAGGACTTGTTAGTACTCTGGCATTGAGGAGAGATAAATTTGTGCATGGGTTGAAACCAAAAATAGCCTGGGACATAATGGCAGGTGCTGATCCCCCGCAAACCTATAGTGAGGCCTTGGCGAGACAATGAGGGCGGAGATATTTGAGCACAAGACACCCTAGTAGGTCCTCAATAGAGGATCGAGTGAACCGTCATCCGCCCCACAAAGAGAAAAGTTGAGGGTGGAAAGAAAAGAAATGAAGAGTAATAAAAAGAAGTTTCAATTAGACAGAATAGAGGGATTGGAGGAGAAACGACCTCAGACAGAAGGGTTTCCCCCTTGTCCTAAATGTGGAGGAACCACTTAGGAGAGTGTTTTGAGAGACCAAAATGTGTTATCGGTGCCGATAGCCAGGGCACTTGAGAGGGATTGTAAAGCTCTTCCCCATCAGCAGTTCAGAGTTCTAGAGGTATAGTGCCAGAGTGTTTACAGGCACAGTGGCAAAGGTGAAGCAGAGACCAGTCCATCAGCTGTAACTAGTAGTTATTATTTCATGTAGTTCCTTTATATGCTTTAGTTAATTCTAGAGCCACTCATTCATTTATCTTATGGGATGATAGAGAGGTTGGTTTGAAGCCTACTAGAGTGAGTCAACCTTAAGATAGAGTTACCCGATGGGGTTAGTGTTGTGACCCATGAAGTTATCAGGAGAGTTGGTAGTGATCCATGGACGCGAATTAGCAGTCGAACCTAATAGTGTTTGATATGCCCAACTTTGATGTAATATTGGGCATGGATTTCCTAGGGAGGAATGGAGTAGAGATTGATTGTCAGAAAAAGAAAGAGAGATTTAATCTTGATAATGGAGACAAGTTTGGCTTTGGAGAGGGTCATCAGTTAAGCATATTGATTAGTAGCATGAAAGTTAGAAGGATGTTAAGAAATGGGTGTTTAGGGTATATTGCACATGTAGCGTAGAGTGGTGATGTTCCTCAGTCAAAGATTCAGAGGGTGCCAGTAGTTCGAGAGTTTCTAGAAGTGTTTCCAGAAGAGTTGCTGGGTTTGCCTCCAGAGAGAGAGGTTGAGTTTAGTATTGAATAGCACAGAACAGCACCAAATCTAAAGCCCCTATCAAATGGCCCCAACGAGCTTTAGAATTAAAGAAGTACTCCAAGAGCTTTTAGATAAAGGCTTTATCCGACCAAGTCATTCTCCTTGGGGAGCTCAATTGTTTGTGTGAGAAGAAAGATGGGTCACTACAGATGTGTATAGACTATAGAGAGCTGAATAACGTAACAGTGAAGAATAAGTACCCGCTACCTTGTATTGATGATCTGTTTGATCAGTTGAAAGGAGCAGCAGTGTTCTCTAAAATGATTGAGGTCAGGGTACCACAAGTAAGAGTGGGCCGATCAAGATGTAGCAAAGACTGTTTTTGTACAAGTTATGGGCATTATGAATTTGTATGATGCCTTTTGGCTTGACAAATGCCCCAGTAGTATTTATGGACTTGATGAATTGGGTATTCCATGAATGTTTGGATCAGTTATTTAGTGGTTTTCATAGATGATATCCTGGTTTATTCTAAGTCGAGAGAAGAGCATGAGGAACACTGAGATTAGTGTTGCAACGATGGGAAAAATAAGTCACATGCTAGTTTTCCAAGTGTGAGGTTTGGCGTGGATCAAGTATATTTTGGCGCATACTGTATAAGGAAGGAATTTCAGTAGATCGAGTAAAGTCAAGGCAATTCTTGAATGGCAGGGACCGAAGACGTAAAAGAGGTCAGAAGTTTCTTGGGCCTAGGCTACTACGGGTAGTTGTAGCAGGGTTCGCCCAATTGGCGAAAACCGTTGATAGCTTACCAACAGAGAACTCCTTTTACATGGTCAAAAGCATGTGAGGAGAGTTTTCAAGAGTTGAAGAAGAGGGTAACAACAGCTCCCGTGTTATTGTACCACAGGACGGTGTAAACTAGATATTTATACAGATGCCTCTTTGCAAGGACTTGGTGCTGTGTTAATGTAGTTAGGTAGGGTGATAGCTATGCTCTCGACAATTAAAAGAGTATGAGACGAGATACCCGATGCATGACTTAGAGTTGGAGCCGTGGTCTTCGCTTAAAGATTTGGAGGCATTACCTTTATGGTTCCAAGAGTAATATCTACACAATCATAAAAGTTTAAAGTACTTTACATCAGAACGAGCGAATATGGACAGAGAAGATGGTTGGAGCTGGTTAAAGATTATGAGTGTGAGATCAAGTATCAACTGGGGAAAGCCAATGTAGTAGCCGATGCTTGAGTAGAAAAGCTTATTGTCCCGGCTCACTAAGCAGAAAGAGTTATTAGCAGAGTTGTGTAGAGAGCAGATTGAAGTAATTCCGGGATGGATGTGCCAGGTAGAGATCCGTCATCTTTACTGGAGGAAGTTAAAGAAAAGCAAGTGGCCAATGAGTGGTGTGAGAGAATAGTTCAGCAAGTGTATGAGGGCAAGACATCAGAGTTCTATTTAACGGTGGGGTCCTTTATTTTAGAATAGGTTGTGTATTCCTCTAAGTGATGAGTTGAAGAAGAAAATTCTTGCGGAGGCTCATGACACACCATACACTGCTCATACTGGAGCAACCAAGATGTATAAGATGTAAAGAAAGGTATGGTGGCAGGTATGAAGAGAGATATTATGGAATTTATAGCTAAGTGCCTGGTTTGCCAACAGGTGAAAGCAGAACATCAAAGGCCATTAGGGTTGCTTCAGCAGCTTAATATTCCAGAGTGGAAATGGGAGAGCATTTCGATGGATTTATCACATGTCTCCCTAGAGTTCAGAAAGGAGTAATGCTATTGGGTGATTGTAGATAGCTTCTAAGTCAGCCCATTTTCTTCCAGTAAAGGAAAATACTACTGTGATCAGTTGGCTCAGATTTTTATGAAGGAAATAGTCAGGTTACATGGGTGCCCAAGACAATAGTGTCAGATAGAGATTCCAAATTTGTTTCAGCTTTGGATGAGTTTACAAAGGAGTTTGGGTACTCGTTAGCATTAAACCACCTACCATCCTCAGACAGATGGCCAAACAGAGAGAACAAATCAGGTGCTTGAAGATATGTTGAGAGCTTGCTGATGGATTATAAAGTATCGGCATGAGATGTTACCCTTAGGTGGAGTTGCCTACAATAACAGTTACCAGTTACAATTAAGATGGCGCCTTACGAGGCTTATATGGTAGACGATGTAGGTCTCCCCTACATTGGAGTGAGATAGGTGAGAAGGATCAGTTTAGCACAGTTCTTGGGCCAAAAATAACTCAAAAGATGATAGAGGATGTAAAGTTAATCAAAAACAGAAGAATGAAGCAACTCAAGACAGACAGAAAAGTTAGTGTATCTGAAGAGAAAAGATGTAGAGTTCAAAGTGGGTGACAAAGTGTTTCAAAGAGTTTCCCCTATAAGCGGGTAATGCGCTTCGGAAACAAAGGGAAGTGGCACCGAGATATATAGGTCCATTTGAAGTATTGTAGCGACTGGGCAAGGTGGGCTACAGATTGGCACTACCACCTAGCATGGACAAGGTGCATGATGTTTTTCATGTCTCGATGCTTCGGAGTAAGTAAGTGATCCCTCCCATATTAAGTATAGAGGACATTGCCTTAGAAGAGAATTTTGTGTATTAAGAGCACCAGTTCAGATTTTAACTGAAGGATTAAAGAACTTCGCAACAAGAGTATTCCGTTAGTGAAAGTCTTTGAGAGAAACCATAAAGTAGAAGAGGCCACATAGGAGGTAGAACAAGACATCCAGGATCGTTACCCAGTTGGTTGTTTGTGTGAATTTCGGGGACGAAATTCTTTTTTTTTTGGGGGGGGGGGGGGGAATTGTAATGCCCCACTTGAGGTACGTAGGTTAATTATGTTGTATTATGAATGCTATTTATTTTGTCCTTGGTTGAATTGATAGTGTGAGTTGGTTGAGTGATTGTCCTGAAATTTGTAAAGACTGGCGAATTTTTGTGTTACGACCTTCGGGCGGCGAAGTGCGGCGATGAAGCTTTGCAACTATGGTGTAGGTTCTGGAAGTTTTTGCCGGGCGAAGAAAGATTCTTCGCCGCGGCGAAGGGCATGACAAAATGTTTATTAAGTTTCTAAAGAATTCTTCCTTGGGGCACAATGACCATTCTACCCTTAATTAGTAGGAAAAGTGGGAGTGAAATGAAGGAAATTGCATGAAGAATAGTTTAAATGGGGGTGCATTGTCAAAGATTAAAAGGACAAAGTTGGAAATCCTAAGAAGGTAAGGGTAAAATGGGAAAAAAGGTGTAAATATGAGTAAATAAGGGTTAAGTTTTAGAAACCCTTTCATTCTTCTTATTCCACCGCCATACTCATTCACCATTTTCTCTCTACTTTCCATCCAATTCTTCAGGATTTTTTAAAGGGCTTTTGAGTAGTTTTGGGTAGAGAGGTGATTAAAGCATCCTAAGGTAAGGACCTTATTCTAGATGTGAATTTAGCTATAAAGGTGTTAAAGTCTTATTGTGTTATTGTTTAAAAGTGTAGAGAAAAGACATCTACCAAAGGAAAAAAGAAAGGTGCTAGTGGAATCACACCATCACAAGGTAAGTAAATCCAACTCAAGCTAAAATTTAAGAAATCCTTGAGTAGAGATTTCTTATGCATGTACAATGATGCTTATAGAGAAATTGAGTAGAGATATTGTTTGTTTGTTGAGAAATGCTTGAGATGAGTATTCTTGTTGTGTGGTGGATGTATTCCTTAGGGAAGTGTTGATGTGTAATGAGTTTGAGATGAAGTTGGAGGAAATTGAGTAGATATTGGGGAGTGTTCTTCTATGACAGGAATACATCCAAGAAGGGAGTTTTTTTCCCATTTGGAGGTTACAAAGAGAAGAGAATTGTAGTTAGAGAAGAGTTTTGTATGCACATGAGTTGTTTGATGAAATGCCTAAGAGAAGTTTGAGAATGAGTTATGAACCTTAATTCTTGCAACATTGCATATTGGCATTTCCTAAGTGCATTAATGAGCATGACCGTCCATATGCATTAATTGTCATTAAGAAGTAGCTTGAGAAAGAGTAGAGAATTTCTACACTATGAGTATTAGCTTGAGAAAGAGTAGAGACTTTTGTGCTTAAATACTCTAAGAGCTAAAAGAGAATAAGAAGATTGTGTGATGGGGAACCGTGGGTGATGAGTAAAGTCATGAGAGTGGGTGCTTTGATCCCCAGCCATGCCTCCGACCAGGTGAGGCGTGGACCATCACGCAGAGTGGAACAGGGTTCCAGCCATGCCTCCGGTAAGAAGGGGTTGTGACATTTGAGAGATAGAAAGAAAGCATGTACACTCACATGGCCAAAGGTTCCGAATCCATGAATAACCGAACTGATCGATACAGAAATGGGTAGAAGTCAAGTAGAGAGGAAAGAGTTCCCAGCCATGCCTCCGGTAAGATGAGGCCGTGACCTTCCATGAGGAGAATGGGAAACGAGAAATAGAAAGAACAGAAAGAGAAAATGAATAGAGTCATGAAGAGTGGGTTGAGTCCGCAGCCGTGCCTCCGGTAAGATAAGGCCGTGACATACTCCAGAGAGGTATAGAAAAGAGTATGAGAAACAGAAACAGATGGGAACAGAAATGAGAAGAGAAGAGGTAAGGAAAGAATAAGAGAAAGAGTTACGGGGATAGACAAGAAAGGATTACTATTACTGAACATTCTTTTGTTCACTCCCATGTTTTTATATATTTGTTAGGTTCTAGATGAGGGTAGTCGGGTGGATATCGGTAGGCGTGGAGGAGTAGTTACACTGTCCACCGCACTTTGAGTACTTTTGTAAAGGATACTGACTTTTGTAAAAGAATATGTATATTCAATAAAAGATAAATGTGGGCCAACATTTTATTAATATACTCGTATTTTATTATACATTTTTGTAAAGGTATAGTAGTATCAAGCAGTTATTACAATGGTACCGATAGATTTGGATTCAACAAGCAGCTACTGTCAAACGATATGGTTACTGTACAATTTGATCCTTTAATCATCCGTTATCTCGATGAGACCGTGGATAGAAATAGTGTCAACTTGGTTACCCTCAATATTATGTATTCAGTTACTGGACCAATGACTGATTATAAACTGGATAGAACAACAACTCAATCCCATTAGTGTCATTGCCATTTACTAAATTATGCTATGAGATAACTTCTCCATACCCGGGAGTGATGAATCCTTTGTCTATCCACCATAGTCTTGATACACTCTTAATGCAACCAATCACCACGTATTGACAGCCTGAATAGAACTGCGTTAGGCTAGTGTCAAACCACACCAATCGGTGCACAAGGCGCTCTGGTGATTACGTCTAAGGATCACATGCACCCACCATTCGTTAGAGGATTTGTTCATAGACACTGGAGTTACCATCCATATGGAATCCTCTGGTGGGTCAGTCCAGTGAACTTGCCTACAACAAGCACCCATGTGTTGCACAGGTTGTCACCAAACAACTTTGACAAGTGAGATCAGTCACTGCCTTTCGACATGGTTGTTTATACTATGATAGACTTACCGTATTATCTGTACCATACTTCAGAATAATACGGGGCTACTGACTTTTGTAGAATGGCACATATGTGCTCATAGGGTTCTCACTATCAAGATTTGAAACACTTGATACCCTTGTCATGGTTCTTACCATTCTAAGGACATATATCAATACATCAATGATGATTTATGTGAGATAGTATATAAAATGCCTTTATGATAAATGAACATTATACAAAGAGTCAATTCTACATAATTGATTGCTCTAGGGCATACTACTAACAATCTCCCACTGCACTATACCAATCATTCATGTATTTATACCAAATGATCTCAAGTGCCTTTCATGTTTCTGCTGCGACAGAGGCTTTGTCAGTGGATCTGCGAGATGTCGTTAGTATGCACTTTACTAATCTGCACATCTTTCTCTCAACTATCTCTTGAGGAGATGGAATCGTTGTGGGTATGTGTACTAGAACTTCTGATGAGACCGTGGTTCCCTGGCTTGAGCAATTGCTCCATTGTTGTCACAATAGATGTCTATTGGATCAACAATCGTGGGAACCACACCAAGTTCAATAACGAACTTCTTAATCCAGACTGCCTTGTTGGCCGCATCTGACAATGCAATATACTCAGCCTCCATTGTAGAATCCGCTACAGTGCTCTACTTGGAGCTTTTCTAGCTCACTACACCCCCATTAAGACAAAATACAAACCTTGATTGCGATCGATAATCATCTTTGTTCGTTTGGAAACAAGCATCACTGTATCCTCTTACAGTGAGCTCATATTCCCTTCCATAAACCAAGAATATATCCTTAGTCCTCAGGTACTTAAGAATATTCTTGATAGCCATCCAGTGACGCTCACCTGGATCCGATTGATATCTACTACAAGTGCTCAAAGCACATAGCATGGCATATGTGATGGATCCAACTGTTGATGCATATGGGATCCTCTTCATCCTATCTCTCTCATCTTGTGTTCTAGGACACAATTCCTTAGAGAGATAAACACCATGTGACATCCGAAGAAAACCCTTCTTAGATTCTTCCATACTGAATCTTTTCAGTACTTTGTCAATATATGCACTCTAACTTAGGCCAAGCAACCTATGTGATCTATCACTATTGATCTTTATTCCAAGGATGTAGGCTGTTTCCCCTAAGTTCTTCATGGAGAAGCACTTGGATTACCAAGTCTTTACCGACTGGAAGTTCAGTATATCATTCCCGATTAGAAGTATGTCATCAACATACAACACTAGGAATGCCACTGCGCTCCCACTCACTTTCTTACAAACACAGGGCTCATCTTCGTTCTTGATAAAACCAAATTCTTTTACGACTTCATCAAAATGAATGTTCCAGCTCCTTGAAGCTTGCTTGAGTCCATATTTGTATCTCTACAACTTGCATACCTTATTAGCTTGCCCATCAAGAACAAAACCATCGGGTTGTGTCATATACACATGCTCTTCAAGGTTTCCGTTCAGGAAAGCTGTTTTGACATCCATTTGCCAAATCTTATAGTCATGATATGCAACAATTGTAAGCATAATCCGGATGGATTTAATCATAGAAACCGGCGAAAGTTTCTTCATAGTAAATACCATGAATTTGTTTGAAACCTTTGGCAACCAGGCATGCCTTATAAGTATGCACCTTGCCATCCATGTCAGTCTTCTTCTTGAAGACCCATTTATACCTTATGGGTTTTACCCCTTCAGGCAGTTCCACCAGAGACCATACTTGGTTTTGGTAATCTTAGATTTCATGGCTTCAAGCCATTTAAAAAAATCTGGATCCAATATACCATCTTTGTAGGTTCTAGGTTCATCGTCTTGATAGACTAGCACGTCACCATGTTGAGTCACGAGATAACCGTATCTCTCGAGCTCATGGCGCACTCTCCCAGATCTACATAGTTGTTGTGCTACTTGAGGTGGTTCACTTTGATCCACAAGTTGTGGAGTAACCTCCTCTTAATGATCAACCACCTTCTATGGCACATCATCCTGCCCTTTGTCTAGTATATTTTGCGGTTCTAGAACTTCATCGAGTTCTACTTTTCTCCCACCAGTACTTCTTAGGAAAAATTCCTTTTCTAGGAAGACACTAGAACGAGCAACAAACATTTTACGCTCTTCTGGGTGGTAGAAATAGCATCCTTTGGTCTCTTTTGGATACCCCACAAATATACATTTACAGAATTTTGGGCCCAACTTGTTTGAAGTCAATTTCTTAACATAAGCTTTGCAACCCCAAATCCTTAGATAAGACAAGTTGGGCTTTCGCCCACTCCACAGTTCATATGGAGTCTTATCTACAGACTTTGACGACACACGGTTCAAAACGTGAGTCGCAATCTCTAGGGCATAACCCTAGAACGATGCAGGCAAATCACTAAAACTCATCATGGACCTAACCATATCAAGTAAGGTCTTATTCCTCCTTTTAGACACTCCATTATGTTGGGGTGTATACGGAGGGGTGAGTTGTGATACTATCCCACATTCCTTTAGGTTTTCAGGAAACCCTAGCTTAAGTATTCACCTCCTCGATCCGACCAAAGAGCTTTAATACTTTTGCCCAACATATTCTGTACTTCATTCCTGAATTCCGTGAATTTATCAAAGGCTTCAAATTTATGTCTCATAAGGTAGACATAACCATATCAACTGAAATCATCAGTAAATGTGATGAAGTATGAATATCCACCTCTAGCCTCAACTGTTAGTGGTTCACATACATCACTATAGATGATGCCTAACAGCTTAGTAATCCTTTCCCCTTGTCCTGTGAAAGGAGACCTGGTCATCTTGCCTAACAGGCATGACTCGCATACCTCAAATGACTAAAAGTCAAAAGGGTCCAAAACTCCATCCCTTTGAAGTTTTGCAATGTGGGTCTTATTAACATGACCTAATCTACAGTGCCAGAGGTATGTTTGGTTTTGATCCCTATGTTTAGCTTTCTTGGTTTCAACATTGAGAATATCTTTATTGTTTAAATCAAGAACATATAACCCATTATATAACCTTGCAATTCCAAATAGAATACCATTCAAACTAAAGGACAACAATCCATTAGATATCTCAAAATGATACCCTGTATTAACCAAAGCAGATACTAAAATAATATTTCTAGAAATAGAAGGTACGTGATAATAGTTATGTAGTTCCAACAACAAGCCCGTAGGCAAACATAAACAGTAAGTACCTATAGCCAATGCAGACAAATGTGCGCCATTTCCAACTTATAGGTCTACCTCTCCCTTGGCGAGCACTCTACTCTGCCTTAGTCCCTACACATCAGTACAAATATGAGTACCACATCCTGTGTCGATGACCCAAGATGTTGAGGGAGAGAAGTTAATCTCAATCATAAACATACCTGAAGTCATAGCATCTGGCTTCTTCTTGCTTATGAGGAAAGCCTTGCAGTGTTTCTTCCAGTGGCCAGGCTTGCCACAAAAGAAGCAGACTACTTTGCCATTCCGTATGCCACTCTCAGGTCCAAGAGCACCCTGTCCTTTGGGCTTGGGCTTGGGCTTGGGCTTGGGTTTGGCCTTCGCCTTTCCCTTACCGTTACCCTTTCCTTTACCAGCAGCAACCAATAAAACAGGCTTGGACTTCTTCAAGTCCTGCTTCGTAATCCTCAGCATGTTCAAAAGCTCTGACAGGGTTTTCACCATCATGTTCATATTGAAGTTCATTATGAACGATGCAAGAGTCTGGCAATGATTGCAGAATCAAATCCATTTGTAATTCTGCATCCAACTCAAATCCCAAAGTCTCAAGCCTCTCTATGTGCTTGATCATTTTGAGCACATAAGGACCAACTTGGGCTCTATCAGTCAGAGACTCCCAAACAGTGCTTTCGACACCTTGTATGTCTCATGTCAAGCATTTCCTTCAAAAAGCTCCTTGAGATGTAGAATGATGGCAGCAACGTCCATATTCTCATGCTGCTTTTGCAGCACTAGTGTCATCGATGCTAACATCAAGCATTGAACGCTATCAGCATCATCAAGGAACTTTTGATAAGTATCCTTTACTTCCTAAGTGGCATCAGGATCAGGATCAGGATCAGGCTCAGCCATGTATGGCTTTTCCTGGATATACAATTTCTTTTTTGACTTGAGTATAATCCGAAGATTATGATACCAGTCTAAGAAATTGGATCCATCCAACCTGTTTTCTTTCTCGATTATCGGTCACAGGTTCATTATGCTCATTTTGGTGAATCTACAATTGCAGAAAAGATAAAGTCATTATAAAGTTCATTATTATTTAATATGGTCTTTTATTAAACGATGCTCCCACTATTTTACTCAAGTCAATAGCCCTCACTATTAACTCGGGAAAGCCAGTTGACTTTCCTAATGGACTGAGATCCCATCCGGCCCATTTCAAACCTTTGTTTTGACGAACAAGCCAAAATGAGTTGATTAGATAGGCCAACAAACTTAATCCACGCCAGTTGATAGCTCTTACTATCAACCTCAAATGTGAAGAAGCCAACAAGCAAATCACACAATCCAATGGCCCTAACCACCGTCCTCAAGTGTGATTCTCAATATCAGTAGAGTGGACACTACATGCCACCTCGTACACACAATATATGTACTTCTCTACTATGCTTATAATGCGTTATCAACCTTCGCTTTGGCGACAAAGCGAAACTGTCATTTTAAGTCGACCCATCACCATTAAGGAAAACTCCAACGCATTTTAACCTCCCACTAGTATAAGTGTACCCTTCGCTGTGACGAACAAGGTTTCGACGAACAATGGTTTGATTAAAACCATGGTGATAGAAGGCTTAAGTGACTTAATATCCTTTAATTAAGGGTTTGTTAATTAAGGCTTAAGTGACATTGTTTGGCATGTTATTGATCATTCAACCTTAGCATGTATTCTAAACAAAATATTAAAACGTGTCGGTACATGGCCCAACTAAAAACCAATTTCCTTGAGCCTAGAGGAATCGGTTGGTCACCTAGGGGTCCTGTAATAAACATCTTGAGTCTTCAAGTATGGTCGTCTTTTCCTTGATCTGTCTTCTAGTACATTACAAAAATATCATTCTAAATTTACAGTGAGAATAATTATACAAAAATCTTTACATCAATAAATTTAGAAACCTCGATTTATATTGAGGGGAATGAGATGAGAAGATATTGTTCATCAAGAATAGGAGAAAAGCAAGACATGTAGGCCCTTGTGGCACATCATCTCGTCCCTCGTCTAGTATATTTTGTGGTTCTAGAACTTCATCGAGTTCTACTTTTCTCCCACCAGTACTTCTTATAAAACATTCCTTTTTTAGGAAGACACTAGTATAAGCAACAAAAATTTTGCGCTCTTCTAGGTGGCAGAAATAGTATCCTTTGGCCTCTTTTGGATACCCCACAAATATATATTCACAGGATTTTAGGCCCAGCTTGTCCGAAGTCAATTTCTTGACATAAGCTTCGCAACCCCAAATCATTAGATAGGACAAGTCAGGCTTTCTCCCACTCCATAGTTCATATGGTGTCTTATCTACAGACTTTGACAGCCCATGGTTCAAAACGTGAGTTGCAGTCTCCAAGGCATAACCCTAGAATGATGCAGGTAGATCACTTAAACTCATCATGAACCTAACCATATCAAGTAAGGTCATATTCCTCCTTTTGGATACTCCATTGTGTTAGGGTGTATACGGAGGGGTGAGTTGTGATACTATCCCACATTCTTTCAAGTATTTAGAAAAGCCTGAGCTTAAGTATTCACCTCCTCGATCCGACCAAAGAGCTTTAATACTTTTGCCCAACATATTATGTACTTCTTTACTGAATTCTTTGAATTTATCAAAGGCTTCAGATTTATGTCTCATAGGGTAGACATAACCATGTCTACTGAAATCATCAGTAAATGTGATGAAGTATGAATATCCACCTCTGGCTTCAACTGTTAGTGGACTACATACATCACTATGGATGATTCCTAATAGTTCAGTAGCTCTTTCACTTTGTCTTGTGAAAGGCGACTTGGTCATCTTGCCTAACAGGCATGACTCACATACCTCAAATGACTAAAAGTCAAAAGCGTCCAAAACTTCATCCCTTTGAAGTTTTGCAATGCGAGTCTTATTAACATGCCCCAATCTACAGTGCCAGAGGTATGTTTGGTTTTGATTGCTATGTTTAGCTTTCTTGGTTTCAACATTGAGAATATCTATTTAAATCATGAACATATAGCCCGTTATATAACCTTGTAATTCCAAATAAAATACCATTCAAACTAAAGGACAACAATCCATTAGATATCTCAAAATGATACCCTATATTATCCAAAGTGGATACTGAAACAATATTTCTAGAGATAGAAGGTACGTAATAACAACTATGTAGTTCCAACAATAAGCCCATAGGCAAAGATAAACAATAAGTCCCTACAGCCAATGCAACCACATGTGCTCCATTTCCAACTCTTAGGTCCACCTCTCCCTTGGCGAGCACTCTACCCTACCTGAGTCTCTACACATCAGTACAAATGTGAGTACCATATCCTGTGTTAGTGACCCATGATGTTGAGGGGGATAAGTTAATCTTAATCATAAACATACCTGAAGTCGAAGCATCTAACTTCTTCTTGCTTGCGAGGAAAGTCTTGCAGTGTTTCCTCCAATGGCCAAGCTTGCCACAATAGAAGCAAACTACTTTCCTACCTTTTCCAATGCCGCCCTCAAGCTTGAGAGCATCATGTCCTTTGGGCTTGGGCTTGGGATTGGCCTTGGCCTTTCCCTCGCCCTTACCCTTTCCTTTACAAGAAGCTATTAGTAAAACAGGCTTGGAATTCTTCAAGTCCTGCTCTGTAGTCCTCAACATGTTAAAAAGCTCCAACAGGGTTTTCACCATTGTGGTCATATTGAAGTTCATTATGAATGGTGCATAGGAGTCAAGCAAGGATTGCAGAATTAAATCCACTTGTAATTCTGCATCCAACTCAAACCCTAAAGTCTCAAGCCTCTCAATGTGCTCGATCATTTTGAGCATATAATGGGCCAACTTGGGCTCCCTCGGTCAAACGACTTCCAAACGATGCTTTTGACACCTTGTACCTCTCATGTCAAGCATTCCCTTTGTAAAGCTCCTCGAGGTGTAGAATAATGGCAATAGTAATTAATTACAATTAAGGAGAGGTAGGAAAATAGTTCCAATGGTGAATATTCAAAGTAAGAATTGATTTACTTTTGCATCAATGATCAGTTGTAAGATTCCGATGGTGGATGTTGATAGAGACCAAGTCTCGTTATATTACTTGATTTCGAATTGAATTGCTTTTGTTTCTGTTTTTGGCTAAGATTGTTTTCTGTTTTACTCAAAACCCCCCAGCCTCATTCACATCATCAAAAATTCGGCTAGAGATTCTTCGTGGGATCGACCCTTGGCTACCCTATTTACAGTTCAGTAATTAGGTTAGAAAGGTTTTTAATCTTGGTTGCCTACGACAGCGTAGCCAAATTTTCGATGATGTGAATAAGGCTAGGGGGTTTTGAGTAAAACAAAAAACAATCTTAGCCAAAAACAAAAACAAAAACCATTCAATTTGAAATCAATTAATATAACGAAACTTGGTCTCAGTCAACATCCACCATCGGAATCTTACAACTGATCATTGGTGCAAAATTAAATCAATTTATACCTGAATATTCACCGTTGGAACTATTTTCCTATCCCTCCTTAGTTGTAATTAGTTAGGAAACAAGCGATCTTAATTAACCTTACTACTAAACAACCTTAGACAATCGCTAAAGATTTAATCTAGTGGCAACCTTAAGAACTAGAGAGATCGATGAAGCTAAACAACACAAACTCAAGCGGTTGCATTTAATTTAATCGAGTGTTCCTCTTAAGATTACTAATTCTTGACGCAGCAAATTAATAACCCTAATTGCTTCACAAGTTAGGGGGATCAAACAATTACGGATTTGATATCTAACTTAGCAGTAGATTGTAACAAATAATAACCTAGTAGGCCTCCTAGAAATTAAATGAAACAATCATTAAAATAAGCATAGAAGAACATCCAATACTCAAAGCATAAAATTGAACACTAAAAACAGATAGATCTCACAGATTTATTGATTCCGAGGCCTCTGTTTCCTTCGACCAAGTTATAAAAATTAGCCTCTCATGGCCATAAACAAAAACTCAAAAAGAAAAGAAAAATTCCAGAGAAGAGAAGAGAGAGGCATGGTGTGTCTTTCTCCAAAAACCCTATTTTGATCCCCTTAACAAAAATCCAGTTCAAGTATTTGAATCCCACTAAATCTCCTAAAAGAAATATTCTAATATCCTAAAACAACATTAATCCTAATTTAATTCTAATTAATTGATAATAAGATAAAGTCCTAAAATAAAATAGGAAAGTGGTGATTCTGAGCTGTAACTTGCGTGCCACATGTCTTCAAATCTTCCAATAATAAACTGCCCAATTGATTTGCATGACAAGGCAGAATGCTCCAGGACGTCACCAGTGTAGGTGCGTCAAATTCAAGCCCGATTACAACCTTGATGCAGCGAGTATCTCTCCAAACTAAAAAAATGAAAGTTGTAGATCTCTTTCTTATGGTTCCAGAGAATTTTCAATCATCTCAATCGGAGCTCGGATGAGATAGTTATTCCTAGATCATGAAACAATGACGAACCTGTCTGAATTCACTTAATTAGTTCCGTTTTGCAATTAACGCCTCCATTTGCATCCTAAATCAAAATAGAATAATAATGAGTACATTTAGGCAACAAATACGTATAAAAGACTAAACATTAAGGGGGGTAAATATGACATTTTGCATTCTCATCAAGCAGCATCCATATTCTCATGCTGCTTTTGTAGCATTGGTGTCATTGTTGCTAACATCAAGTATTGAACGCCATCAGCATCATCAAGGAACTATTGATAAGTATCTTTTACTTCCTGAGTGGCATCAGGATCAGGCTCAACCATGTATGACTTATCAAGGATATACAATTTCTTTTCAGACTTGAGTATAATCCATAGATTACGATATAAGTTTGAGAAATTGGATCCATCCAACCTGTTTTCTTTCTCGATTATCGGTCGCAGGTTCATAATGCTCATTTTGGTGAATCTACAATTGCAGAAAAGCAAAAGTCATTATAAAGTTCATTATTATTTAATATGGTCTTTTATTAAAAGACGCTCCCACTGTTTTCCTCAAGTCAATAGCCCTCACTATTAACTCAGGAAAGCCCGTTGCATATCCTAGTGGACTGAGATCCCGTCAAGCCTATTTAAACCTTCTCTTTGGCGAACAAGCCAAAATGGGTTGATTAGGTAGGCCAACAAACTTAATCCACACCAATTGATAGCTCCCATTATCAACCTCAAATGTGAAGAAGCCAACAAGCCAATCACACAATCCAATGGCTTAGCCATCATCCTCAAGTGTGATTCTCAGTAAAAGTAGAGTGGACACTACATGTCACCACGTACATATAACAAGTGTATTTCTCTACTTTGCCTATGACTCATTTATCAACCTTCGCTTTGGCGAACAAGCAAAACAGTTGTTTTAAGTCGACCCATCACCATTAAGGAAAACTCCAATGAATTTTAACCTCCCACTGGTAGAAGTGTACCCTTCGCTTTTGGCGAACAAGGTTCTAACGAACAGTAGTTTGATTAAAACCATGGTGATAGAAGGCATACGTGACTTAATATACTTTAATTGAGGGTTTTATTTAATGTCTCACTAGATTATTATCTTTGTTAGAATGACATTGTTTGGCATTTTATTGAACATTCAAATGCATTCTGTATAAAATATTAAACGTGTCGGTACATGGCCCAACTAAAATCGATTTCCTCTAGGCTAGAGAAATCAGTAGGTCACCTAAGGACCCTGTAATAAAATCTTGAGTCTTCAAGTATGATTGTCTCTTCCTTGATCCGTTTTCAAGTACATTACAAAAACATTATTCTAAATTTACCATGAAAATAATTATACAAAAATCTTTACATCAATAAATTTAGAAACCTCGATTTACATTCGAGGGGAATGAGATGAGAAAAGAATGTACACCGAGAAGGGGAGAAAGGTAGGACACACAATCCCTATTTAAAAATTACAACCATACATACCCAAAAATTTTAAAACATTCACCGTAGGTCTAAGGCTCATGTACTAGGCACCATGCAATATACCAACAAGTACATGGCATACATTCAAAAACAATCAATTTTGAATTGGGTGGGTTAATTATTATTACCCTCTGACAATTTGCAGATCTTTGTTTGGTCCAAAAGTTCTAAAAGTTTTCACTTTGGCCCCAACGCATTCAAAAGTACGCTCGCCACGGCGATGGGTTATATCACCGCAGTGTGCGCTGGTCATCATCACTATAACACTTTCTTTCTAGCTAGTATACTTGTACAATAACAGTAAAACTCACTGAATATATATATAAGAAAATATACATATAAACGAGTATAAAATTATGGGCCCATACTTAATTTTTCTTTATATACAAATCTTTACATAATATAATAAATCTCAAAATAGTAACTCGACAGTTTTGCCCAACCCTTCCATTGCGTGATGTTCCAAGTGACCGCATCTCACCTATTACCTGCAAAAACATTGTAAACAGAGGGTCAGCATTAATTTCTCAGTAAGTAAACCCACTCTACTACCCTTTTCTCTCCATTGCTTAAATTTTGAATTTCTTTCCTTACATCACACTTCTTTATTCTTTTCTATTCTTTATGTTAGGAAACAATCCATTGAGGCAGCGGAAAACAAAAATGAATAACAACACAGATCGTTCCATAGAACCAAGATCAGGGCACAAATTTAAAGTTTATTCAAAATAAGAATATGCAGAAATTAGTTTAGAGTTTTAAGGAAACATACGCACGTTTGGAGGCTCCTCCAACTTTGTCTCTGAACATATTTTGCTACCGACCCAAGTTTACGATCGAACCGACGTAGTCCACATAAAGATAATCGCAAGGAACTAAAGAGGGATTTGCTAGATCCTCTTTAGCCTTAAGAACAAAGAAGAAAATGAAGAGTATTTCATTTTTCAATCAAAACCCAAATCTGGCGTGAGAGAGAGTGTTTTGGGGCTGTGGGTTTTTCTTTTCAATGAAAAGAATGGATAATGAAATCTACTTCCTTTTTCAATTAAAACTATTTTTTCATAGTGATATTTTAATTGCCCTATTCCCATATGGAATATGCTTGGGCTCCAACCCAAACACCCCTTGTATCCAAACACTCCCATTTAGATATTTTAATTTTGTTTATCATTATCTCAATTAAAATCAGTTAATATATATTTAATATATATATTAACATTTAACAATAATGATAATTTATTTAAATATATGCGAACACATATTCAAACGTAATCTCACTTATTTAATTTTTCTAACAAATTAAATAAAGGCTACGACTTCAGCAAATTTAATTGCACTGTGAAATTACCAAAATACCTGTTTGCCTAAAAAGACGAAAACGTCTTTCTTTCTTTCTGAGTCTTAAAATTATCTTCTATGTGTGTGACCCATAGGCTTGTCATCATACCGGTAGTGTATAGTATCACGATTAACACCAATTAATTGTCTCACTAATGCATAAACCAAGATTGGCCCCTAGCAAGGCATCATGGCCACCCAATAGATTCGGATTCAGCAAAGTAGCTACCTGTCAACGATATGGTTACTGTACAATTCGATCCTTTCAACATCTGTTATCTCAATGAGACCGAGGCATAGAAATAGTGCCAAACTTTGGTTACTCTCGATATTGTGTATTCAGTTACTGGACCAATGACCTGTATTATAAACTGGATAGAGCAACAACTCAATCCCACTATGGCCACAATTTTAGTGTCATTGCCATTTACTAAATTGCATCGTGAGATAACTTTTCCTGTACCCGGGAGTGATGAATCATTTGTCTATCCACCATAGTCTTGATACACACCTTGATGTAGCCAATCACTACCGTATTGACAGCTCTGAATAGAACTGCGTTAGGCTAGTGTCAAACTACACCAATCGGTGCACAAGGCGCTCTGGTAATCTCAAGTCTAAGGATCACATGCACCATCATTCATTAGAGGATTCACCATCATTCGTTAGAGGATTTGTTCCATAGACACTAGGGTTACCATCCATATTGAATCCTCTGGTGGGTCAATCCAGTGAACTTGCCTATAGTAAGCACCCATGTGTTGCACTAGGTTGTCACCAAACAACCTTGACGAGTGAGATCATTCACTGCCTTTCGACAAGGTCATTCAACACTATGATAGCCTTATCGTATTATCTGTGCCCTTACTTCAGAATAATACCGGGGCTACAGATGTTTATAGAATGGCCACCATATGTGCTCATAGGGTTCTCATTATCAAGATTTGAAACACTTGATACCCTCGTCACGGTTCTACCATTCTAAGGACATATATCAATACATACAATGATGATTTACGCGATATAGTATAAAATGCCTTTTATTGATTGGCTCTAAGGCATCTACTCTAACAATCTCCCACTTGCACTATAGCCAATCATTCAGGTATGTAATACCTAATGATCTCAAGTGCCTTTCATGCTTCTGCTGCGACAGAGGCTTTGTCAGTGGATCTGCAAGATTATCACCAGTACGCACCTTACTAATCTGCACGTCTTTCCTCTCAACTATCTCTCTGATGAGATAGAATCGTCTGAGTATGTGTCTGGACTTTTTATGAGACTGTGGTTCCCTAGCTTGAGCAATTGCTCCATTGTTGTCACAATAGATGTCTATAGGATTAACAATTTTGGGAACCACACTAAGTTCAGTAATGAACTTTTTAATCCAAACTGCCTCTTCGGCCGCATCTGACATTGTAATATACTCAGCCTCCATTGTAGAGTCTGCTACAGTGCTTTGCTTGGGGCTCTTCCAGCTCACTGCACCGCCATTGAGAAAAATACAAACCCTGATTGCGATCTATAATCATCTTTGTCTGTTTGGACACTAGCATCACTGTATCCTCTTACAGTGAGCTCATCTTCCCCTCCATAAACCAAGAACATATCCTTAGTCCTCTTCGGGTACTTAAGAATATTCTTGACAGCCATCCAGTGATGCTTACCTAGATCCGATTAATATCTACTACCAGTGCTTAAAGCACATGAGACATCAATCCGAGTACATATCATGGCATACATGATGGATCCAATTGCTGATGCATGTAGGATCCTTTTCATCCTATCTCTCTCATCTTATGTTCTAAGACAAATTACTTAGAGAGATAAACACCATGTGACATCAGAAGAAATCTCTTCTTAGATTCTTCCATACTGAATCTTTTTAATACCTTGTCAATATATGCACTCTAACTTAGGCCAAACAACCTACGCGATCTATCACAATAGATCTTTATCCCAAGGATGTAGGCTGCTTCCCCTAAGTCCTTCATGGAAAGGCACTTGGATAACCAAGTCTTTACCAGCTGCAAGTTCGGTATATCATTCCCGATCAAAAGTATGTCATCGACATACAACACTAGGAATACTAATGTGCTCCCACTCACTTTCTTGTAAACACAGGGCTCATCTTCGTTCTTGATAAAACCGAATTGTTTTACGGCTTCATCAAAACGAATGTTCCAGCTCCTTGAAGCTTTCTTGGGTCCATAAATGGATCTTTGCAACTTGCATACCTTATCAGCTTGCCCATCAAGAACGAAACCATTAGGTTATGTCATATACACATCCTCCTCAAGGTTTCCATTCAGGAAAGCTGTTTTGACATCCATTTGGCAAATCTCATAGTCATGATATGCAGTAATCGCAAGCATAATCCGGATGGATTTAATCATGGCAACCGACGAAAAGGTTTCTTCATAGTCAATACCATGAATTTGTTTGAAACCTTTGGCAACCAGTCGTGCCTTATAAGTATGCACCTTGCCATCCATGTCAGTCTTCTTCTTGAAGACCCATTTACACCCTATGGGTTTTACTCCATCAGGTGGTTCCACCAGATACCACACTTGGTTCTGGTACATGGAGTCCATCTCAGATTTCATGTCTTCAAGCAATTTAACAGAATCTGGATCCGATATAGCATTTTCGTAGGTTTTGGGTTCATTGTCTTAGTAGACTAGTACGTCACCATGTTGAGTCATGAGATGACCATATCTTTCAGGCTCATGGCGTACTCTCCTAGATCTACGTAGCTCTTGTGCTACCAGAGGTGGTTCACTTTGATCCACAAGTTGTGGAGTAACCTCCTCTTGATGCTCAACCACCTTCAGTGGCACGTCATCCCGTCCTTCGTCTAGTATATCTTGTGGTTCTGGAAATTCATCAAGTTCTACTTTTCTCCCACTAGTAATTCTTACAAAATATTCATTTTCTAGGAAGACACCAGATAGAGCAACAAAATTTTTTTGCTCTTATGGGTGGTAGAAGTAGTATCGTTTGGTCTCCTTTGGATGCCCCACAAATATACATTTACAGGATTTTGGGCTTAGCTTGTTCGAAGTCAATTTCTTAACATAAGCTTCACAACCCCAAATCCTTAGATAAGACAAGTTGAGCTTTCGCCCACTCCATAATTCATATGGAGTCTTATCGACAGACTTTGACAGCACACGGTTCAAAATGTGAGTCCCAATCTCTAGGGCATAACCCCAGAACGATGCAAGTAAATCACTAAAACTCATCATGGACCTAACCATGTCAAGTAAGGTCAATAACCAGTCAAGTAAGGTCATGTTCCTCTTTTCTAACATCCATGTGGTTGGGGTGTATAAGGAGGGGGTGAGTTGTGATACTATCTACATTCCTTCAAGTACTCTCAAAAACCCAAGCTTAAGTATTCACCTTCTCGATCCGACTGAAGAGCTTTAATACTTTTGCCCAACATATTCTGACTTCATTCTTGATTCTTGAATTTATCAATGGCTTCAGATTTATGTTCATAAGGTAGACATAACCATATCTACTGAAATCATTAGTAAATGTGATGAAGTATGAATATCCACCTCTGGCTCAACTGTTAGTGGACCACGTACATCACTATGGATGCCTAACAGCCAGTAAACCTTTCACCTTGTCCTGTGAAAGGAGACTTGGTCATCTGTCTAACAGGCAGACTCATATACCTCAAATGAATAAAAGTCAAAAGGGTCCAAAACTCCATCCCTTGAAGTTTTGCAATACAAGTCTTATTAACAGACAAACTATAGTGTCAGAGATATGTCTAGTTTTGATCGTTATGTTTAGCTTTCTTGGTTTCAACATCAGAATATCTTTATTGTTTAAGTCAAGAACATATAATCCATTATTAACCTTGCAATTCCAAATAGAATACCATTCAAACTAAAGGACAACAATCGTTAGAGATCTCAAAATGTACCCCATATTATCTAAAGCGGATACTGAAATAATATTCTAGAAACGAAGGTACGTGATAACAGTTATGTAGTTCTAACAATAAGCTCGTAGGAAAACATAAACAAAAGTCTTACAGCCAGTGCAGACATGTGCTCCATTTCAACGCTAGGTCCACCTCTCCCTTGGCGAGCACTCTCTATTGCCTTTGTCCCTACACATCAGTACAAATGTGAGTACCACATCCTGTTTCAATGACGTAAGTATATGAGGGAGAGAAGTTAATCTCAACATAAACATACCTAAAGTCGTAGCATCTGACTTTTCTGCTTGCGAGGAAAGCCTTGCAGTGTTTCCTTAGTGGCTATGCTACAAAAGAAGCAGACTACTTTGCCTTCTTATGCCACCTCAGGTCCAAGAGCAACCTGTCCTTTGGCCTTGGGCTTGGCCTTGGCCTTACTTGGTTACCATTTCCTTTATAGTAGCAACCAGTAAAATAGGCTTGGACTTCTTCAAGTCCTGCTCTGCAGTCCTCAGCAGTTCAAAAGTTTGCTAGGGTTTTACCATCATGTTCATATTGAAATTCATAGAATGGTGCATAAGAGTCAGGCAAGGATTGAGAATCAAATCCATTTGTAATTCTGCATCTAACTCCAAATCCCAAAGTCTCAAGTCTCTTTAGTGCTCGATCATCTTGAGCACATGAGGACTAACTTGGGCTCACTCAGTCAGACGCCTCCCAAACAGTGCTTGTAATACCCAAGAGTGTCAAAGGTATGTTCCTAACTCAAAATAGTCCTTTAAATGTTAATTTATGTAAAAAGCTAAAATCAACTAAGGCAAATAGTCAATTCATTTAGAACGGTATGAATCAATTATCCATAGAGAGGCTAAGGGGCAAAATGGTTAATTTGCCTATAAGGATGGAAAAGTCAAGGATGAGTAGGCTTCATTGCATTAATGGCATTAATTAAGTAATAATTATGTCTAGTGTGAAATGACCAAAATGCCCTATATAAAGAATAAGGATATGAGTTATACAATTAAAATAAGGGCCAATTGCATAATTGGAAAATAAATGAAATATTTTCCTATAAATGAGATGAATTCATTCAAGCCAAAGGAGAGAGCCTTTCTCACACTTTCTATTTTCTCTCAAATCTTCCATGAAACAAGCTTTCTTTCTCTAAGTTTTAAAGGAGTTTTACTTAATTTTTCAAGGAGAACAAGATAGGAGCCTTGGATCTTCATTAGAAGGGTTTTAGGTAAGGATTAAAAACTTTAGTTTTGATGTGATTGAAGATTTGAAGTAGATGTTGAGGTATAAGTATATATGTAGGATTAAGGTGTAAAGAAGTCAAAGGCAAAGGATTTGTTGGAGGAAGTCTTTAAAAGGTAAGGAAGAACCTCCCATGACTTAGGGTTTAGATTAGGGTTTGTAGATTTTATGAAACTTTAAATTAAGCTTTAAGGCATAGAATTAGTTGATGGCAAGTGTATGTGAACTCATTTATTCTACTTATTGCCTTGAATTCATTTACATGAAGTTAGTGTATTATGTTTTATGGTTGTGATGTTTGATTGAAGAAATGAAGTGTGGATACTGATTGTGGAAAAAATTGTAGTAGTGGAGGCCACATGGTGTTGAATGGTTGCTATTAGAAGTGTTGATGTGTTGTTTGCATTAGCTTACAATGTTATAGAATAATGGATGATTAGGGAATGAGATTTTACACTTCCTTTAAGATGTTAAAGACTATTAAGGGGAGGTTTATTTGATCATAGGTTAACCTATTGGTTAATGTCACAGGAATTGATGTGGCATAGTAAATATGGAAATTCGGATTTAGTGGGCTTAGGGGTTTGTTAACCCTGCTTCCGTATTTTGACCATAACTTGAGTTATAAAAATCGAAATGAGATGATTCTTGAAGCATTAGAAAGCTAAGACACATACCTATAACTTTTATGTTTATTCCAAGAGCCATTCGTTTGAGGAAAGGATGGAAATGGCCTGAAGCATAAACTGGTTATTAAGTTTAAGATTTAACATAATCAATTCTTATGATTATTGATGTATTAATATTATTGTAATTAGCCATGTACTAATGTTTACCCATTAGTTAGATGATCTTTGAAAGATATACATGGTATGATGTCAATGCATGATTAATGTATGAAATGGCATGAAGATGCAATGGAATACATGTTTTAAGATGATGTATGTGAGCAAGAGGTAATGAAATGGGTTGAATATCCAGAGAAATTAAAGTATTAAGCTCACCAATATGTATTTACATGCCATAAGATGTAGAGATGCAAATAGACATGATAGAGATGCATATAGACATGATGGAAACACGTAAGCATATCCTCGTATATCGATTGAGGAAAGATGAATATATGCTTTAGTGCTAAATACGCGTAAGCCGACCCTCCGATGATATGAGCTCTAGATGAAATTTGAGGCTAGATGATATGAAGTGCTTAAGATGTCAAGAAAGGTCCGATCGGCTAGACGTTAAATGCTTCATATGCATTTCATTGATATGAGTTATGAGTTATTTACATCATGAGATGATTTATACTAGTTAGATGATTTTAGATGTTATGTCATGACATGCGATGTTGTGTGTACTATGTTTACATACTTATTGTATGTGGACACATTGATGTTTATCTAGCCATGGGATAAAATGATGAAAAGCATATGAAAGTTAATAAAAGGGAAGTATCCCTAGATGTAAAAGATAGTGATGTGTTAAAATATGTTTAAATAAAGATCAAATAGTACATTCAGAATGAAAGGATCATTCCTTACTGAGCGATTAGCGCTCACCCTTTCATTGTTGATTGCTTTGCAGGTAGACTAGAAGCGAGGGATGCTAGAGACAGCGGGACTACACGTGAGGGGAGATGATTTATTGTCATCTCGATGTTTTATCTTGATGTAAATAAGTAAATGATAAATATTTGTGAAATACCTTTGGAAGCCTCCACCTTATAAATATGTTTTGATTGTATAATTTCTTAAAGTTTGTAAATTATAAGTTTAGATCCTGCGTGACATTTTATATGCATGTTTGGATATTATATTATTATCCTTACACAGATTTTTTCTAAATACAACTCGTTCTCCAGACATGTATCCTCGAGATTCTCATTGAGGGATATTCAGAGCATACTGACTGGAGGGGGGTTTTTCAGCTTTTGACATCTTGTACCTCTCATGTCGAGCATTTCCTTCGAAAAGTTCCTTGAGGTGTAGAATAATGGAAGCAGCGTCCATTTCTCATGCTGTTTTGCAGCACTGGTGTCATCAATGCACATCAAGCATTGAAAGCCATAAGCATCATCAAGGAACTTTTGATAAGTATCCTTTACTTTGAGTGGCATCAGGATCAAGCTCAGCAAGTATGGCTTTTCAAGGATATACAATTTTCTTTCGACTTGAGTATAATTGAAGATTACGATACCAGTATAAGAAATTGGATCCATCCAACCTATTTCTTTCTCGTTATCATTTGCAGGTTCATAATGCCATTTTATGGATCTACAATTGCAAAAAAGAAAAAGTCATAAAAGTTCATTATTATTTAATATGGTCTTTTATTAAACAATGCCCACTATTTTACTCAAGTCAATAGCCCTCACTATTAACTCGAGAAGCCGTTGACGTTCCTAGTGGACCGAGATCCCATCCTACCCATTTCAAACTTTGCTTTGGTGAACAAGCCAAATGAGTTGATTAGGTAGGCCAATAAACTTAATCCACACCAGTCGATAGCTCCTACTATCAACCTCAAATGTGAAAAAGCCGACAAGCCAATCACACAATCCAATGGCCCAACCATTGTCCTCAAGTGTGATTCTCAGAATCAGTAGAGTGGACACTACATGTCACCACGTACACACAATATGTGTACTGTCTACTATGCCTATGATGCATTTATCAAACTCGCTTTGGCAAACAAGCAAAACCTCATTTTAAGTCGACCCATACCATAAGGAAAACTCTAATTCATTTTAACCTCCCACTGGTAGAAGTGTACCCTTCGCTTTGGCGAACAAGGTTCGACAAATAGTGGTTTGATTAAAACCATGGTGATGGAAGGCTACGTGACTTAATACTTTAATTGAGGTGTGTTATAATGTCTCACAGATTTATCTCTGTTAGAATGACATTGGTTGGCAGTATTGAACATTCAACCTTATCATGCATTCTAAACAAAATATTAAAAACGTGCTTGTGCTTGCCCAACAAAATCGATTTCCTCGAGCCTAAGGAATCAGTGGGTCACCTAGGGGTCCTGTTAAAATATCTTGAGTCTTCAAGTATAGTTGCCTCGTCCTTTGCTCCGTCTTAAGTACATTACAAAAAACATCATTCTAAATACAATAAGAATAATTATACAAAATTCTTTAAATCAATAAATTTAGAAACCTCGATTTACATTCGAGGGGAATGAGATAAGAAGATAATGTACATTGAGAAGAGGAGAAAGGCAAGACACGTAGGCCCTTTTATAAACAATATGCTAGGGCACCGAAAATTTTACACCGAAAATGTGTACCGGCCTACGTGTAACACGCATCTGTTTTGTTTAACAATTTTTTCTAGTGAACGGCGTCCATCAAATTTGGACGGCCATCAATCACATGGACGCCCGTCCATATTATATGGGGAAGTCCATATACAAGGGAGGACGTCCCCATTTAAGGACGCCGTCCATAAATAAAATATGAAAATAAAAAAAAAAAACTTTGGGGAGGCTGTCCATAAATTTTGGACGGCCGCCCTTATGTTTGGACGGGGCGTCCATTCTAATGAACGCCCGTCCATACTTAAAAAAAATAAAAAACATTTGGCCGGGCGTCCATTAGGAATGGACGCCTGTCCATACTTTAAAAAAAAAAAAAAAAAAATTTCATCTTCTTCCTCTTCATTCTCCAGCGCCTAGGTTCTCATGTACCCACATAAATGCATCAAAATTTCATACCTTAGAAAGCACCTTTCCAAGATACTCAGAACCCATCCTGTTACAAGATGCCTGTATTTGGGCTGTTTGAAAGTACCCGCTCTCTACGTGAGTAGCAATCATATCAACACTTTTGTTGATATCAGCTGAGAGCGATTGACTACGCCAATCCAAGGATACTGTTAGCTTATATGATCTTCCTTCAAGGATCTGAAATCCAACATAATAGGAGCAAGTCCTAAATTTGCAAAAGTGTTGATATGATTTCAAAGACAAGAAATGAAACCATAGTGCCACAGTGGGATGTGTCTTTTCACCTTAGTTTTACAACAAAATCTTGTACATAAATGTTCGACGAAGAACTAATAGGAGAACCTAGGAGGGGGAATGAAGAGGAAGAAGACGAATTTTTTTTTTTAAAGTATGGACGGGCGTCCATTCAATGGACGCCCGTCTAAACGTTTTTTTTTTTTTTTTTTTTTTTCCAAATGGACGCTCGTCCAAACATAAGGGACGGCCGTCCAAAATTTATGGACGGCCGTCCCTAAAGTTTTTTTTTTTTATTTTCATATTTTATTTATGGACGGGCGTCCTTTAAATGGGGACGCCCATCCCTTGTATATGGACGCCCGTCCATGTGAGTGAACGACCGTCCAAATTTAATGGACGACCGTTCACTAGAAAAAAATTATTAAACAAAACAGATGTGTGTTTCACGTAGGCTGGTACACATTTTTGGTGTAAAATTTTCGGTGTCCCTAGCATTATTGTTTAATAAATTACAACCATACATACCCAAAAATTTTAAAACATTCACCATAGGTCTAAGACTCCTGTACCGGGCACCATGCAATATACAAACAAGTACATAGCATACATTTCAAAAATAATCAAATTTTTGAAATTGATGGGTTAATTATTAATTACCCCCTAAAAATTTGTAGATCTATATTTGGTCCAAAGGTTTTGAAAACTTTACAATCTGGCCCCTGTGTACTCAGAAGTGCGCTCGCTACGACGATGAGTTATATCGCTGTACCGTGCAGTGATTAACTTGATGTTCACACTCAACGTGCAATCGCTACGGCGATGGATTATATCGTTGCGGCGAGCGCTGATTGCGAACATCACTCGTTTGGTTTATATCGCCGCGACGAGAGCTAATTTCCAATAAGCATGAAAGCCAAATACACACGCCGCAGCAATGGGTTATATTGCCGTGGTGAGCGTACATTGATTTGTAGGTCCGAATCAGTTCATCCGATCACCAAAAACACACAAAACGGATTTTGCAATCAATCATAAACCCTGATTTCAACAAAAATCCGTAACCCAATATACCAAACTTGCAGATCATCAACAAATTAAAATTAATCGATTAATTGATTTCTTAAAACATGCTTTTAAGGCAGATTTTACACAGATTCTATAAGGCAACATATTATCAATCAAATACATGTAATCAACCATCCACATAAAACTGTAAAATCTGGTACCCTAGGCTCTGATACCCTTGTTAGGAAACGATCCATTAAGATAGCGGAAAACAAAAATTAATAACAACATGAATCGTTCCATAGAACCAAGATCAGGGCACAAATTTATAGTTTATATCAAAATAAGAATCTGCAGAAATTAGTTTAGAGTTTTAAATCATACGCACATTTGGAGGCTCCTCCAACTTTGTCTCTGAATGTATTTTGCTACCGACCCAAGTGTACGATCGAACCGCCGTAGTCCACACGAAGATAATCGCAAGAAACTAAAGGGGGATTTGCTAGATCCTCTTTAGTTTTAAGAACAAAGAAGAAAATGAAGAGTATTTGATTTTTCAATCAAAACCCAAATCTGGCGTGAGAGAGAGTGTTTTGGGCCCGTGGGTTTTCCTTTTCAATGAAAAGAATGGATAATGAAATCTACTTCCTTTTTCAATTAAAACTATTCTTTTATAGTGATATTTTAATTGCCCTATTCCCATATGGAATAGGCTTGGGCTCCAACCCAAACACCCCTTGTATCCAAACACTCCCATTTAGTATTTTAATTTTGTTTATCATTATCTCAATTAAAATCAGTTAATATATATTTAATATATATTAACATTTAACAATAATGATAATTTATTTAAATATATGCGAACACATATTCAAACGTAATCTCATTTGTTTAATTTTTCTAACAAATTAAATAAAGGCTACGACCTTAGCAAATTTAATTGCACTGTGAAATTACCAAAATACCCTTTCGCCTAAAAAGATGAAAACACCCTTCTTTCTTCCTGAGTCTTAAATTATCTTCTATGTGTGTGACCCATAGGCTCCTCATCATACCGGTAGTATATAGTATCGCGATTAACACCAATTAATCATCTCACTAATACAAAGGCCAAGATTGGCCCCTAGCAAGGCATCTTGGCCACCCGATAGATTTAGATTTAGCAAAGTAGCTACCTGTCAATGATATGGTTATTGTACAATTCGATCCTTTCATCATCCGTTATCTCGACAAGACCGAGGTATAGAAATAGTGTCAACCTTCAGTTACTCTCGATATTGTGTATTCAGTTACTAGACCAATGACCTATATTATAAACTGGATAGAGCGACAACTCAATCCCACTATGGCCACAGTTTTAGTGTCATTGCCATTTACTGAATTGTGCCGTGAGATAACTTTTCCCGTACCCAGGAGTGATGAATCCTCTGTCTATCCATCATAGTCTTGATACACTCCTTGATGTAGCCAATCACCACCGTATTGACAGCTCTGAATAGAATTGCGTTAGGCTAGTGTCAAACTACACCAATCGGTGCACTAGGCGCTCTAGTGATCTCAAGTCTAAGGATCACATGCACCACCATTCGTTAGAGGATTTGTTCCATAGACATTGGGGTTACCATCCATATTGAACCCTCTAGTGGGTTACTCCAGTGAACTTGCCTATAGCAAGCACCCATGGGTTGCACCAGGTTGTCACCAAACAACCTTGACAAGTGAGATTAGTCACTACCTTTCGACAGGGTCATTAAACACTATGATAGCCTTACCGTATTATATGTGCCCTTACTTCAAAATAATACTGGGGCTACGGATGTTTCTAAAATGGTCACCATATGTGCTCATAGGGTTCTCACTATCATGATTTGAAACACTTGATACCCTCGTCACGGTTCTACCATTCTAAGGACATATATCAATACATATAATGATGATTTACATGATATAGTATAAAATGCATTTTATTGATCAATGAACATTATTACAAAGAGTCAATTCTACAATAATTTATTGGCTCTAGGGCATCTACTCTTAACACTTTCTGTGTTCTTTCTCTATTTTTTTTGTGTTCTCTCTTTGTTTCTTCTCTATTCTTTCTCAATTTCTAATTTCTCACCACCCATGATAATAGGCTTCGTATTATGCATAGATATGATGCAAATGCACAAATGCATAAAATGTACATTTTCTTTTCTATTTTTCTTATTATGTTTTCTGTTTCTTTTTCTGTGTTTCGTTCTTTCGTTCTTTTCTAGTCTTTCTTTCTTTCTATTCTTTCTTTCTTTTCTATTCTTTCCTTTCTTTTCTTTTCTTTTCTTTCTATTCTTTCTTTTCTTTTATACTCTTTCTTTTCTTTCTTTTCTTTTATACTCTTTCTTTTCTTTCTTTCTATTATTTCCTTTCTTTCTTTCTTTTCTTTCTTTCTTAACGATTGGACTTGGTTGAGGCATGGATTTGGAACCCTGTCTGTGTGAGTGTATTCTCTAATTCTGGGTACAGTCCTCATCCACACGCACTTCTAATGGACTGTACAATTCTTCTTTCTAAATTCTGAGGCCGCTCACTAAAGGCAGCGTGCATGCGAGGCTATGTCACTCACGGGTTTCCCATCGCAACAACCTTCTCTTCTTTTATCTTTTTACACTCCTTTAAATAAAATTTCAGATTTGAACTTCTTTAATATTCTCATTTCTTTTTATTTACTCTTTAATGTTCTTTAATGTTTTTTCATGCTCTTATGAGTATGTATGCATGTAGATGGGTTCATGCTTATAATTCTTTCTAAATTCACATGTTTAGATGCAATAATGCATTATGGAATGCAAACATGTCATGCTCTACCATCTACAAACTCATCTCACAATAGCACATCATCATACTCATACATGCACTTCTCTTTCACATTTCGTCAAACAATTTATGTGCACATCCAAGCTCTAAATTGGCTACACTTCTACTTCTTTTCTAAGCCACCAAAATTTGGAACAAAATCTTCCAAGATTAACGTCAAACCTATCCAAATTGCACACTCCATAATTTCTGCTCCAATTCTTCCAAAATTCATCCAAACTCTCATCAAACATCAATACACAAACACTATTTCTCATGGATAAGTTCTAACCATCATACAACTTAAAATCCATTTCATATAAAACACATATATGCATAAAAGAAATTCTCTACACAATATTGCTTCAATCATAACTAGGGTAGGATCTACTTACCTTAGCTGTGAGCAATACAACACTATAATAATCTTATTTGATCCAACTCTCTTTCTCTTAAATCCTATGAACACAAATCATCAAAATTCAACACTTTAAAAATTAAAACTCACTTCTTAGTGCAAGGATCTTACCTAAGGTTGATTGAGATTGAAAATCCACTAAAAATTACCCAAGATCTATGAATTTCCCTTGAAAAAGAATTGAAGAAATTGAGAGAATTTGGGTGGTAAGTGGCGTGAAAGAAGAGAAGAAGTGGCTAGGGTTTCACTCTTTAATTCTTGATATAACATAATATTATTTATAGTTTCCCATTTTACCCTTGCACTTTCTATGAAATTTCGTCTATGTCCCTTAGTCAATTACCATAATGCCCTCATTTTATTGCATTCTCCACGAAATTCTATCGCTTTTCACTCCCCACATTTTCAACTAATTTTGAGTGAAAAGACCATTTTACCCCTAATGAAATTTTAAGGCATTTTCTTCACATTTTTCTCAAAATAACTTTAACAAAATTCAACTAAGGGTATAAGGGCATAAGTAAAGCTACATACCTTAATGTGGGCGTTATAGTCATGCACAAGTCAATGTGTGATCGTCGCGGCGATGTGTAATATCACTGTGGTGAGCACGCATTTCGTCAGTCCTCACGTTGGACTACAATCGTCGTGGCGATGGGTTATATCACCGCGGTGAGCATGCACTGATCTGTAACGAATCAGTTCAACCAGCCACATAAAAATATGCCAAACGGATTTTGCAATTAATCTCATGATCTAATCTCAACAAAAATCCAATTCCCAATTTACCAATCTTGCAAATCATCAACAAATTAATTAATCAAGTATATTGAATCAATTGATTTCTCAAAACATGCTCTCTAAGCATAATTTATACAAATTTAACAAATCAACATGTTATCAATCAAATACATGTTATCGAATATACATTATATTGTAAATCTGGTACCTTAGGCTCTAATACCACTGTTAGGAAATGATCTAAACCCATGGCAACAGAAAAAAAAAAAAAACAGCGATCGATTCCATTTTAAGCCAAGATCAAGATACAAATATTACAAATAATATGTTAAATCAAATATTCTACAGTAATATGAACGATCAGAGTAAAGATTAGAGTTCATACGCACGTTTGGAGGCTCTTTCAACCTTGTCTTTGATCGGGTTTGCTACCGATTCAAAACAGAATCGAACCAGCGGTAGTCCACACGAAGATAACTTGAAGAGCTAAAGAGGGATTTGTTAGATCCTCTTTAGCCTCAAGAATCAAGAACAAGAATCAAATGAATTTGATTCATACAAAGTAAAGTGGCGTGGAGTAGAGAGTGGGCTGGAGCTTTTTCAATGAATATGATATCAAAATACTTAAATGAAAAGTGTTATTTAATTCATAGAACACTTGCACATATATTGTGCATGTGAAATCCTATTCCTCTTAGGAATAGGCTTAAGCACCAACCCAAACAACCCTTATGTCCAAACAACCCCATTTAAATGTTTTTATTTTAATTATTATTATTTCAATTAAATTCAATTAATATACATATAAAATATATTAACATTTAACAATAACAATAATTCATTTAAATATATGTGTACACATATTTAAATATAATCTCACTTATTTAATTTTAATATCAAATTAAATAAAGGCAATAACCTCAGCAAATTTAATTGCACTATGAGATTACCAAAATACCCTTTCACCTAAAAAGACGAAAACACCCTTTACACAAACGGATTCTTAAATTATCTTCCATGTGTGTGACTCGTCGGCTCCTCATCATATCGACAGTGTGTAGTATTGCAATTAATACCAATTAATCGTCTCACTACACATAGACCAAGATTGGCCCCTAGCAAGGCATCATGGCCACCCGATAGATTCGGATTTAGCGAAGTAGCTACCTATCAACGATATGGTTACCGTACAATTCAATCCTTTCATCATCTGTTATCTCATCAAGACCGAGGCACAAAAATAGTGTGAACCTCAGTTACTCTCGATATGTATGTATTCAGTTACTAGACCAATGATCAGAATAATAAACTAGATTGAGCAACAACTCAATCCCACTATGGCCACAGTTTTAGTGTCATTGCCATTTACAGAATTGCGCCATTAGATAACTTCTCCTATACCTGGGAGTGATGAATCGTCTGTCGATCTACCATAGTCTTGATACACTCCTTGATGCAGCGAATCACTACCTTACTGACAGCTCTGAATAGAACTACGTTAGGCTAGTGTCAAACTACACCAATCAGTGCACAAGGTGCTCCGGCGATCTCAAGTTTGAGGATCACATGCACCACTATTCGTTAGAGGATTTGTTCCATAGACACTAGGGTTACCATTCATATGGAATCTTCTGGTGGGTCAGTCTAGCGAACTTGCCTATAGTAAGCACCCATGTGTTGCACCAGGTTGTCACCAAACAACCTTGACGAGTGAGAGTAGTCACTGCCTTTCGACAGGGTCGTTCAACACTATGATAGCCTTACCATATTATATGTGCCCTTACTTCAGAATAATATTGGGGCTACGAACCTTTCTGGAATGGCCACCATATGTGCTCATAGCGTTCTCACTATCAAGATTTGAAACACTTGATACCCTCATCATGGTTCTACCATTCTAAGGCCATATATCAGTACATACAATATGATTTACACGATATAGAATAAAATGCCTTTTTATTGATCAATGAACATTATTACAAAGAGTCAATTATATAATAATTGATTGACTCTAGGGCACCTACTCTAACACATAGTATATTTGAAGTTAACATTATTTTTATACTTCAAACCTTGGTGAGATAATAGTTGATGGAAGGATTCGATTGCATGGTAACCATACCATTGATAAGTAGTTGATACATTGAATCCAAATCTATCGGGTGGCTGTGATGCTTGGCTAGAGACCAATCTTAGTTGATGTGTAATGAGACAACTGATTGAGTATCAATTACGATATTACCCACTATCGATATGATAAGGAACCTATGGGTCACACACTTATAAAACAAATCCAAAGAAGATTTGGAACATGGGCAATTTCGTCATTTTAGGATGAATGGGTATTTTGGTAATTCTTATAGTGCAATTAAATTTGCTGGAAGGTTGTCGCCTAGAAGGTTGTCACCTATGTCCAATTTTAATATTGGATTTAATTTTTAAGATTACATATTTTTTTCAAATATATATACCAGTGTATATATATTTTAAATGAATAAATTATCACTATTTAAATTTATATATTGGTGTATGCATTTTAAATAGTGAATTATTATTGTATAATTAAAGCAATAATAATAAAATACCAAACCGACTTTTTCTTGGGCACTAAGGAAAGTCTAATTATTTATTTATAAATAATGGATATTAGTGGGAATATTCTTGGAATATGCCAAGGGAATATTAGGGTTAAGGTTTGCCTCTAAAAAGGATCTTAACCCTTTATTTCCTTATTAGCTCATCTCGCCTCCCAAGCTAAATAGTTGTAGAGAGAAATTTTCTTAGAAAATTTTCTTCTTTTCTTGTTTGAACCTCCACTCTCAAACTAGCAAATTGATCATGTGGGGATTCTTGTCTTTGTGTGGATTTCTATTCATGCATTTATCCTCTTGAAGTGGTACCTTTCTTCTACAACACCCGAAGAAGCCTCCAATCAAAGGTATGATTATAACGGATGTTTAATCTTATGTATATATTTGTTTTGAATGGGTTATTAACATCAATCTATGATCCAGGATTATGGGTTTCAAATAAAATTATGTTTATTATTCCACACTTTATTTGATTAAAACCCTACACACGCAAGCTCCACGTTCTCTCCATGTAGCCCAGCCAAGAGGATACCTGTAAAGGCACCTACTGTCAAAGGGGACATCCATCATTAGCTACTGCATAGGGGCATGTGAGCTTATGGCTATCGTAAGACATAAGACAAAGTGGCTGATGCATTCACCATCATGAAATCCCAAAACACTCTCTCCATATAAAATGACAATAGCCATTCAAGAAAAGGGGACACACAAAGGGGGACCCAAAAAAAGAAAAAGAAAAACACATTGACATACGAAGAGAAGTGTAAGGAACCGATCTACCCAATGCAGTGGAAAAACAAAAACAAAATGATGATTCGATTCCTTTTAAGCCAAGATCAGGGTACGAATTATATAGTTAATGCGTTAAATCAAAATTCTGCAGAAAATATAAACTATCTAGACAAGGATCAGAGATCTTACGCACGTTTAGAGGCTCCTTCACTTTTTCTCTGATTTGGATTCACTACCGATTCAAAACAGAATCGAACGAACGATGATCCACACAAAAACAATTTGAAGAACCAAAGAGGGATTTGCTAGATCCTCTTTGGCTTCAAGAATCAACTTGAATCAAAGAAGAACTTTGATTCAAGAACAAGGCAAAAACATGAGGGAGAGAAAAGAGAGAGAGAGGGCTACCTCTTTTTAAATGAATGAACAAAATGACTTAGGTTATTTCTCTCTCAACACACATGCACTTATATAGTGCATGTGTGAAAGCCCTAATCTTCTTTGGAATAGGATTGGACTCCAACCCAAAATAACCCTGTATCGAAACACTCTCAATTTGTATTTTATTTTAATTAATTATTATAATTAAATCAATTAACACATTTATAAAATGTATTAACATTTAATTAATAATAATAATTTATTTAAATACATGTGTATATATTTAAATATAATGTCATTGATTTGATTTAACATTAAATCCAGACAATGACCTCAACAAATCTAATTGCGCTATGAGATTACCAAAATACCCTTTCATCCTAAAAGATGAAAATATCTCTTGCACAAACTGATTCTTAAATTATCTTCTATGTGTGTGACCCGTAGGCTTCCCATCATCCTGACAGTGAGTAGTATCGCGATTCACACCAATTAATCATCTCACTAAACACAGACCAAGATTGGCCCTTAGTAAGGCATCATGGCCACCGGATAGATTCAGATTCAGCGAAATAGCTACTTGTCAACGATATGGTTACCGTGCAATCAAATCCTTTCATCATTTGTTATCTCATCGAGACCAAGGTACAGAAATAGTGTCAACCTCAATTACTCTCGATATGTCATTATTCAGTTACTAGACCAATAACCGAAATAATAAATTGGATTAAGCAACAACTCAATCCCACTATGGCCACAACTTTAGTGTCATCGCCATTTACTGAATTGTGTAGTGAGATAACTTCTCCCGTACCTGGGAGTGATGAATCCTCTATCGATCCACCATAGTCTTGATACACTCCTTGATGTAGCCAATCACTACTATATTGATAGCTCTGAATAGAACTATATTGGGCTAGTGTCAAACTACATTAATCAGTGCACAAGGCGCTTCAGTAATCTCAAGTCTATGGATCACGATTCGTTAGAGGATTTATTCCATAGGCACTGGGGTTACCATCTACATGGAATCCTCTGGTGGGTTAGTCCAGTGAACTTGCCTACAGCAAGCACCCATGTGTTGCACCAGGTTGTCAACAAACAACCTTGATAAGTGAGATCAGTTACTGCTTTTTGACAGGGTCGTTCAACACTATGATAGCCTTATCGTATTATCTGTGCGCTTGGTTAGAATAATACTGGGGCTACCGACATTTCTAGAATGGACACCATATGTGATACCCTCGTCACGGTTCTACCATTCTAAGGAAATATATCAATACATACAATATTATTTACACGATATAGAATAAAATGCCTTTTATTGATAAATGAACATTATTACAAAAAGTCAATCTTACAATAATTAATTGGCTTTAAGGCATCTACTCTAACAATCTCCCACTTGCACTACATCCAATCATTAATGTATTTAATACCAAATGACATCTAATGTTGTCCATTCTTCTGCTGCAATAGAGGTTTTGTTAGCAGATTTACGAGATTATCACCAGTATGCACTTTACTAATCTGCACATCTATCCTCTCAACCATTTCTCTTATGAGGTGGAATCATCTGAGTATGTGTATGGACTTTTGGTGAGACCGTGGTTCCTTTGCTTGAGTTATTGCTCCATTGTTTTCACAATAGATGTCTATTGGATCAACAATTGTGGAAACCACACCAAGTTTGCTGACGAACTTCTTAATCCAGACTGCCTCCTTGGCCGCATTGGATAATGCAATATACTTAGCCTCCACTATAGAGTCCACTAAAATGCTTTGCTTGGGGCTCTTCCAGCTCACCGCACCTCTATTGAGACAAAATACAAACTCGAATTGTGAACGATAATCATCTTTATCTGTTTGGATGCTAGCATCACTATATCCTCGTACAGTGAGCTCATCTTCCCCTCTAAAAACCAAGAATATATCCTTAGTTCTCTTTAGGTACTTAAGAATGTTCTTGATAGCCATCCAGTGATGCTCACTTGGATCTGATTGATATCTACCACAAGTGCTTAGTGCATATGAGACGTCAATCGAGTACACAACATGGCATACATGATGGATCTAATTACTGATGCATATGGGATTCTCTTCATCCTACCTCTCTTATTGTGTGTTTTAGGACACATATCCTTGAAGAGATAGACACCATGTAACATTGAAAGAAATCCTTTCTTGGATTCTTCCATACTGAATCTTTTCAGTTGCTTGTCAATGTATGTACTCTGACTTAGGGCAAGCAACCTATATGATCTATCATGAAAGATCTTTATTATGAGGATGTAGGCTGCTTCTCCTAAGTCATTCATGGAGAAGCACTTGGATAGCAAAGTCTTTACTGACTGCAAGTTCAGTATCTCATCAACATGCAACACTAGGAATGCCATTGCGTTCCCACTCACTTTCTTGGAAACACAGGGCTCATCTTCGTTCTTGATAAAACCGAATTCTTTTATGACTTCATCGAAACAAAAGTTCCAGGTCCTTGAAGCTTGCTTGAGTACATAAATGGATCTCTGCAACTTGCATACCATATTAGCTTGTCCATCAAGAACGAAACCATCGGGTTGTGTCATGTACATATCTTCTTCAAGGTATCTATTCAGGAAAGCTATTTTGACATCCATATGTCAAATCTCATATTCATGATATGTAGCAATTGCAAGCATAATCCGAATGGATTTAATCATGGCAACTGGCGAAAAGGTTTCTTCATAGTCAATACCATGAATTTGTTTGAAACCTTTGGCAACCAGTTGTCCCTTACAAGTATGCACCTTGCCATCCATGTCAGTCTTCTTCTTGAAGACCCATTTACATCCTATGGGTTTTATCGCTTTAGGTGGTTCCACCAGAGACCATACTTGATTCTGGTACATGGAGTCCATCTCATATTTCATGGCTTTAAGCCATTTAACGAAATTTGGATCCTATATAGTGTCTTCGTAGGTTCTAGGTTTATTGTCTTGGTAGACTAGTATGTCACCATGTTGAGTCATGAGATAACCATATTTATCGGGCTCAAGACGTACTCTCCCAGGCCTACATAGCTACTGTGCTACCTGAGGTGGTTCACTTTAATCCAAAAATTGTGGAGTAATCTCCTCATGATGTTCAAACACTTCTTGTGTCACATCATCCCGTCCTTCATCTAATGTATCTTGTGGTTCTAGAACTTCATCGAGTTCTAGTTTTCTCCCAGTAGTACTTCTTAGAAAAAATTCCTTTTCCAAGAAGACACTAGTATGAGCGACAACAATTTTGTGCTCTTTTGGATGGTAGTAATAGTATCATTTGGTCTCCGTAGGATACTCGACAAATATACATTTGCAGGATATTGGGCCCAGCTTATTTGAAGTAAATTTCTTGACATAAGCTTCACAACCCCAAATCCTTAGACAAGACAAGTTGGGCTTTTGCCCACTCCATAGTTCATATGGAGTCTTATCTACAAACTTTGATGGCACATGGTTCAAAACGTGAGTCGTAGTCTTCAGGGTATAACCCCAGAATGATGCAGGTAGATCACTTAAACTCATCATGGACCTAACAATATCAAGTAAAGTTATATTCCTCATTCTAGATACTCCATTGTGTTGGGGTGTATACGAAGGGGTGAGTTGTGATACTATCCCACATTCTTTCAAGTATTTAGAAAACCCTGAGCTTAAGTATTCACCTCATCGATCCGATCGAAGAGTTTTAATAATTTTGTCCAACATATTATGTACTTCTTTCCTGAATTCTTTGAATTTATCAAAGGCTTCAGATTTATGTCTCATAAGGTAGACATAACCATGTCTACTGAAATCATCAGTAAATGTGATTAAGTATGAATATCCACATTTGGCTTCAACTGTTAGTGGACCACATACATCACTATGGATGATGCCTAATAGTTTAGTAGCCCTTTCACTTTGTCTTGTGAAAGGTGACTTGGTCATCTTGCCTAACAAGCATGACTCGCATATCTCAAATGATTAAAAGTCAAAAGGGTCCAAAACTCCATCCCTTTGAAGTTTTACAATGCAAGTCTGATTAACATGACCCAATCTACAATGCCAAAGGTATGTTTGGTTTTGATCGCTATGTTTAGCTCTCTTGGTTTCAACATTGAGAATATCTTTATTGTTTAAATCAAGAACATATAATATGTTATGTAACCTTGCAATTCCAAATAGAATACCATTCAAACTAAAGGATAACAATCCATTAGAAATCTCAAAAAGATATCCTATATTATCCAAAGTTTAGAGTAGATGCCCTAGAGCGAATCAATTATTGTAGAATTGACTCTTTGTAATAATTTTCATTAATCAATAAAAGGCATTTTATTCTATGTTGCGTAAATCATTATTATTGCAATATGTATTGATATATGTCCTTAGAATGGTAGAACCGTAATGAGGGTATCAAGTGTTTCAAATCTTGATAGTGAGAACCCTATGAGCACAAATGGTGGCCATTCTAGAAACGTCCGTAGCCCCAATATTATTCTGAAGTAAGGGCATAGATAATATGGTAAGGCTATCACAGTGTTGAACGACCCTGTCGAAAGGCAGTGACTGATCTCACTTGTCAAGGTTGTTTGGTGACAACCTGGTGCAACACATGGGTGCTTGCTGTAGGCGGATATACGGCAGCAAGTTTACTGGACTAACCCACTAGAGGATTCCATATGGATGGTAGCCCCAGTGTCTATGGAACAAATCCTCTAATGAATGGTGGTGCATGTGATCCTCAGACTTGAGACCGCCGGAGCACTTTGTGCACTGATTGGTGTAGTTTGACACTAGCCTAACTCAGTTCTATTCAGAGCTGTCAATACGGTACTGATTCGCTGCATCAAGGAGTGTATCAAGACTATAGTAGATCGACAGACGATTCATCACTCCTAGGTAAAGGAGAAGTTATCTAATGGCGTAATTCAGTATATGGCAATGACACTAAAACTGTGTCCACAATGGGATTGACTTGTTACTCTATCCGGTTTATAATACAGGTTATTGGTCCAGAAACTGAATACATAATATCGAGAGTAACCAGAGGTTGACACTATTTCTATGCCTTCGTCTCGTCGAGATACAAGATGATGAAAGGATCGAATTGTACGGTAACCATATCATTGACAGGTAGCTACTTTGCTGAATCCGAATCTATCGGGTGGCCATGATGCCTTGCTAGGGGCCAATCTTGGTCTGTGTATTAGTGAAATGATTAATTGGTGTTAATCGCGATACTATACATTGCCGGTATGATGAGGAGCCTATGGGTCACACACATAGAAGATAATTTAAGAGCCAAGAAGAAAGAAGGGCGTTTTCATCCTTTTTGGGTGAAAGGGTATTTTAGTAATTTCATAGTGCAATTAAATTTGCTGGGGTTGTAGCCTTTATTTAATTCGTTAGAAAAATTAAATAAGTGAAATTACGTTTAAATATGTGTTCATATTTAATCAAATCATCATTATTGTTAAATGTTAATCAAATATTAATTGATTTTTTAATTGAGATAATGATGAAATAAATTAAAATATCTAATTGGGAGTGTTTGGCAACAAAGGGTGTTTGGGTTGGAGCCCAAGCCCATTCCATATGGGAATAGGGAAACTTGGTTTGCCTATAAAAGGAATAGTGTTTGTGTGTTTTCATTATTATTTTATTTTTGCCTTTTTATTAAAGAAAAACACAACACAACCCATTCTCTCTCTAACGCCAACTTTGGTTTGTGCCAAAATCATTGTTTTTCTTCTTGATTTCTTAAGGCCAATGAGGATCTAGCAAATCCCTCCTTGGTTCCTTGCGATTGTCTTCGTGTAGATTTCTATGGTTCGATCCTACACTTGGATCGGTAGCAAACACGTTCAGAGACAATATTGGTGGAGCCTCCAATGTGGGTATGAATCTAAACTAAAGATTAATTTTCTACAGATTCTTGTAATATATATAAACTGTAATTTCTGTGCCTTGATTTTGGGTTCTAAGGAACGATCCATTGTTTTAAAATTTTTGTTTTTTCACTGCGCAACTCAGATCGTTTCCTAACACAAAGTAGATACCAAAATAATATTTTTGGAATTAGAAGGTATGTAATAACAGCCATGAAGTTCCAAATACAAGCCCATAGGCAAAGATAAACAATAAGTCCCTTATAGCCAATGCAGCCACATGTGTTCCATTTCCAACTCGTAGGTCAACTTCTCCCTTTGAAAGCAATCTACTCTGCCTTAGTCCCTACACATCAGTACAAATGTGAGTACCACATCCTGTGTCAATGACCCAAGATGCTAAAGAAGAGAAGTTAATCTCAATCATATACATACCTAAAGTCAAAGCCTCTGACTTCTTCTTGCTAGTGAGGAAAGCCTTGCAATGCTTCCTCCAGTGGCCAAGCTTGCCACAATAGAAACAGATTACTTTCCCACCCTTCCCAATGCCGCTCTCAAGCCTAAGAGCTTCCTCCCCTTTGGGTTTGGGCCTGGGATTGGCGTTGGCCTTTCCCTTGACCTTACCCTTTCCTTTACAGGCAGCCACTAGTAAAACAGGCTTGGACCTTTTCATGTCCTGCTCTATAGTCCTTAGCATGTTCAAAAGCTCTGACAGGGATTTCACCATCGTGTTCATATTGAAGTTCATTATGAACGGCGAAAAAGAATCAGGTAAAGACTGTAGAATTAAATCCACTTGTAATTCTTCATCCAACCCAAACCCGAAAGTCTCAAGTCTCTCCATGTACTCAATCATCTTGAGTGCATGAGGACCAACTTCAGCTCCCTTAGTCATGCGACTCATAAACAGTGCTCTCGACACCTTATACCTCTCATGTCGAGCATTTCCTTCAAAAATCTCCTTGAGTACAGAATAATGGCAATAATGTCCATATTCTTATACTGCTTTTGCAGCTCAGGTGTCATCAATGCTAACATCAAGCATTGAATGCCATTAACATCATCAAGGAACTTTTGATAAGTATCATTTACTTCTTGAGTGGCATCTGGATCAGGATCAGGCTCAGCCATATATGGCTTATCAAGGATATACAATTTCTTTTCGGACTTCAGTATAATCCAAAGATTACGATACCAGTCCGAGAAATTGGATCCATCTAACCTGTTTTCTTTCTCGATTATCAGTCGCAAGTTCATAATGCTCATTTTGAAGAATCTAATGTTCATTATTATTTAACATGATCTATTATTAAAAACGCTCCCACTATTTTCCTCAAGTCAATAGCCCACACCTTTGCTTTGGCGAACAAGCCAAAATAGGTTGAATAGTGTAAGTAATTGATCTACCATACACAGCGGAAAACAAAAATTCAATCGGTAAATCAATTACCTTTCTTTGCCTAGATCCGAGTATAGATTATACTGTTTACATGTTTATAAACAAAATCTGTATAAAGTAAATCCATTCAAGGATTAGAATACTTACGTACGTTCGGAGACTCCTTCGAATATCCCTGATTTCAGACACAAACACTGTTCACCGTCTATTGTTCACATGATTCTTCGCTAATCGATCCAAAGTAGGATCGCACTCACGGAAGTACACACAAATATAACCTGCAAAACCCTTGATTATTTTCCTTGAACAATCAAGGGCTTCAAGAATCAAGAAAAAAGAACAAGAAAAGTTTTCTTCTTGAGAGAGAGAGAGAGAGAGATAAGGTGGCTAGGGTTTTAATTGAATGAATAATTCTCTTTTGTGTTTTAATTTTAAGTTGCACTTATATAGTGCAACAATTAAAACCCTATTCCACTTAGGAATAGCCATGGGCTCCAACCCTGGTTCACCCTTGCAACCAAACACACCCTTTATGGTATTTTAATTAATTAATTAATTATTATACTTTAAATCAATTAATATATAATAATATATTAACATTCAATTAATAATAATAATTCACTTAAATATATACATAGAGATATTTAAATATAATCTCACTAATTTAATTTTAATATTAAAATTAAATACAGGCAACAACCTCAGCAAATTTAATTGCATTGTGAGATTACCAACATACCCTTTCATCCTGAAAGATGAAAATACCCTTCTCACCAATTGATTCTTAAATTATCTTCTAAGTGTGTGACCCATAGGCTCTTCATCATATCGGCAGTGTGTAGTATCGCGATTAACACCAATTAATCGTCTCACTACACACAGACCAAGATTGGCCCCTAGCAAGGCATCATGGCCACCCGATAGATTCGGATTCAGCGAAACTGTAGTCTGTCAATGGTTTGGTTACTGTGCAATCAAATCCTTTCATCAACTGTTATCTCATCAAGACTAAGGTACATAAATAGTGTCAACCTCAGATATACTTGACATGTCTATATTCAGTTACTGGACCAATTATGGGAATATTAAATTGGATTGAGCATCAACTCAATCCCACTGTGGCCACAGATTTAGTGTCATTATCATTTACTGAATTACCCAGTGAGATAACTTCTCCCGTACCTAGGAGTGATGAATCCTTTGTCGATCCACCATAGTCTCGATACGCTTCTCAATGTAGCCAATCACTATCGTATTGATAGCTCTGAATAGAACTACGTTGGGCTAGTGTCAAACTACACCAATCGGTGCACAAGGCACTCCAGTGATCTCAAGTCTAAGGACCACATGCACCAGCATCTGTTAGAGAATTTATTCCATAGACACTGGGGTTACCATCCATATGGAATCCTTTGGTGGGTCTGTCTAGTGAATTTGCCTCTAGCAAGCACCCATGCGTTGCACTAGGTTGTCGGCAAACAACCTTAACAAGTGAGATTAGTCACCACCTTTTGACAGAGTCGTTCAACACTATGATAGCCTTACCGTATTATCTGTGTCGTTGGTCAAAATAATACTAGGGCTACGGATGTTTCTAGAATGGCCACCATATGTGATCATATGGTTCTCACTATCAAGATTTGAAACACTTGATACCCTCATCACGGTTCTACCATCCTAAGGACATATATCATTACATGCACGATATACAAGAATATTCCTTTTATTGATAAATAAACATTTATTACAGAATCAGTTTTACAATAATTGATTGGCTCTAAGGCACCTACTCTAACAATTAGGTAGGCCAACAAACTTAATCCACACCAGTTGATAGTTCCTACTACAAACCTCAAATGTGAAGCAAGCCAACAAGCCAATCACACAATCCAACAGCCTAGCCATCGTCCTTAAGTGTGATTCTCAGTATCAATAGAGTGGACACTAGATACCGCTACGTACACATAACATGTGTTCTTCTCTACTATGCCTATGATGTGTTTTATCAACCTTTGCTTTGGGAAATATGAAAACACATCATTTTAAGTCGACCCATCACCATTAAGGAGAAATCCAATGAACTCTAATCTCCCACTGGTAGAAATGTACCCTTCGCTTTGGCGAACAAAGTTCCGATGAATAGTGGTTTGATTAAATCCAGGGTGATGGAAGGATTACACATGACTTAATATACTTTATTTGAGGGTTTTATTTTACGTCTCACCAGTTTTATTATCTTTGTTAGAATGACATCTTTTGGCATGTTATTAAACATTCAACCTTAGCATGCATTCTAAGCAAAATATACACGTGTCAGTGCATGGCCCTAACTAAAACCGATTTCCTTGAGCCTAGACGAATTAGTGGGTCACCTAGGGATCCTATAATAAATATCTTAAGTCGTCAAGTATGATCTCTTCATCCTTGCTCCATCTTCAAGTACATTACAAAATACATCATACTAAATTGACAGTGAAATTAACTTTACACTAATTTTACATCAATAAATTTAGAAACCTCGATTTACATTCGAGGGGAATGAGATGAGAAGAGAATGTACATCGAGAAGGTAAGAGAAAGACAGGGCATGCAGGTCCTATTTAAAATTTACAATCATACATACCCAAAAATACTTTAAAACATTCACCATAGGTCTAAGGCTCATGTAGTGGGCACCATGCAATTTTTCCAACAAGAATTATTGCATACATTCAAAACAATCAATTTTGAATTCGGTGGGTTTATTAATAAAAATTACCCTCTTGAATTTGCAAAATTACACATTGATCCAGCATTAAAAAACTCTATAGTAGCATTCACGCCGCGGCATAGTTTTATTATGCCGTGGCACACAGTAGAAACAGATTTGCGCCACAGCGAAGTTTTATTTCACCGTGGCACAAAACTAGCAACTTGCACTCTGACGACGCATTCGCGCCATGGTGTAGTTTCATTATGCCATGGTACAATCACGCAATTTTACAATTTGGCATGCTACTTTTTCGTTTTCATGCCATGGCGTAGTTTTATTACACTGCAACGCAAATGCGCATTGTGCATTTTACGATGCTTTCATGCTGCGACAAATATTATTTTGCCACGACTCAAATCATGTGATTGTGCAATCATATTACGTAATCACGCCATGATGAAGTTTTATTTTGCAACGGCCCAAATGTGCGTTCACAGTCGCTTAACGTTTTCCTGCAATTATGCTGCAGCGAAATTTTATTTCTCCGCGATGCACTTAAGCATTCCAGGCTTCTGTGCCATGACGCAAATCACAATTTCCAAAATACAGTTCACATCAATATCTCTAAACGCGATTTCACTGCTGATTCGAGAATGGAGTCGAACTCACGTCATCCACACGAAGATAGTACGTTAGAGAGCAAGAATTGATTTTGCTAGAATCAATTCTTGGCTTTAAGGAATCAATAATTTGGAAGATTGAGTGTAGAGAAAAGAAGAGAAATTTTTCTCTTCAAAACTTCACTCCACGGCAAATGAAATCTTAGGTTAGAAAACCTAAATTTTCTTTACTTATATAATAAGTAAAATATCCATTCCACCCCTGAAGTTTAGCATCAACCAAACATTAGGTAGAATTGCATATTAACCCTTATTTAATTATTTAGTTAAATATTAATATTAATATTAACTCTACTAATTAAATTCATAATTTTGCTAAATTACTCCAATAATAAAATTGGACATAGGCTACAACCTCAATAAATTTAATTTCACAACAAAATTACCAATATGCCCATTCATCCAAAAGATGAATATACCCTTATAAGATTTTCCATCCTTAAACTATCTCCTAAATGTGTAACCTGTAGGCTCCTCATCATATCAACAGTAAGTAGTATCGCGATTGACACCAATCAATCGTCTCACTACACACAGACCAAGATTGGCCCCTAGCAAGGCATCATGGCCACCCGATGGATTCAGATTCAGCAAAACAACTACCTATCAATGATATGGTTTCCATGCAATCAAATTCTTTTATCATTTGTTATCTCATCGAGACTGAGGTATAGAAATAGTGTCAACCTCAGTTATCCTTGATACCTTTGTGTTCGGTTACTAGACCACTGACCGAAACAATAAATTGGATTGGGCAACAACTCAATCCCACTATGGCCACAGCTTTAGTGTCATTGTCATATACTGAATCGCACCGTGAGATAACTTCTCTGGTACCTAGGAGTGATAAATCCTCTATCGATCCACCATAGTCTTGATACACTCCTCGATGTAGCCAATCACTACCGTATTGATAGCTTTAAATAGAACTATGTTAGGCTAGTGTCAAACTACACCAATCGATGCACAAGGCACTCTGGTGATCTCAATTCTAAGGATCACATGCACCACCATTCGTTAGAGGATTTATTCCATAGACACTAGGTTTACCATCTATCTGGAATCCTCTGGTGGGTCAGTCCAGTAAACTTGCCTATAGCAAGCCCCCATGTGTTGCACCAAGTTGTCGATAAACAACCTTGACAAGTGAGATCAGTCACTGCCTTTCGATAGGGTCGTTCAACACTATGATAGCCTTACTGTATGATCTATGTCCTTAGTTAGAATAATACAGGGGCTATGGACATTTCTAGAATGGCCACCATATGTGATCATAGGGTTCTCACTATCAAGATTTGAAACACTTGATACCCTCATCACGGTTCTGCCATCCTAAGGACATATATCAATACATAAAATTATGATTTACATGATATAGAATAAAATGTCTATTATTGATTAATAAACATCATTACAAAAAGTCAATTCCACAATAATTAATTGGCTCTAAGGCACCAACTCTAACACATTGTACTGTTATGTGATATTTTTAATTTGAATTAATTGTCAGGATATTAGAACTTTGGTTTAATAATGGGTGAATGTAATTACTTTTTCGTTGATGTTTTCAGTATTTTGATGATGTTTGGTATTATGATATTTAACGTCGTTCTTGATGGTGTTAGTCTCTTGATATCCTGTTTTGTAGCTTTACAATTGCTCTTTTTTGGTGCTTTGGATTTGTACTATTAATAATTATATAGATGCATTGTGTTGACGCTGCAAATGTTTATAGATATACATTTATCTAAAATTGATTGGTGCATTGTATTGTTATGTGATACTTTTAATGTGAGATTACTATTTATTGTTAGGATATCATAATTTTGGTTTAATTATGGGTTAATGTACTTCCTTTTTTATGTGTTCGGTATTATGATGATGTTTGGTATTCTAATATTTAATGTTGTCCCTAATGTAGTGTTTTTGTTAAAGTGTTAATGAAATAAATGGTACCGTTTATGTGACATAATAGTATAAGTTGTATCAAATACAACTTAAATAAGAATTACAGCTATCCACATAAAAAAATTAAAAAAAGAAAAAAAATCCCAGCTTTCTACTAAAGACTAAGCAGATACTTATGTTAATGTAACGGGATTGTTATACAGTAAGACCTCTATATAGTCATAATGGTGGGACTAATTAATTTTATTACTATGAGGATGTTATAATTTAATAGAGGTGTAGTTACAAAAATTTCTTATTTTATAATTCATGTTTTAGTAGTACAGTATTAGGATTTGAATTCATGTTATAATAGTATTATGATTTCAATTCAGCGCTTCAATTGTCTACTTTTTAAACAAATAGAAGATTGTATCTTAGAACCAGCAAAGATAAGTGTCCTTGATGGAATTGTAAATACAATTACTATATGGTTAAACTGATGTGAAGCCACAGGCAATTGCTAATTGTTTTAAGCATTACAAAATTATGAACCCTGATGTCGATGAATTGCAAGTTATAAATAAAGTGGATGAGAAGAATCAAAGACTCATTGTAGAATTGAGTGATCAGATTTGACAACGTCACTACACTAATCGAATTGATATTAATGTCTTCCTCAATCATTCAAATGGGCAACAAGTCGTGTATACTTTAGCTAAAGAAGAAATCATTGCTACAATTACACAAGAAAAGAAAGGAAATAATCATGAGGATGATAGTATGGAAATTCAAAAAGTTTCGTGCCAAGAAGCTCCAAACATGCTTGAGAAGCTATAAATTTTTGGCTTCAACAAGAACATGTCCATGCTAGCGAGTAATGTACTCGCAAGTTAAACGATGTGGTAACAACTCTAAAGCATAAATCATTCTCTCAAACAATTTTAAATAAATATTTTATTTCATCTTAAACCTTTAATGTAACAAATAATTTTTTTTTTTTTTTTTTTTGCAATATACACATAATTATTACTATGTGGAGGCAACTTTCCTTAAAACAGGAATTAGAAAAATTATAACTTATTACAATGTGGAGTTTATTCTTATTTATAACTATCCCAAGTTGGGAATATAATTTTTTATGACTATGTAGAGTTTATTCTTATATAGAGTATCGCTATAGAGATGTTTTACTATATATCTATTTTCGCTTCACCTTTTTTGGATATTTTCATGGCATTTGATCAGTCGTTTTTTAATTTTTCTATTATTGTTATGTTGTTTATTAAGTGTTATTGAAGTTGATGCAATTTTGTGAATAGATATTTATCTTAAAGAGATCAATACATTGTATTTGCTATGTATTATTGTTAATGCGAAATTAATATGAATTATGAGGAGTATTTATCTGAATGTGAAAGGTTTTATACATAACTCTTGAAATTAATGTGTTTATTATATATATGCAGTTGTTTATGTTGTTGTACACGATTAGGATAAATAAGTAAAGGTACTTGAAAGTACATGATTAGATCATTGTTCTTAAAAAAAAAAAAAAAACAAATTGCTAGCATAATTGAGATATAGTTCCGGTTACAGGTAATGCGATACCTTCAATTGTTTTTGTCTTTCTATTGTAATACTGCATATGTTGGACTATGAATTCGTCTATAAAAGCTATTAATTTACGTATAATTATATTATAGAATTGTAATAAAGAAACTAACGAACAATATTGTGGTGACAATTGTAAATCAGTAAGTTCTTCTTGGAGTTTAAAATTTCAGTACGGAACAAAAAATTCTACATATAGTAAAACCTCTCTATAGTGATACTTTATATAGGAATAAACTCTACATAGTCATAAAAATTATATTTCCAATTTGGAATAGTTATAAATAAGAATAAACTCCACATTGTAATAAGTTATAATTTTTCTAATTCTCGTCTTAAGGAAAGTTGCCTCCACATAGTAATAATTATTTGTATATTGCAAAAAAAAAATATGGTATGTTACATTTAAAGTTTAAGATGAAATAAAATATTTATCTGAAGTTGTTTGTGACAATAATTTATACTTTAGAGTTGTTACTATATCTTTTAACTTGCGGGTACATTACTCGCTAGCATGGACATTTTCTTGTTAAAACTAAAACATTTCTAGCTTCTCAAGCGTGTTTAGAGCTTCTTGACATGAAACTTTTTGTATTTCCCTACTATCATCCTTATAATTATTTCCCTATTATCATCCTTATAATTATTTCATTTCTCTTCTTGTTTAATTGTAGAAATGATTTATTCTTTTGTTAAAGCATACATGACTTGTTACTCACTTGGATGATTAAAGAAGACATTAATATTTATTCGATTAGTGTAATGAAGTTGTCGAATCTGATCACTCAATTCTATAATGACACTTTGATTCTCCCCATTCACTTCATTTGCAACTTGCAATTCATCAACATTGGGGGTCTTAATTTTGTAATGCTTAAAACAATTGTCAATTGTCTGTAGCTTCACATCAGTTGCCATGTAGCAACTGCATTTACAATTCCATCAAGGACAGTTATCTTTGTTGGTTTCAAAACACGATCTTCTATCAGTTTCAAAAGTAGACAATTGAAGCGCTGAATTAAAACTCTAATATTATTAAAACATGAATTAAAATCCTAATATTATACTACTAAAACATGAATTATGAAATAAGAAATTTTTTTAACTACACCTCTATTAAGTTATAACCTCCTCATAGTAATAAAATTAGTTAGTCCCACCATTACGACTATCAGTAATGCTAGAAAATATTTAACATATGAAAACATACATAATTAACATATGAAAATATTTGGGCCCAAATTTGTCTTTACTTGTAAAAAATAATTCTTTACATATACTAAAATAACAAGTACAAAAACTTAGTAACGGTGGACAATAATGTCAATTCTCTCCGCTTGACGACTCCCTTCCTACCGCTACTTACCTATTTCCTGCAAAAACATGGAAAAACAACGGGGTGAGCATAAAAATGCTCAGTAAGTAAATCCCTTAACTCTTCTCCTTCTTTGGTTCTTTTCTTACTTAATTCTCTTCTTCTTTCTTTCTATTCTTTTCATTCTTTCTATTCTTTCTATTCTTTCTAACCATGATGAAATTCATGGTTATATGCATGAATGAAATGCATATGCAATAATGCATAAAAATGCATTTTCTTTCTTCTTTCTATTTCTTTTCTATTTTCTTTTATTTTATTTTCTTTCTATTCTTTTCTTTCTTTCTTGTCTTGCTTGCCCAAGCTTCTCTTTTCTGTCTTGTTTTCTTTTCTTTTCTTTTCTTTGCTTATTCAAGCCTTCTCATTCTTTCTTATTCTTATTCTTTCTTTTCTCATTCTTTCTTTTCTTATTCTTTGCCGATTGGACTCGGTTGATGAATGGATTTGGAACCTTGGCCGTGTGAGTGAGTACAGTCCTCATTTACATGCATGCCACCTTAATTGAGTGGTTCTTTTCTTATTCTTTCTTTTCTTATTCTTTGCCGATTGGACTTGGTTGATGCATGGATTTGGAACCTTGGCCGTGTGAGTGAGTATAGTCCTCATCTACAAGCACTCTTACAGACCATACAAATTCTTCTTTCTTCTTAGGCCACTCAATTAAGGTGGCGTGCATGTAGGAAATTCTTCTTGGTACAACCCTCATCCACATACACTCTTACGAGTCGTACAATTCTTCTTCTTCTTCTTATGCCACTCAATTAAGGTGGCATGTATGTGGGAATTTCTTCTTAACACTCATGGTTCCCCATCACACCAACCTATTCTTTTCTCTTCTTTACCATTTTTTTCTTTCTTTAATTCTTTAATGCTTATTCTTTCTTTCTCTTTACTCTTAAAGTGTTTTATTCTAAAAATTCTTCATTCTTTCTTCAATTATTACACATATACAAATATATGCATATGGATGGCTCATGCTTAAAATTCTTACTTAAATGCACTCATGAAATGCAATTATGCAATGTTCCATAAAATTAAGGTTTCTATTCATACTTATGCTTCTCTTAGGCATTTCATCAAACAATAAATGTGCATATACAAACCCTATTTTAATTATCATTCTATTTGTTTCTTAAACCATCCAAATTGAGAGAAAAACTCTCTTATATCATCACCATACCTACACGGCAAAAACACTCCCAAAGGTTTTCTCCAATTCTTCCAATTTCAACCCATCATCATACCATCACATACACTTCTCATACTCAAATGTATCCAACAACAAGCATAAATAATCATCAATCTCATCTCAATTTCTCAATAATCTTAACATATGCATGCTTAAAAGAAATCTCTACTCACTTGATTTCTTAAACTTTAATTTAAGTTGGATTTTGAGTGGAATTTACTTACCTTATCTTGATATCTCTACTAAGCTCTCTACTCTTGGTGGATTCAAACCTTCTCTTAACCAAGCATAAACTTCATAAGAACTCACTACTGTACACAAATAATCATAGATAAGAGCAAAAATTTTTACTCTTTTTGCCTGGGATCAAAACCCATTAATCCACTCAAAAGCCCTCAAATCCTTGGAGATTTGAGTGAAAATTGAGAGAAAATGGAGAAGGAGAGTGCAGTGGAAGGAGAGAAATAAGGGTTTCAAACCTTAACATTTTATTTTATAACCACACTTTCCCATTTTGCTTTTTACACTTTCTTGGAAATTCCATCTTGTTTCTTAGTCAATTACCATAATGCCCTCATTTTTATTGTATTCTCTATGAATTCTATCCTTTTTCACTCCCCACAATTTCAACTAATTTGAACCAAAGACTTTTTACCCTTAATGCAAGTTTAAGGCAATTTCTTCATATTCTCTTAAAATAATTCTACAAAAATAAACTAAGGGCTAAAAAACATAATTTAAATCATGTACCCCATGTTGGGCATTACAATCCCCCCCTCCCCCCCCCCCCCCCCCCCCCGGCCCCCCTTAAAAGAATTTTTTACCTGAAATTCAAACGAACAACTCCGGGTAACGGTTCTACTTGTCTTGCTCTGTCTCCCATGTAGCTTCTTCAACTTTATGATTTCTTCGGAGGACTTTCACTAAAGGGATACTTTCCTTCCGGAGCTCTTTAATTTTTCTGTCCAAAATCTACATTGGATGCTCCTCATACATAAGATTCTCTTCCAAGTCTACGTCTTTTATGCTCAGAATATGGGAGGGATCACTTACATACTTCTGAAGCATGGAGACATGAAATACATTGTGAACTTTGTCCATACTTGGTGGTAATGCTAATCTGTAGGCCACTTTTCCTACTCGCTGTAACACCTCAAATGGACTAATGAATCTTGGTGCTAACTTTCCTTTATTACCGAAACGCATCACCCGTTTGTAGGGGGAAACTTTCAGGAAAACTTTGTCACCCACTTCAAACTCAACTTCTCTTTTTTTCAGATCAACATAACTTTTCTGCCTATCTTGAGCTTGTTTCATTCGGCTTCTGATCAGCTTTACATCTTCTATCATTTTCTGAGTCATTTCTGGCCCAAGAGCTATATTCAACTCATCTCTCTCGCCCATCTCATCCTAATGCAATGGAGATCTACACCGTCTACCATACAAAGCCTCATAAGGAGCCATCTTAATTGTAGACTGGTAGCTATTATTATAAGCAAACTCCACCAAGGGTAACATCTCATGCTAGGATACTTTATAATCCATACAGCATGCTCTCAACATATCCTCAAGCACTTGATTTGTTCTCTCTGTCTGGCCATCTGTTTGAGGATGATAGGCAGTACTAAAAGCCAACCTGGTACCCAAGTTCCTCCGTAAACTCATTTAGAAAGCTAAGACAAATTTGGAATCTCTGTCTGATACTATTGTCTTGGGTACACCATGAAGTCTCACTATCTCTTTAATATATATCTAGGCCAATTGATCTAAAGTGGTACTTTCCTTTACTGGAAGAAAATGAGCTGATTTAGTCAATCTGTCTGTAATCACCCATATAGCATTGTATCCTTTCTGCACTCTAGGGAGACCTGTAATAAAATCCATCGAGATACTTTCCCATTTCCATTCAGGAATACTAAGTGGTTGAAGCAACCCTGATGGCCTTTGGTGTTATGCTTTCACTTGCTGACAAACCAGGCATTTAGCTACAAATTCTACAATATCTTTCTTCATACCTGGCCACTAATAGCCTTTCTTTAAATCTTGATACATCTTGGTTGCTCTAGGATGAGCAGTGTACAGTGTGTCATGAGCCTCTATAAGGATTCTCTTTCTCAACTCATCATCATGAGGAATACACAACTGACTCCTAAAACGGAGGACATCATCCAATAACTGAAACTCTGATGTCTTGTCCTCAAGCACCTGTTGAACTATTTTCTAACACCACTCATCAGTTACTTGCTTTTCTTTTATTTCTTCCAGTAAGGTAGACTGAACCTCTACACTGGCAATCATTCCTGGTATGACCTCAATCTGCTCTTTACACAACTCTTCTATTAACTCTTTCTGTCTTATGAGTTAGGACAAATAAGCTTTTCTGCTCAAAGCATCGGCTACCACATTAGCTTTCCTCGGCTGATACTTAATCTTACAGTCATAATCTTTAACCAGCTCTAACCATCTTCTCTGTCTCATATTCAACTCCTTCTGAGTAAAGAAATACTTTAAACTCTTATGGTCGATGTAGATATTAATCTTGGCACCATAAAGGTAATGCATCCAAATCTTCAAGGCAAAGACTATTATTACCAATTCTAAATCATGTGTAGGGTATCTTGTCTCGTACTCTTTCAATTGACGAGAAGCATAAGGTATAACCCTACCTAACTACATCAATACGGCACCAAGTCCCTATAGTGAGGCATCTGTATAAATGTCATAATCTACACCCTCATTTGGTAACACTAACACTGGAGCTGTCGTTAATCTTTTCTTCAACTTTTGAAAACTCTCTTCACAAGCAACTGACCATATAAAAGGAACTCTTTGTTTAGTAAGAGCTGTCAATGGCTTAGCCAACTAGGCAAACCCTGCCACAAACCGGCGGTAGTAACCAGCTAGTCCTAAGAAACTCCTTACATCTTTTACTGTCTTTGGCCTTTGCCATTCTAGGATTGCCTTTACTTTACTAGGATCCACTTTAATCCCCTCGCTAGAAATAGTATGGCCCAGAAATATCACCTGATCAAGCCAGAACTCACATTTAGAAAACTTGGCATACAACTTCTTTTCTCTCAATTGTTGCAACACAAATCTTAAGTGTTCCTCATGCTCTTCTCTTGACTTCGAATAAACCAGGATGTCATCAATAAATACCACTATAAACTAATCCAAACAATCATGGAACACCCAGTTCATTAAGTCCATAAAGACTGCTGGGGCATTAGTTAACCCAAAAGGCATCACCACAAATTCATAATGCCCATATCTTGTCTGGAAGGTGGTCTTAGCTACATCTTGTCCTGCCACTTTTACCTGGTGATAACCCGACCTCAAATCAATCTTGAAAAATACTGCTACACCCTTTAACTGATCAAAAAGATCATCTATCCAAGGTAACGAGTATTTATTCTTCACTGTCACTTTATTCAAGTCTTTGTAATCAATACACATCCGTAATGACCCATCTTTCTTCTTTACAAACAAGATTGGAGCTCCCCAGGAAGAATGACTTGGTCGGATAAAATCTTTATCTAGGAGCTCTTGGAGTTGCTTCTTCAATTCCCTAAGCTCGGTTGGGGCCATTCGATAAGGGGCTTTAGATATCCGTGTTGTTCCTGGTGCCAGTTCAATACTAAACTCAACTTCTCTTTCCAGAGGCAAACTCGGTAAGTCTTCGGAAAATGCATCTAGAAATTCTCGAACTACTGGCACACTTTGTAATTCTAGTTGTGGGACATCTCTACTCTGTACCACATGGGCTATATACCTAGAACACCCTTTTCTTAGCATCTTTGTAGCCTTCAAGCTACTAATCAATATACTCAACTGATGGCCCTCTCCGAAACTAAACTTATCTCCACGATCAAGTTTAAATCTCGCTTTCTTCTTCCGACAATCAATTTCTACTCCATACCTCCCTAGGAAATCCATACCCAAAATCATATCAAAGTCAAGCATATCAAACACTATTAAATCAACTGCTAACTCCCAACCGTGGATCACCATGGACTCTCCTGATAGCATCTCATGGGTCACAACACTAACCCCATCAGGTAACTCTATCTTAATGGGTCGACTCACTCTAGTAGGTTTCAAACCTAATCTTTCTATCATCCCATAAGATATAAATGAATGAGTGGCTCCATAATCAATTAAAGCATAAAGAGGAATTACATGAAATACTAACTGACCAGTAATAGTTGATGGACTAGCCTCTGCTTCACCTTGTGCTACTATAAACACTCTAGCATTAGTGTCTCTGGAATTCTATGTTGCAGGTGGAAGAGGAGCTTTACAATCTTTCATCAGATGCCCTGGCTGCTGGCATTGATAACATACATTACGGCCCAACTCTCTTAGACACTCTTCTGGATGAGTCTTCCCATATTTAGGACATGGGGGAAACTACACTGTTCTCGGCCATTTATTATGCCAATCTTTTCTGTTCTTCTTTGGCTGAAACTTTTTCTTATTCTTCACTTCTCTATTTCTTGCACTCTCAAATCTTTCTCTCTACGGAGTGGGAGATGGTTCACTTGGTCCCATTGGGGTGAGCTTGTTTACAAAAATTTCTGCCCTTAAGGCCCGCTCTAAAGCTTCACTATAGGTTTGAGGGAGGTTTGAGGGGGCTCAGCTCCTGTCATTACATCCCAGGCTATCTCTGGCTTCAACCCATGGACAAACTTATCTCTTCTCAATTTTAGGGTACTGACTATTCCGGGTGCAAACCTGGCAAGGGAATTAAACCTCATAGAATCCTCTTTCACTATGCTCGACCCTTACTTCAAATTAAGAAACTCTTGTATCTTCTCATGTACCCGATCCACTATTCTGTACATGGCATCAAACAATCTTCTAAACTCACCCCAAGTCATCAGCGAAACATCATGAGTGTCTTCTATCAACTCCCACCAAATTCGAGCATCACCCCGAAACAAGAAACTGGCATACCGGATCTTCTCCTTGTCCATCATAGGAAACAGTGCCGTCGTATGCTCAACAGACCTAAACCATTCTTCTACCACTAAAGGGTCAGTTGTACCTTTAAAGTCTGACGGTTGATGTTGACTTGGAAGCCCATAAATTGGTTCAATCCGATACTGTATTGTCGGGGGTACCGGCCTTTCTCTTTCTTCTCTAGTAGGCGGTATTTGAACGAGGGTTTCAATTCTTTCTGGTTCAACTCTCCCCTGTCTTTCTCCTAAGACTTGCTGTATAATCCCCTGAATTCTAGCTTCATCAAGGGTAGGAGGAGTAGGTTCTGGTGGGTTAGAAGGTTCCCCCGTACTCACTGCTTTCTTACTACTTGCTCGAGTTCTACGTCTCATCTACAAAACAACCACATTTAATCAACTCATGCAACACTTTACATGCACTCTTGCGGACCGTACAAATTCTTCTTTCTTCTTAGGCCACTCAATTAAGGTGGTTTGCATGTAGGAAATTATTCTTGGTACAACCCTTATCCACAAACACTTTTACGAGTCGTAAAAATCTTCTTCTTCTTATGCCACTCAATTAAGGTGGCGTGTATGTGGGAATTTCTTCTTAACACTCACGATTCCCCATCACACCAACCTATTATTTTCTCTTCTTTACCACTTTTTTCTTTCTTTAATTCTTTAATGCTTATTTTTTCTTTCTCTTTACTCTTAAAGTGTTTTATTCTAAAAATTCTTCATTCTTTCTTCAATTATTACACATATACAAATATATGCATATGGATGGCTCATGCTTAAAATTCTTACTTAAATGCACTCATGAAATGCAATTATACAATGTTGCATAAAATTAAGGTTTCTACTCATACTTATGCTTCTCTTAGGCATTTCATAAAACAATAAATGTGTATATACAAACCCTAATTTAATTATCATTCTATTTGTTTCTTAAACCATCCAAATTGAGAGAAAAACTCTCTTGTATCATCACCACACCTACACGGCAAAAACACTCCCAAAAGTTTTCTCCAACTCTTCCAATTTCAACCCATCATCATTCCATCACATACACTTCTCATACTCAAATATATCCAACAACAAGCAGAAATAATCATCAATCTCATCTCAATTTCTCAATAATCTTAACATATGCATGCTTAAAAGAATCTCTACTCACTTGATTTCTTAAACTTTAATTTAAGTTGGATTTTGAGTGGAATTTACTTACCTTATACTTGAGTAATCTCTACTAAGCTCTCTACTCTTGTTGGATTCAAACCTTCTCTTAACCCTAAGCATAAACTTCATAAGAACTCAACTTTTACACAAATAAATCATAGATAAAGAGCAAGAATTCTTACCTCTTGTTGCCTAGGATCAAAACCCTATTAAAATCCACTCAAAGCCCCTCAAAATCCTTGGAGAATTGAGTGAAAAATTGAGAGAAAATGGAGAAGGAGAGTGGCAGTGGAATGAGAGAAATAAGGGTTTCAAACCCTTAACATTTTATTTTATAACCACACTTTCCCATTTTGCACTTACTCTTTCTTGGCAATTCCATCTTTGTCCTTTAGTCAATTACCATAATGCCTTATTTTTATTGTATTCTCTGTGAAATTCTATCTCTTTTCACTCCCCACAATTTCAACTAATTTTGAGTGAAAAGACTATTTTACCCTTAATGCAAGTTTAAGGCAATTTCTTCATATTCTCTTAAAACAATTCTAACAAAAATCAACTAAGGGCTAAAAAACATAACTTAAATCATGTACCTCCATGTTGGGCGTTACAATACGGCAAAGTGTGCACTATATAAGTGCAGTACTTTGTGAAATAAATTTAATTAATTCATTTTTCACAAAGTTAAAAGTTCCAGCCCCTTTTCTCTCTTCCCACGCCAGATTGCTTTGGTTGTTGAATCAAAATACTTTTTGATTTTGTTCTTGGTTCTTAAGGCTAAAGAGGATCTAGCAAATATGTCTTTAGTTCCTTGGGGTTATCTTTGTGTGGACTAATGGTGGTTCGATCCTACCCTTGGATTGATAGCGAAACCCATTCGGTGATAAAGTTGGAGGAGCCTCCAAACGTGGGTATGGTTTCTTAACTTTAAATTGATTTTCTACAGATTCTAATATGTTGTATAAACTGTTAAATTTGTACCATGATCTTGGTTCTAAGGAACAATCCATGTTTTTTATGTTTTTGTTTTCGCTGCCATAACTTGATCGTTTCCTAACAAACTTGCCTAAAGCAAGCACCAATGTGATGCACTAGGTTGTCACCAAACAACCTTGACAAGTGAGATCAGTCACTGCCTTTCGATAGGGTCATTCAACACTATGATAGCCTTACCGTATTATCTGTGCCCTTACTTTAGAATAATACTGGGGCTACAAACGTTTCTAGAATGGTCACTATATGTGCTCATAGGGTTCTCACTATCAAGATTTGAAACACTTGATACCCTTGTCACGGTTCTACCACTCTAAGGACATATATCAATACATACAATGATGATTTATGCGATATAGAATAAAATGCCTTTTATTAAACAATGAACATTATTACAAAGAGTCAATCCTACAATAATTGATTGGCTCTAGGGAACCTACTCTAACAATCTCCCACTTGCACTATAGCCAATCATTCATGCACTCAACATTGAATGACCCAAGTGCCTATCATGCTTCTGCTACAATAGAAACTTCAATAGTGGGTTAGTAGGTATTCTGCAAATCTACACATTCCCTTTCTGATCGATCTCTCATATTAGATTGAATCAACTAAGTATGTGTTTGGATTACTAGTAAGACCGTGATTCCTTAGCCACAACAATGGCTCAATTGATCGTAGTAAAACTATACTGGATCAGCAATGCTTGGAGCCACATCAAGTTCAGTAATGAACTTCTTGATCCAAATCGCCTACACGACTACATTAAGTAATGCGATATACTGAGCATCAATTGTAGAATTCGCTGCAACACACTGATTCAAGCTCTTCAAGCTCACTGTAGCTACATTGAGATAAAATGTATAATCCCAAATTGTGAACTATAATCATCTTTACCCATTTGGAAATAGCATCACTATGTCCTCTTACAGTGAGCTTATCTTCCCCTCCATAAACCAAGAACATATCCTTAGTCCTCTTTAAGTACTTAAGAATATTCTTGACAGTCATCTAGTGACACTCACCTGGATCCGATTGATATCTACTGCAAGTGCTCAAAGCACATGAGACATCAATCCGAGTACATAGCATGGCATACATGATGGATCTAATTGTTGATGCATGTGGGACCCTCTTCATCCTATCTCTCTCTTCTTGTGTTCTAGGACACAATTTTGTAGAGAGATAAACACCATGTGACATCAGAAGAAATCCCTTCTTGGATTCTTCCATACTGAATCTTTTCAGTATTTTGTTAATATATGCACTCTAACTTAGGCCAAGCAACATACGCGATCTATCACGATAGATCTTTATTCCAAGGATGTAGGCTATTTCCCCTAAGTCCTTCATAGAGAAGCACTTGGATAACCAAGTCTTTACCAACTGCAAGTTTGGTATATCATTCCCAATCAGAAGTATGTTATCGACATACAACATTAGGAATGCCACTGCGCTCCCACTCACTTTCTTGTAAACACATGGCTCTTCTTCATTCTTTATAAAACCGAATTCTTTTACGGCTTCATTGAAACGAATGTTCCAGCTCCTTAAAGCTTGCTTGAGTCCATAAATGGATCTCTACAACCTGCATACCCTATCATCTTGCCTATCAAGAACGAAACCATCGAGTTGTGTCATATACACACTCTTCAAGGTTTCCAATCAAGAAAGCTGTTTTGATATCTATTTGCTAAATCTCATAGTCATAATATGTAGCAATCGCAAGCATAATCTGGATGGACTTAATCATGGCAACTGATGAAAAGGTTTCTTCATAGTCAATACCATGAATTTGTTTGAAACCTTTGGCAACCATTTGTGCCTTATAAGTATGCACCTTGCCATCCATGTCAATCTTCTTCTTGAAGACCCATTTACACCCTATAGGTTTTACCCCTTCAGGTGGTTCCACCAGTGACCATACTTGGTTATGGTACATGGAGTCCATCTAAGATTTTATGGCTTCAAGCCATTTAACAAAATCTTGATCCAATATAGCGTCTTTGTAGGTTCTAGGTTCATCGTCTTGGTAGACTAGTACGTCACCATGTTGAGTCACGAGATAACCGTATCTCTCAGGCTCATGGCGTATGTGCTACCTGAGGTGGTTCACTTTGATCCACAAGTTGTGGATTAACCTCCTCTTGATGTTCAACCACTTCCTGTGGCACATCATCCCGTCCTTCGTCTAGTATAATTTGTGGTTCTAGAACTTCATCGAGTTCTACTTTTCTCCCACTAATACTTCTTAGAAAAAAATTTCTTTTCTAAGAAGACACCAGAATGAGCAACAACAAAAAAAAAAAAATTTGTGCTCTTCTGGGTGGTAGAAATAGTATCCTTTAGATACCCCACAAATATATATTTACAAGATTTTGGGCCCAGCTTGTTCGAAGTCAATTTCTTAACATAAGCTTCACAATCCCAAATCCTTAGATAAGACAAGTTAGGCTTTCGCCCATTCCATAGTTCATATGGAGTCGTATCTACAGACTTTGACAGCACATAGTTTAAAACATGAGTCGCAGTCTCTAAGGTATAACCCCATAATGATGTAGGTAAATCACTAAAACTCATCATGGACCTAACCATGTCAAGTAAGGTCTTATTCCTCCTTTCAGACACTCCATTGTGTTGGGATGTATACGGAGGGGTGAATTGTGACACTATCCCACATTCCTTCAAGTATGTTTAGCTCAACTTGCCAAAGTTGGCATAGTTGTCATTTTGAGAGTATCCTTATTGTCTTTCTTAAGAACATATTATTATGAAACAATTCCATAAAGAATATTATTTACACTCAAGGACAATAATCCTTTAGTAAACTAATATTCTCATTTGTCCTAAGTGGACACAAAAATATAATTTCTAGAAACTGAAGAAAGACCTTAATAATCCACAAGTTCAAAGAAACAAGTCCATCGGCTAAATCAGACGATAAGATCCTATAGCAAATGTAGTAGCACGTGCTTCATTTCCAACTAATAGGTCCACCTCTCCCTCGGTGAGCAATCTACTCTAATGTAGTTCCTGCACATCAGTCAAATGTGAGTACCACATCTTGTGACAACCAGATGTTTACGAGAGAAGTTAATCTCAAGAACGTACCTGACGAAGAAGTAACATTCTTCTTCCCTTTTGCTAGGAAGGCCTTGCAATGTTTCCTCCAGTGGTTAGGATTCCCATAGTGAGGACAAATGCCTTTCCATTCTGCAATAGTTCTTTCCAATGACTTCTGAGCCCTTTCCTTTTCACTTGAGCTGGCTTCAACCAACGCTAATGTTTTTGACATTTTCATGCCTGACTCAGTAGCCTTCAACATATCCAAAAGCTTGGAAAGGGTGTTCTTCTTATCTTCTTCAATGCAGTCATAGACAAATTGAGAGTAAGAATCTGGCAAAGACTGTAATATTAGGTTTATCGTTAAATCTTCATTACATCCATATCCCAAAATCTCAAGCTTGTTTATATACTTGGTCAACTTGAGTATATGATCGCCAATTTTGGTACCCTCTTCCATCCTACATTTGAATAACGAGCGAAACACCATATGTTTCTCATTTCTTTGAAGAAAATGAATTTATGAAGAATAGAAGCTAAATTCATTTTCTGGCACTACTATTGCAGTAATGGTGCCATTGATGCAAGCACAATGTATCTAGTCATTTCTGCTTTTACATCATGTGTATGCTTCACATATACATACCCAGTCTCCTAGATAGAACTATCAGCAGGCTCTGGTGATAGAGCTTGCTTAATGGTGTATAATCTATCGCTTGACTGAAGTATATTGTTTAAACTTCTATACCAGTCAACGAAATTTTCACCATTCCATTTCTCCCCTAGTTCGATGATTTGTCGCAGTGATGTTGGGATAATTTTGCTCATTTTAAGTGAATCTACAAGTGCAGAATAATTAACCGTTATTACAATGTTTATTATTATTGTTTAATAAGGCCTTTTATTAAACAAACGCTCCTACTATTTTCCTCGAGTCAATAGCCCTCACAATAGTGGACTGAGATCCCATCCTGCCCATTTCAAACCTTTGCTTTGGCGAACAAGCCAAAACGAGTTGATTAGGTAGGCCAACAAACTTAATCCACACCAGTTGATAGCTCCTACTATTAACCTCAAATGTGAAGAAGCCAACAAGCCAATCACAGAATCCAATGGCCCCAACCATCGTCTTCAAGTGTGATTCTCAGTATCAGTAGAGTGGACACTACATGTCACCACGTACACACAATATGTGACTTCTCTACTATGCATATGACGTTTTTATCAACCTTCGCTTTGGTGAATAAGCAAAACCGTCATTTTAAGTCGACCCATCACCATTAAGAAAAATTCCAATGAATTTTAACCTCCCACTGGTAGAAGTGTACCCTTCGCTTTGGCGAACAAGGTTCTGACGAACAGTGGTTTGATTAAAACCATGGTGATGGAAGGCTTACATGACTTAATACACTTTAATTGAGGGTTTGTTATTTAGTGTCTCACCAAATTATTATTTTTGTTAGAATGATGTTGTTTGGCATGTTCTTGAACATTCAACCTTAGCATGCATTCTAAACAAAATATTAAAACGTGCCGGTACATGGCCCAACTAAAACCGATTTCCTCGAGCCTAGAGGAATTGGTAGGTCACTTAGGGGTCCTGTAATAAATATCTTGAGTCTTCAAGTACGATTGCCTCTTCCTTTGCTTCGTCTCAGGTACATTACAAAAACATCATACTGAATTTACAATAAAATTAATCTCAAAGTAATTTTACCTCAATAAATTTAGAAACCTCGATTTACATTCGAAGGGAATAAGATGACAAGAGAATGTACATGGAGAAAGGGAAAAAGGCAGGACACACAAGTCCTATTTTAAAACTTACAACCATACATACCCAAAAACAATTTAGAACATTCATTATAGGTCATAAGGCTCATGTACCGGGCACCATGCAATATACAAACAAGTACATGGCATACATTTCAAAAACAATCAATTTTTGAATTGGGTGGGTTATTTATTAATTACCCTCTTATATGTGCAGAATGGTTATTGGCTTTATAGGTTATTAAAAACTGTAGTTTGGTCCCTTCACGAAAAACATAGAATTTGGATAGCAACTTCGTCGCCAATTTCGTCACAGTTAAGCAGACTTCTCTGAAAATTCCGGCAAGAACGTTGCTGCGGCGAAGTCTAGAAATCCCAAAAATTTACAGTTCACGTTTTTGTAATTTTTCATGTAATAACACGTATCCAAATCAAATCGAACACATAAGCATTCGACCAAGATACCAACCAACCAATATAACATCCATTCAAAAGCAGATTTTGCAAATTTTTGCAGATTTAACAAAAATAACATGTTATCAATCAAATACATGTTATAAATCATACAATAAACTGTAAAATTTGGTACCCATGGCTCTAATACCACTGTTAGTAAACGATCAAGTTATGGCAGCAGAAACAAAAATCATAAACATCATGGATCGTTCCTTAGAACCAAGATCAGGGTACAAATTTAACAGTTTATACATTAAACACAAATCTGTAGAAAATCAGTTTAAAGTTAAGAAACCATACGCACGTTTGGAGGCCCCTCCAACTTTAACTCTGAATGGGTTTCTCTACTGATGCAAAAGTATGATCGAACCAGTGGTAGTCCACATGAAGATAACAAGGAACTAAAGAGGGATTTGCTAGATCCTCTTTAGCCTTAAGAAACAAGAGCAAGAATCAAATGAAATATTTGATTCAACCAAGAGCAAACTCGCATGGGAAGAGAGAAAGGAGGGTTGGAATTTTCAATCAATGAATATAAAAGACTTTATGAAAAGTTATTTAATTCATGGAACACATGCACTTATATAGTGCATGTGAAACCATATTCCACTTAGGAATAAGCTTAGGCACCAACCCAAATAGCCCCTATGTCCAAACAACCCCATTTAGATATTTTAATTTTAATTATCATTATTTCAGTTAAATTCAATTAATATACATTTAATATATTAATATTTAACAATAACGATAATTCATTTAAATATATGCGAACACATATTTAAATATAATTTCACTTATTTAATTTCATTAACAAATTAAATAAAGGCTACGACCTCAGCAAATTTAATTTTGCCATTAAAACGTGAGTCGCAGTCTCTAAGGTATAACCCCATAATGATGCAGGTAAATCACTAAAACTCATCATGGACCTAACCATGTCCAGTAAGGTCTTATTCCTCCTTTCAGACACTCCATTGTGTTGGGGTGTATACGGAGGGATGAATTGTGACACTATCCCACATTCCTCCAGGTATGTTTAGCTCAACTTGCCAAAGTTGGCATAGTTGTCATTTTGACAGTATCCTTGTTGTCTTTCTTAAGAACATATTATTATGAAATAGTTCCATAAAGAATATTATTTACACTCAAGGACAATAATCTTTTAGTAAACTAATATTCTCATTTGTCCTAAGTGGACACAAAAATATAATTTCTAAAAACTGAAGAAAGACCATAATAATCCACAAGTTCAAAGAAACAAGCCCATCGGCAAAATTAGACGATAAGATCCTATAGCAAATGCAGCAGCATGTGCTTTATTTCCAACTAGTAGGTCCACCTCTCCCTCAGTGAGCAATCTACTCTAATGTAGTTCCTGCACATTAGTCAAATGTGAGCACCACATCTTGTGACAACTAGATGTTTACGGGAGAAGTTAATCTCAAGAACGTACTTGACGAAGAAGTAACATTCTTCTTCCCTTTTGCTAGGAAGGCCTTGCAATATTTCCTTCAATGGTTGGGATTCCCACAATGAGGACAAATGTCTTTCCATTCTGCAATAGTTTTTTCCAATGACTTCTGAGCCCTTTCCTTTTTACTTAAGCTGGCTTCAACCACGTTAATGTTTCTGACATTTTCATGCTTGACTTAGTGGCCTTCAACATATCCAAAAGCTCGGAAAGGGTGTTCTTCTTATCTTCCTCAATGCAGTCATAGACAAATTGAGAATAAGAATCTGGCAAAGACTGTAATATTAGGTTTATCGTTAAACCTTCATTACGTCCATATCCCAAAATCTCAAGCTTGTTCATATACTTGGTCAACTTGAGTATATGATCGCCAATTTTGGTACCCCCTTCCATCCTACATTTGAATAACGAGTGAGACACCATATGTTTCTCATTTCTTTGAAGAAAATGAAGAATAGAAGCTAAATCCATTTTTTGGCACTGCTATCACAGTAATGGTGCCATTGATGCAAGCACAATGTATCTAGTCATTTCTGCTTTTGCATCATGTGTATGCTTNCATCAAAGTCAAGCATATCAAACACTATTAAATCAACTGCTAACTCCTAACCATGGATCACCGCAGACTCTCCTAACAACATCTCATGGGTTACAACACTAACCCCATCAGGTAACTCTATCTTAATGGGTCGACTCACTCTAGTAGGTTTCAAACCTAATCTTTCTATCATCCCATAAGATATAAATGAATGAGTGGCTCCATAATCAATTAAAGCATAAAGAGGAATTGCATGAAATAATAACTGACCAGTAACAGTTGATGGACTAGCCTTTACTTCACCTTGTGCTACTATAAACACTCTAGCATTAGTGTCTCTGGAATTCTGTGTTATAGGTGGAAGAGGAGCTTTACAATCTTTCATCAGATGCCCTGGCTACCGGCATTGATAACACACATTACGGCCCAACTCTCTTAGACACTCTCCTGGATGAGTCTTCCCACATTTAGGACATGGGGGAAACTACACTGTTCTCGGTCGTTTATTCTACCAATCTTTTCTGTTCTTCTTTGCTGAAACTTCTTATTCTTCACTTCTCTATTTCTTGCACTCTCAAATCTTTCTCTCTGCGGAGCGGGAGATGGTTCACTTGGTCCCGCTGGGGTGAGCTTGTTTCTGCCCTTAAGGCCCGCTCTAAAGCTTCACTATAGGTTTGAGGGAGGTTTGAGGGGGCTCAGCACCTGTCATTACATCCCAGGCTATCTCTGGCTTCAACCCATGGACAAACTTATCTCTTCTCAATTTTGGGATACTAACTATTCCGGGTGCAAACCTGGCAAGGGAATTAAACCTCATAGAATACTCTTTCACTGTACTCAACCCTTGCTTCAAATTAATAAACTCTTGTATCTTCTCATGTACCAGATCCACTATTATGTACTTGGCATCAAACAATCCTCTAAACTCGCCCCAAGTCATCACCGAAACATCATGAGTGTCTTCTATCAACTCCTACCAAATTCGAGCATCACCCCGAGACAAGAAACTGGCATACCGGATCTTCTCCCTGTCTATCATAGGAAACAGTGTCGTCATATGCTCAACGGACCTAAACCATTCTTCTGCCACTAAAGGGTCAGTTGTACGTTTAAAGTATGACGGTTGATGTTGACTTGGAAGCCTTTAAATCGGTTCAATCTGATACTATACTGTCGGGGGTATCGGCCTTTCTCTTTCTTCTCTAGCAGGCGGTATTTGAATGGGGGTTTCAATTCTTTCTGGTTCAACTCTCCCCTGTCTTTCTCCTAAGACTTGCTGTACAATCCCCCGAATTCTAGCTTCATCAAGGGTAGGGGGAGTAGGTTCTGGTGGGTTAGAAGGTTCCCCCGTACTCACTACTTTCTTACTATTTGCTCGAGTTCTACGTCTCATCTACAAAACAACCACATTTAATCAACTCATGCAACACTTTAAGTAAGGAAAGAAAATTTAACTTACAACGGTTGGCTACAGAACATCGCGATGGTGAGAATGGCACATTGTCAAATCCCAAAATCTTGGCTCTGATACCAAAAATGTAATGACTTCTTTCTACTAGTATACTTTATAACATATACAATGAAAACATACATAATTAACATATGAAAATAGTTGGGCCCAAATTTTTCTTTACTTATAAAATATAATTCTTTACATATGCTAAAATAACAAGTACAAAAACTTAGTAACGGTGGACAATAATGCCAATTCTCTCCACTTGACGACTCCCTTTCGACCGCTGCTTGCCTATTTCCTGCAAAAACATGGAAAAATGCTTAGTAAGTAAATCCCTTAACTCTTCTCCTTCTTTGGTTCTTTCCTTACTTAATTCTCTTCTTCTTTCTTTCTATTCTTTTCATTATTTCTATTCTTTCTAACCATGATGAAATTCATGGTAATATGCATGAATGAAATGCATATGCAATAATGCATAAAAATGCATTTTCTTTCTTCTTTCTATTTTCTTTTCTTTTCTTTTCTTTCTATTCTTTTCTTTCTTTCTTTCTTGTCTTGCTTGNAAAAACATCATACTGAATTTACAATAAAATTAATCTCAAAGTAATTTTACATCAATAAATTTAGAAACCTCGATTTACATTCGAAGGGAATAAGATGAGAAGAGAATGTACATGGAGAAAGGGAAAAAGGCAGGACACGCAAGTCCTATTTTAAAACTTACAAGCATACATACCCAAAAACAATTTAGAACATTCACTATAGGTCATAAGGCTCATGTACCGGGCACCATGCAATATACAAACAAGTACATGGCATACATTTAAAAAACAATCAATTTTTGAATTGGGTGGGTTATTTATTAATTACCCTCTTATATGTGCAGAATGGTTATTGGCTTTATAGGTTATGAAAAACTGTAGTTTGGTCCCTTCACGAAAAACACAGAATTTGGACAGAAACTTTGTCGCCAATTTCGCCGCAGCGAAGCAGACTTCCCTAAAAATTCTGGCAAGAACGTTGCTGCGGCGAAGTCTGGAAATCCCAAAAATTTACAGTTCGCATTTTTGCAGTTTTTCATGTAATAACACGTATCCAAATCAAATCGAACACATAAGCATTCGACCAGGATACCAACCAACCAATATAACATCCATTCAAAAGCAGATTTTGCAAATTTTTGCAGATTTAACAAAAATAACATGTTATCAATCAAATACATGTTATAAATCATACAATAAACTGTAAAATTTGGTTCCCATGGCTCTGATACCACTGTTAGTAAACGATCAAGTTATGGCAGCGGAAACAAAAATCATAAACATCATAGATCGTTCCTTAGAACCAAGATCAGGGTACAAATTTAATAGTTTATACATTAAACACAAATCTGTAGAAAATCAGTTTAAAGTTAAGAAACCATACGCACGTTTGGAGGCCCCTCCAACTTTAACTCTGAATGGGTTTCGCTACTGATCCAAAAGTAGGATCGAACCAGTGGTAGTCCACATAAAGATAACCCCAAGGAACTAAAGAGGGATTTGCTAGATCCTCTTTAGCCTTAAGAACCAAGAGCAAGAATCAAATGAAATATTTGATTCAACCAAGAGTAAACTGGCATGGGAAGAGAGAAAAGAGGGTTGGAATTTTTCAATCAATGAATATAAAAGACTTTATGAAAAGTTATTTAATTCATGGAACACATGTACTTATATAGTGCATGTGAAACCATATTCCACTTAGGAATAAGCTTAGGCACCAACCCAAATAGCCCCTATGTCCAAACAGCCCCATTTAGATATTTTAATTTTAATTATCATTATTTCAATTAAATTCAATTAATATATATTTAATATATTAACATTTAACAATAACGATAATTCATTTAAATATATGCAAACACATATTTAAATATAATTTCACTTATTTAATTTCATTAACAAATTAAATAAAGGTTACGACCTCAGCAAATTTAATTGCACTGTGAAATTACCAAAATACCCTTTCGCCTAAAAAGATAAAAACGCCTTTCTTATAAACTGGTTCTTAAATTATCTTCTATGTGTGTGACCTGTCGGCTCCTCATCATACTGGTAGTGTGTAGTGAGATGATTAATCTCACTACACACAGACCAAGATTGGCCCCTAGCAAGGCATCATGGCCACCCGATAGATTCGGATTCAGCGAAGCAGCTACCTGTCAACGATATGGTTACCATACAATCCAATCCTTTCATCATTTGTTATCTCGATGAGACTGAGGCATAGAAATAGTGTCAACCTCGGTTACTCTCGATATTATATATTCAGTTACTAGACCAATGACCTGAATTATAAACTGGATAGAACAACAACTCAATCTCACTGTGGCCACAGTTTTAGTGTCATTGCCATTTACTGAATTGCGCCAGGAGATAACTTCCCCCATACCCGGGAGTGATGAATCCTCTGTCGATCCACCATAGTCTTGATACACTCCTTGATGCAGCCAATCACTACCGTATTGACAACTCTAAATAGAACTGCGTTAGGCTAGTGTCAAACTACACCAATCGGTGCACAAGGCGCTCTGGTGGTCTAAAGTTTAAGGATCACATGCACCACCATTCTTTAGAGGATTTTTTCCATAGACNCTACAATAATTGATTGGCTTTAGGGCACCTACTCTAACAATCTCCCACTTGCACTATAGCCAATCATTCATGCACTCAACATTGAATGACCCAAGTGCCCATCATGCTTCTGCTACAATAGAAACTTCAATAGTGGGTTAGTAGGTATTCTAAAAATCTACACATTCCCTTTCTGATCGATCTCTCAGATTAGATTGAATCAACTAAGTATGTGTTTGGATTACTGGTAAGACCGTGATTCCTTAGCCACAACAATGGCTCAATTGATCATAGTAAAACTATACTAGATCAGCAATGCTTGGAGCCACATCAAGTTCAGTAATGAACTTCTTGATCCAAATCGCCTACACGACTAAATTAAGTAATGCGATAGACTGAGCATCAATTGTAGAATTCGCTGCAGCACACTGATTCAAGCTCTTCCAGCTTACTGCAGCTACATTAAGATAAAATGTATAATCCCAAATTGTGAACTATAATCATTTTTACCCATTTGGAAATAACATCACTATGCCCTCTTACAGTGAGCTCATCTTCCCCTCCATAAACCAAGAACATATCCTTAGTCCTCTTCAAGTACTTAAGAATATTCTTGACAGCCATCTAGTGACGCTCACCTGGATCCGATTGATATCTACTACAAGTGCTCAAAGCACATGAGACATCAATCCGAGTACATAGCATGGCATACATGATGGATCTAATTGTTGATGCATATGGGACCCTCTTCATCCTATCTCTCTCTTCTTGTGTTCTAGGACACAATTCCTTAGAGAGATAAACACCATGTGACATTGAAAGAAATCCCTTCTTGGATTCTTCCATACTGAATCTTTTTAGTATTTTGTCAATATATGCACTCCAACTTAGGCCAAGCAACATACGCGATCTATCACGATAGATCTTTATTCCAAGGATGTAGGCTACTTCCCTTAAGTCCTTCATGGAGAAGCATTTGGATAACCAAGTCTTTACCGATTGCAAGTTTGATATATCATTCCCAATCAGAAGTATGTTATTGACATACAACATTAGGAATGCCATTGTGCTCCCACTCACTTTCTTGTAAACACAGGGCTCTTCTTCATTCTTTATTAAATCGAATTCTTTTACGGCTTCATCAAAACGAATGTTCCAGCTCCTTGAAGCTTGCTTGAGTCCATAAATGGATCTCTACAACCTGCATACCCTATCAGCTTGCCCATCAAGAACGAAACCATCGAGTTGTGTCATATACACATCCTCTTCAAGGTTTCCGTTCAAGAAAGTTGTTTTGACATCCATTTGCCAAATCTCATAGTCATAATATGTAGTAATCGCAAGCATAATCTGGATGGACTTAATCATGGCAACCGACGAAAAGGTTTCTTCATAGTCAATACCATGAATTTATTTGAAACCTTTGGCAACCAGTCATGCCTTATAAGTATACACCTTGCCATCCATGTCAATCTTCTTCTTGAAGACCATTTACACCCTATGGGTTTTACCCCTTCAGGTGGTTCCACCAGTGACCATACTTGGTGGTTATGGTACAGGAGTCCATCTAAGATTTTATGGCTTCAAGCCATTTTACAAATCTTGATCCACTTATAGCGTCTTGTAGGTTCTAGGTTCATCGTCTTGGTAACTAGTAACGTCACCATGTTGAGTACGAGATAACGTATCTCTCAGGCTCATGGCGTATGTGCTACCTGAGGTGGTTCACTTTGATCCCACAAGTTTTGGATTACCTCCTCTTGATCGTTCAACCACTCCTGTGGCACATCAGCCCGTCCTTCGCTCTAGTATAATTTGTGGTTCTGAACTTCATCGAGTTCTACTTTTCTCCACTAATATTCTTAGAAAAATTTCTTTTCTAAGAAGACAACCAGAATGAGCAACAACAAAAAAAAAAAATTTGTGCTCTTCTGCGTGGTAGAAATAGTATCCTTTGATACCCCACCAAATATATATTTACAAGATTTGGCCCAGCTTGTTCGAAGTCAATTTCTTAACATAAGCTTCACAATCCCAAATCCTTAGATAAGACAAGTTAGCTTTCGCCATTCCATAGTTCTATGGAGTTATCTACAGACTTTACAGCACATACTTTAAAACATGAGTCCCGGTCTCTAAGGTATAACCCCATAATGATGTAGGTAAATCACTAAAAACTCATCATGGACCTAACCATGTCAGTAGGTCTATTCCTCCTTTAGACACTCCATGTGTTGGGATGGTATACGAGGGGAATGTGTGACATATCCCCACATTCCTTCAAGTATGTTTACACTCACTTGCCAAAGTTGGCATAGTTGTCATTTTGAGAGTATCCTTATTGTCTTTCTTAAGAACATATTATATGAAACAATTCCATAAGAATATATTCACTCAAGGACAATAATCCTTTAGTAAACTATATTCTCATTTGTCCTAAGTGGACACAAAATTAATTCTAGAAAACTGAAGAAAGACCTTAATAATCCACAAGTTCAAAGAAACAAGCCGATTGGCAAAATTAGACGATAAGATCCTATAGCAAATGTAGTAGCACGTGCTTCATTTCCAACTAATAGGTCCACCTCTCCCTCGTTGAGCAATCTACTCTAATGTAGTTCCTGCACATCAGTCAAATGTGAGTACCACATCTTGTGACAACCAGATGTTTACGAGAGAAGTTAATCTCAAGACGTACCTGACGAAGAAGTAACATTCTTCTTCCCTTTTGCTAGGAAGCCTGCAATGTTTCCTCCAGTGGTTGGATTCCCATAGTGAGGACAAATGCACTTTCCATTCTGCCAATAGTTCTTTCCAATGACTTCTGAGCCCTTTTTTCCTTCACTTGAGCTCGGCTTCAACCAACGCACTAATGTTTTGACATTTTCATGCCTGACTCAGAGTCCTTCAACATATCCCAAAAGCTTGGAAAGGGTGTCTTCTTAGCTCTTCAATGCAGTCATAGACAAATTGGAGATAAGAATGCTGCAAAGACTGTAATATTAGGTTTATCGTTAAATCTTCATTACATCCATATCCCAAAATCTCAAGCTTGTTTATATACTTGGTCAACTTGAGTATATGATCGCCAATTTTGGTACCCTCTTCCATCCTACATTTGAATAACGAGCGAAACACATATGTTTCTATTTCTTTGAAGAAATGAATTTATGAAGAATAGAAGCTAAATTCATTTTCTGGCACTACTATTGCAGTAATGGTGCCATTGATGCAAGCACAATGTATCTAGTCTTTCTGCTTTTACATCATGTGTATGCTTCACATATACATAACCCAGTCTCAGATAGAACTATCAGAGGCTCTGGTGATAGAGCTTGCTTAATGGGTATAACTATCGCTTCGACTGAAGTATATTGTTTAAACTTCTATACCAGTCAACGAAATTTTCACCATTCCATTCTCCCCTAGTTCGATGATTTGTCGCAGTGATGTTGGGATAATTTTGCTCATTTTAAGTGAATCTACAAGTGCAGAATAATTAACCGTTATTACAATGTTTATTATTATTGTTTAATAAGGCCTTTTATTAAACAACGCTCCTACTATTTTCCTCAGTCAATAGCCCTCACATAGTGGATGAGATCCCACCTGCCCATTTCAAACCTTTGCTTTGGCGAACAAGCCAAAACGAGTTGATTAGGTAGGCCAACAAACTTAATCCACACAGTTGATAGCTCTACATTAACCTCAAGTGGAAGAAGCCAACAAGCCAATCACAGAATCCAATGGCCCCAACCATCGTCTTCAAGTGTGATTCTCAGTATCAGTAGAGTGGACACTAAATGTCACCACGTACACACAATATGTGACTTCTCTACTATGCATATGACGTTTTTATCAACCTTCGCTTTGGTGAATAAGCAAAACCCTCATTTTTAAGTCGACCCATCACCATAAGAAAAATTCCAATGAATTTTACCTCCCACTGGTAGAAGTGTACCCTTCGCTTGGCGAACAAGGTTCTGACGAACAGTGGTTTGATTAAAACCATGGTGATGGAAGGCCTTACATGACTAATACACTTTAATTGAAGGGTTTGTTATTTAGTGTCTCACCAAATTATTATTTTTGTTAGAATGATGTTGTTTGGCATGTTCTTGAACATTCACCTTAGCATGCATTCTAAACAAAATATTAAAAGTTGCCGATACATGGCCCACTAAAACCGATTTCCGAGCCTAGAGGAATTGGTAGGTCACTTGGGGTCCTGTAATAAATATCTTGAGTCTTCAAGTACGATTGCCTTTCCTTTTGCTTCTCTCAGTACATTCAAAAACATCATACTGATTTACAATAAATAATCTCAAGTAATTTTACCTCAATAAATTTAGAAACCTCGATTTACATTCGAAGGGAATAGAATGACAAGAGAATGTACATGGAGAAAGGGAAAAGGCAGGACACAAAGTCCTATTTAAAACTTACAACCATAATACCCAAAAACAATTTAGAACATTCATTATAGGTCATAAGGCTCAGTACCGCCGGCCCCATGCAATACTAAAAAGTACATGCAGACATTTCAAAAACAATCAATTTTTGAATTGGGGGGGGGTTATTATTATTATTACCCTCTTATATGTGCAGAATGGTTATTGGCTTTATAGGTTATTAAAAACTGTAGTTTGGTCCCTTCACACGAAAAACATAGATTTGGATAGCAACTTCGTCGCCAATTTCGTCACAGTTAAGCAGACTTCTCTGAAAATTCCGGCAAGAACGTGCTGCTCGGCGAAGTCTAGAAATCCCAAAAATTTACAGTTCGTTTTTGTAATTTTTCATGTAATAACACGTATCCAATCAAATCGAACACATAAGCATTCGACCAAGATACCAACCAACCAATATAAACATCATTCAAAAGCAGATTTTGCAAATTTTTGCAGATTTAACAAAAATAACATGTTTATCAATCAAATACTGTATAAATCATACAATAAAACTGTAAAATTTGGTACCCATGGCTCTAATACCACTGTTAGTAAACGATCAAGTTATGGCAGCAGAAACAAAAATCATAAACATCATGGATGCTTCCTTAGAAACCAAGATCAGGGTACAAATTTAACAGTTTATACATTAACACAAATCTGTAGAAAATCAGTTTAAAGTTAAGAAAACCATACGCACGTTTGGAGCCCCTCCAACTTTAACTGAATGGGTTTCTCCTACTGATGCCAAAGATATGATCAACCAGTGGTAGTCCACATAAGATAACCAAGGAACTAAAGAGGGATTTGCTAGATCCTCTTTAGCCTTAAGAAACGAGGCAAGATCAAATGAAATATTTGATTCAACCAAGAGCAAACTCGCAGGAAGAGAGAAAGGAGGGTTGGAATTTTCAATCAATGAATATAAAGACTTTAGAAAAGTTATTTAATTCATGGAACACATGCACTTATATAGTGCATGTGAAACCATATTCCACTTAGAGAATAGCTTAGGCACCAACCCAATAGCCCCTATGTCCAAACAACCCCTTTAGATATTTTAGTTTAATTATCATTATTCAGTTAAATTCAATTAATATAAATTTAATATATAATATTTAACAATAACGATAATTCATTTAATATATGCGAACACATATTTAAATATAATTCACTTATTTATTTCATTAACAAATTAATAAAGGCTACGACCTCAGCAATTTATTTCACTGTAAATTACCAAAACTTTTCGCCTAAAAGATAAAACACCTTTCTATAAACTGGTTCTTAATTATCTCTATGTGTGTGACCCGTCGGCTCTCTCATCATACCAATTGTGTGTAGTATCGCGATTACCCATAATAGTCTCACTACACACAGACCAAGTTTAGACCCCTAGCAAGGTCATGGACACCTGCATAGATTCGGATCGCAGCGAAGCAGCTACTGTCAACGATATGGTTACCATACAAATCCAATCCTTTCATCATTTGTTATCTTGACGAGATGAGGCATAGAAAATGTCAACCCGGTTACTCTCGATATTATGTATTCAGTTACTAAACCAATGACTGAATTATAAACTAGATAGAACAAGAACTTAATCCACTGTGCCACAGTTTTAGTGTCATTGCCCGTTTACTGAATTGCGCCGTGAGATAATTTCCCCATACCCGGAGGAGTGAGAATCCTCTGTCGATCCACCATAGTCTTGATACACTCCTTGATGCAGCCAATCACATCGTATTGACACTCTGAATAGACCTACGTTAGGCTAGTGTCAAACTCAACCAATCGGTGCACAAGGCGCTCTGGTGGGTCTCAAGTCTAAGGGATCACATACACCCCATCGTTAGAGGATTTGTTCCATAGACACTGGGTACCATCCATATGGAATCGTCTGGTGGGTCAGTCATAGTGAACTTGCCTATAGCAAGCACCCATGTGTTTGTACCAGGTTGTCACCAAAAAAACCTTGACAAGTGAGATCAGTCACTACCTTTTGACAGGGTTGTTCAATGATGGAATCAGAAAATGTCATATTAACCCCCTAATGTTTGTCTTTGATTGTATTTGTTTCCTAATTGTACTCAATATTACTTTATTTTGGTTTAGAAAGCAAATGGAGGTGTTAATTGAAAACGGAATTAATTAGGGGAATTCGGACAGTTTCGCCACGGCTTCGCTATTCTGGCATAATTCTCTCATCCGAGCTCCGATTGATGATGATCAAAGTGATGTGAACTCTAAGAAAGAGCTCTACAACTTCCTGTTTGAGTTTTAAGAGATACTGACTGGAATAAATGTTGTATTGGCTTGAAGTTGGCACGCACCTGCCACATTAACCGACGTCCTGGAGCGTTCTGACTTGTTATGCCAAGTCAGTCTTTTATTGCACGTTTGAAGACATACATGCTGCACGAAAATTCAGCTGGAAACACCACCTTCCTATTTTATTAGGACTCTATTTATTTTATTTCCAATTAGAATTAAATAGGATTAATGTTTTTAGGATAGCGAAGAATATTTCTTTTAGGCAGATTGGTGAGGATTTGAATCTTAAATTAGATTTTAAAAGGGAGAATCAATTAGTTTTGGGGGGACCACGCCTCTCTCTTCTCTTCTCTAGGAATTTTATTCTTTTTTGGAGTTTTTGGTTGATGGCCATGACAGCGGCTAAAAAACTTTTGTAACTTGGTCGTCGGACAACGGAGACCTCGGAATCACAACATGTGAGATCTAATCTAATGTTAGTTTTAGTGTTCAATTTTGTGTTTGATTATTGAATGTTATTATTCTGTGCATATTTATGATGATGCATTTAATTACTAGGAGGCCTACTAGTGTATTATTTGTTGAAATTACCGCTAAGTTTGATATCAAATCCGTAATGTTTTATCCCTCCAACTTGTGAAGCAATTCAGGATAGTAATTTGCTGCGTCAGGAATTATAACCTATGAAGAACATTCACTAAATTAATACAACCGCCTTGTGTTTGTGTTGTTTAGCTTCATCGATCTCTCTAATTCTTAGGCTGCCACTAATTAAATCTTGAGCGCTTGTCTAGGGTTGTTTAGTGGTAAAGATAATTAGAAAGCGCTTGTTTCCTAATTAATTAAAATTAGGAGAGATAGAGAAATAGTTCCAAACGGTGATATTCATGTATGGAATGATTATTTTTGCATCAATGATCAGTTGTGAGATTCCGAGGTGGATGTGACGGAGACCGAGTTTCGTATATTAATTGATTTCGAATTGAACTGTTTTGTTTTTGGTTCTTTGCTAGAACGTTTTCGTTTTTACACAAAACGCCCCAGCTTTGTTCACATAACATAAACTCGGCTAGACACTCTTTGTGGATGGACCCTTGCTTACCCCTATTTACAGTTTAGTAGTTAGATCATCGAAGGTTTTAATTCTGGTGCCTACGACAGCACGCCAGATTTTTGGCGGCCGTTGCCGGGAGTGACTAGTCTGATTTTTTTTTGTTTTTGTGTTTGTTGTGATTTTTATTTGTTCTTGTTATTTTATTTTTATTTTCCAAAAAAAAAATATATATATATTTTGGTATACTGTTCACGGCAGGAATTTTGGTGAGTTAGGAGTGCTGCGAGTACCCATTTCGAAGAAAACGACGTTCTGAGCAAAACTAGAAAATTTCTAGCCCCACCTTCTTAAGGCCAAATTGATGTTTTATGATAGAGTTTTTTCCGTTTTAGTGTTTCTGGCGAATTTAATTTAATTTTTTTTTTTAATTTTCTAGTTGGTTTTCAATTTTTGTCATTCATTCTAATTCTTTTATTAGTTTTTTGTTGTATGACCAGGTCCCTCCCTTGGTGATTAACATTCGATTCGGAAAGAGAGACCACTTGCGCAAGTTAAGGAAGGAAGTTCGGAGAAATTCTGATGGAAAGCTATTTGGCTTTTGATTCCCAATTGCTAGCAAACTCTGATATAGAAGAGGAGGACATCATGGCTGCAAATCGGAACTTTGAAAGAGCTTGCTGCCCTGCTTTGAAATCAAGCACTCTTATGCATAATGTTTCTGTTAGATGATGTTGTTGACTACTACTTTTGATTAAAATCTGACTAATCATCTCTTGTTTCCCACTTTTCATCTGGTACTTGCAGGTGTAAGATACATAACCATTTAAAGGAGCTTCATGTGTTTGCACAAGTATGAAACCTACGGGGGTGACCGACGAGAGCAAATTAAATAAGAGCCTTCCCGTTATTCTTTGAAGGATTTGGCTAAGGATGGCTCTATTATCTACCTCTCGAACTATACCACATGGAACGAGCATGAAGAGATTATTTCTGGAGAAATACTTCCCAGCTTCAAAGGCAGCAAACATTCGGAAAGAAATTTGTGGTATAAAGGCAGCACAACGGAGAGTCCTTACATGAATTAACTGTGAGCGTTTTTTAAAGAAATTGTGTGCAAGCTGCCCCCCATCATCAGATTAGTGAGCAGTTACTGATCCAATATTTCTATGAGGGCCTTACATCTAACTAATAGGAGCATGATTGATGCTGCAAGTGGAGGAGCGTGGTGGATAAGACTCCCAGGGCCGCGAGACTATGATTGCAAATATGGAGCCAATTCTCAACAGTTTGGCAGTAGCTTGACCTTCATCTAGGCGTGATAATGAGGTAAATATTTCTTCCCTAGAACAACAAATCCGATGGTCTACACTTCTATTGTTCGTCAAATGGCTGTAGGTAATATGCAAACCGTGAAGGCCTTGTGGAATTTGTTCGGTAGTAGGGCATCCAACTGATATGTGCCCAACTCTTCAAGAGGAGCCTGTTCAGCAAGTGAATGTAGCAGTGGTTTCCCTGGACAACCGCAAAGGAAGTAGATCACTTATTCAGCACATATAACCCTGGATGGAGGGATCACCCTAAATCTTGGCTATGGGAATCCACAAGTGATCAGCCTCACCATCAAAACCAGCTCAATTACCAGCACGTAAAAGTACAAGCAGCAATACCCCCTAGAAAACAACCGAGCCAAACTTCTAATTCTGGTCATGTCTTTAGAAGATATTGTAAGTCTCTTGCAACTAATACTTTGCAATTTCAACAGGGAGAGAGCCAGTGTTCAAAGTTTGGAGAAATCAAATGAGTCCAATGGCAACCGCGATCAATAGGCTGGAGGGCGCAAAGTTCGGGGAAATACCTTCTCAAACAGTGGTAAATCCAAGAGAAAATGTAAGTGTGATCGTCTTGAGAGTGGTAAAGAGGTTGAGTTTCCAAGAAGCGCAGCCCTGCATCGTCGAAGGAAGAAAAGGAGAAAAATGTAGTTGTAGACAGCACATTCCCAATGACGATGGTGTTCCTAAGCGTAAGTTTCCGCCTTCTGTCCGACTATAAACCAGTACCACCTTTTCCTCAAGCTTTAGCAGAATCTAGAAGAAGATGAGCAAAACAGAGATATGTATGAGACTTTTCGTAGTGCGATGAGTAAATATTCCACTTTTTGATGCTATTAAACAAGTACCTCGTTATAGCAAATTCTTGAAAGAATTGTGCACACTTAAGCGGAAACAGAAACTTAAGGGTGTGAAAAGGTAGAGAGTGGGAGAGAATATGTTTCTGCTGATGATTCAGAGAAAACTCCCAGTGAAGTGCAAGGATCCAGGTATGTTTATCTCCTTGTATGATAGGTACACTAGTTTGAGAAGGCCCATGTTAGATTTAGGCGAGCTTCTATCAATGTCATGCCATATTCCCATATATGCTTCTTTGAAACTTGCGACCTTTGAATAAAATAGTGTTGTAATTCAATTAGCTGATGGATCTAATGCTTATCCTAAGGGTGTATGTATTGAGGATGACTTTTTGGTACAAGTTAATGGCTTAATTTTCCCTACTGATTTCTATGGCTTGATATGGAAAACGGAGAGTAAGTCTGCTCCTATTTTGTTAGGAAGACCTTTTCTTAAAGACATCCAAGACTAAGATAGATGTTCATAGTGGCATACTTACACATGGAATTTGATGGTGACTTGTCAAATTAATATTTATGATGCCAGAAAATATCCTGATGATGATGATGATCATCATGTTTATTCTATTGATGGGTTGATTCTTTAGCACATGAAGTTTTTTGAATGATGGAAAAGATAGAAGGGAGTTGCCATTAGTAAGCATCTTGAGGAAGAGAATGAGGAGTTAGCTTTGAGTACTGATTTTTAGGAGACTGTTGCAGCGTTAATGATTCTCCGAAAGTTACAGCACCGTCAGGTAAGTTCCTTATATTGCATTACCAACTTCTAACGAGAGGCCTTTACCTTTTGTTTTGCCAGGATCCCGTTTCCAGATTTGAAGCCTCTCCCTAGTTATCACCTCAAGTACGCTGTTCCTTGAGACGAAGGAACGACCGGAAATCTCCGGTAAACTCAGTGGCATCGCAAGAGAAAACCATTAGGTCGAGCCACGACAATAAACAAAGGCGCTGCTATGGGAGGCAACCCAAGGGGAGTTTATTTTCTTTTCTAGCTTAAATTTTGGTTATTGTTGCCTTTTCCTTTGCATTTCATCTTACATTGGGGACAATGTCAGTTTTAAGGTGGGGGAGGGATTTAGGTTTTGTTTAGGTTCTGTTTTTTGTGTAAAAAAAAAAAAAAAAATCTGCTAGTTAGGGTATATCGGCTGGAAACCAGAACACCGCCTTAAAACTGCCTAGCAGTACTTGGCAACCTCGGGTATAACACGCCCACGTACACTTAAAACGAAATCCGCCATTGTTTTTTAGGAAGGTTTATATTTTAATCAATCTTTGAACAGCCTCTAGTGATGCATGAAATAGTAACTTGACTTTGTTATTGAGCATTCCTTGACTTAGGACGTTAGCAAATCTTTCATAAAATAGAGTTAATCATATTTGAATCTTTGTAGTTTGAAATAATATGTCTTGAGAAGCTTGTGTAACTGGTGACGAAGCATGATTGAGGAGGTAGTGTAAACAACCCTTAAAGAAAAAAGAAAAAAATTGTTTCTCTTAAGCTAGTCCTAAATTTGGGTTAGCAAATAGGAAAAGAAAAAGAAAGGTTGTAGTGAGTCGAGATGGAGCGTAAAAAACCACCGCACTCATAAACACAACCATGAAATGAGATGGAGCATAAATGCACTCATTCTTTTTCAAAACAAAAAAAAAAAAAAAAAAAAAAAAAAAAAAAAAAAAAAAAAGAGAAAAAATTGTATCCTTAGTTTGCTACCCAGTTTGTAGTAGTAAAGAGAAACAGTAAAAGAAAATTGAGATGGTGAGTTGTTACACAATTGGTTGTGATTAGTTTCCTTGTTTGCATTGACTCATTGAGAGTAATTGTGGAAATGATGAGAGAGATGAATGTCATACTCTGTTTTATTTTATTTCTGCTTTCCTAAGTTAGGTATGAATATGCATGATTAAATATTGTTGCTTATGCATCATGCTGATGTTCTTGAGATGACTGGAGATGATGTGTGTTTCCTGATATGACTTGAGTGTAGGGTTTGTTTGAATTAGTTTGCCCTAGGACGTGCAAAAGCTAAGTGTGGGGGAATTTGATGGGAATGCAAAATGTCAATTTAACACCCCTTAATGTTTAGTCTTTTATATGTATTTGTTTCCTAATTGTACTCATTATTACTTTATTTTGGTTTAGGAAGCAAATGGAGGTGTTAATTGAAAAAAGGAATTAATTAGGGGAATTCGGACAGTTTCGCCACTGCTTCGTATTATGGGCATAATTCTCTCAATCCGAGCTCCGATTGAGATGATTCAAAGTGAGTGGAACTCTAAGAGAAGAGCTCTACAACTTTCATGTTTTGAGTTTTTAGAGATACGACTGAATAAAGGTTGTAATTGAGCTTGAAGTTGACGCACCTGCATTACCGACGTCCTGGAGCGTTCTGACTTGTTATTGCAAGTCAGTCTTTTATTGCACGTTTTGAAGACATACATGCTGCACGAAATTACAGCTGTAAACACGCACCTTCCTATTTTATTAGGACTCTATTTATTTTATTTCCAATTGAATTAAATTAGGATTAATGTTATTTTAGGATAGGAGAATATTTCTTTTAGGAGATTGAGTGGATTGAATTCTTAAATTAGATTTTAAAGGGAGATCAGATTAGGTTTTGGGGGGCCACGCCTCTCTCTCTCTTCTCTGGAATTTTTATTTCTTTTTTGGAGTTTTGGTTGATGGCCATGAGCGGCTAAAAACTTTTGTAACTTGGTCGTCGGAAACGGAGACTCGGAATCAACCAACTGTGAATCTAATCTATGTTATTTAGTGTTCATTTTTTGTGTTTGAGTATTGAATGTTATTCTGTGCATATTTCATGATTGATGCATTTATTAACTAGGAGGCCTACTAGTGTATTATTTGTTGAATCTAACCGCCCTAAGTTGATATCAAATCCGTAATTGTTTGATCCCTCCAACTTGTGAAGCATTAGGATTAGTAATTTGCTGCGTCAGGAATTAATAACCTTATGAGAACATTCAACTAAATTAAATACAACCGCTTGTGTTTTGTGTTGTTTAGGCTTCAATCGATCTCTCTAATTCTTAAGGCTGCCACGTAGATTAAATCTTGAGCGCTTGTCTAGGGTTGTTAGTGGTAAGATTAATTAGAGCGCTTGTTTCCTAATTTAATTAAAATTAAGGAGAGATAGGAAATAGTTCCAACGGTGAATATTCAATGTATGAATTGATTATTTTTGCATCAATGATCAGTTGTGAGATTTCGATGGTGGATGTTGACGAAGACCGAGTTTCTATATTAATTGATTTCGAATTGACTGTTTTTGTTTTTGGTCTTTGCTAAGAACGTTTCCTGTTTACACAAAACGCCCCACTTTGTTCACATAACATCAAACTCGGCTAGACACTCCTTGTGGGATCGACCCTTGCTTACCCTATTTACAGTTTAGTAGTTAGTTCGGAGGTTTTAATTCTGGGTGCCTACGACAGCACGCCATTCAACCCTATGATAGCCTTACCGTATTATTTGTGCCTTACTTCAAATATATTAGGGCTACGGATGTTTCTAAAAATGGTCCCACCATATGTGCTCATAGGGGTTCTCACTATCAAGATTTGAAGCACTTGATTACCCTCATCACGATTCTACACATCTAAGACTTATATCAATACATACAATGATGATTTATGCGATATTGAATATAATGCCTTTTATTAAACAAGAATAGTATTATAAAGAGTCATCATACAATAATTGAGGCTTAGGACCCCACTCTAACAACATTCAGTTTTGTTATATTTTATGAAATGATATTATTTCATCACATCGAAAATAAAAGGTGTGGAACACTAGGTGAACCCATTTTAAACATTGCAAGTGTTGGTTGAATATCGTGATGATCTTTTTTTATTATTTTTCATTTCCACGTCACAATTGAAAAAACAAAAGAAATCTTTATCAAAGACAAATAGAGGTTCAAAATCTCACTCAATAGAAAGAGGTAACAAATGTCATAATTTTTAGTTAGATATGTTTAAATGTTAAATCAAATATTAAAGTTACTCAGATAAAAGAATGTCATCATGAGTTTCCAAATTAACAGAACACATCTAAGTATTAACTTTATTACTTTCTAAAAATATCACATTATTTCTTTGCATAATGGAAAAGGAGCCCTGGAACTTTGGTAAACCATCCTACAAGTGCATTCATTGTGGATTAGTTATGTGATACGAATAGAGAACTTTTAAGAACCAAGAGCCAACCATTCCTTTATTTTCATTATGTTGTATGGATGGCAAAGTTCAGCTACCGTTATTGAAAGAACCGCCAGAAATATTAAAAGGTTTATTGGATGTGGCCAGTGGTAACAAAGGGATTAGTTTCAGAGGCAAGATTACAATATACAATTCATTGTTCTCATTTACATCGATGGGAGGGCATGTTAACCATGAATTAACCAAGAAGGTGGCCCATACATTTTCAAACTTTGCGGGCAGAATTACCACTGAATAGGATCGTTGCTTCCACCTGAAGCAAGGAAATCTTAGTTTGCGCAGCTTTATATTTATGACACAAAGTATGAAACCTGTCATAGATTAAACTCTATACGAGGTAATATAGCCAACGGTACTGTTGATAGGGAATTAGTGCAGGAATTGCCATTGATGCTTGATGTGAAAAATGAATTGGTTAAAAGTTTTCGTTTTGTCAGGAATCATATGCATTAGAATGATATTAGAAATATGCATTTGCGATTAAAAATGAAAAGGGAAAAAGATGGAAGACAATACAATTTGCCAAGTGCATTTGAAATTGCGAGTTTAATTTTGGTGATATTGGAATTTTGGAAACTGGAAAAGATCTCATTGTTCATCATTCAAAAATGGGTCTTCAAAGGATTTCTTACTTGCATCCAAGCTTTATGCCATTAAGTTATCCAATATTATTTCCATACGGAGAAGCCATTAACCATATGGAGTTCCCGGACAAAAGTCTTCAAAGAGAAACAAGCTAAGCATAAGAGTATATTATGCATTTTGATTGCAGTATAGATTGTATGAAGGGCATACTCTGATGAGATCTAGTAGATTATTATAGCAATATATTGTGGATGCATATATGGTTGTTGAAGAGGAAAGATTTCGTTGGATTAGAAACAATAAAAAAAAATTGAGGAGTGATTTGTGCAACAGATTGATGGATGCCATTTCAAAAGATGATGTTCATGCACAGCATCTAGGGAAATCTACGTTGCTCCCTTCGTCTCACACTGGTAGTTCCCGATATTGTGTTCAGAATTATCAAGATGCAATGGCGATTTCCAACAAAAATTTTGACGTTCACCTGTAATCCCAAGTGGCCAGAGATACAATATCTACAAAATTGTATTGGACAATGTGATCAAGAAGGTTGAGTAACTGCAGTTTGCAGAGTTTTTTAGATCAAATTGCTTGAGTTGATGCGAGAGATAAAAAAAGAAGAATATTTTGGTGAAACAATGGCAAGTAAGTAATCTAATGAATAATGTTTCTACTTTCTTTAAAAATTGTAGTTCATTGATAATTTATGATATGAAATTATACTATACCAACTATTGTGGAACCCATTATAATTTTTTTGTCAGTTATCTACACTATCAAGTTCCAAAAGAGAGGCCTCCCACATGCTCATATATTGGTTTTTCTACATCCTAAATATAAGAATCCTTCAGCATCCAAAATAGATGAAATAGTTTCTACTGAAATACAAAATAAGGAAACTGATCGTTTTGCCTTTGCAACTGTCGAGAATCACATGATCCATGGTCCGTGTGGTGATGTTAACAAGAATTCACCATGCATGGAGAAAGGCAAATGTGAAAAACATTTTCCAAAGAAATTTGTCAATCATACATCTACAGATGACGATGGATACCCAATGTATAGAAGACAGAATATGGAGCATTTGTTGAGAAAAAGGGTATCAAACTGGATAACCGTTTTGCTGTTCCTTATAATAGGGATCTTTTGGTTAAGTTTGATGCTCACATGAATATTGAAATATGTAATCAACATAGATCAAACAAGTATATATTCAAGTATGTCAACAAAGGGTTGGACAAAATGAGAGTTTCTATGGAAATTGAAAACAATGGTCAACAGAACAATCAATGCAAGATTTTACAGGAGAAAGATGAAATAAAGGCATATCTAGACTGCAGGTATGTACAAAATACATCAAATATAATGTTTTTATATTGTCTGTTGATATTTGTTATAAATATGATATTAATTAATTCAATCAAAAACATTACAGATATATCTTTTCTATGGAAGCTTGCTGGAGGTTATTTCAATTTAACATGTATTATAGAGAATCGGCTGTTGAAAGATTGCCATTCCACTTAGAGAAGGAACAAACAGTTATTTTCGATCCCAATAAATGTTTGGTTTAACTTTTGGAAAGCAAGGTTGTTACACAAATGAAATTTACTAAATGGATGAAGTGTAATCAACGATACCGTTCCGCAAGATCATTGACTTATTCTAATTTTCCAAGCAAATGGGTTTGGAAACATATAGAAAGACAATGGTCCCCACAACAAAAATCAAGGTGTATTGGCAGGGTATATTTTGCATTCCCAAGTAGTGGTGAGAAATATTATTTGCGAATGCTTCTCAACTTAGTAAGAGGAGCAACATCATTTGAAGATATTTGAACTGTCAATGGAGAAATATTCAGTACATTCAAAGATGCGTGTTATGCATTAGGATTGCTAGAAGATGATAAAGAGTGGAATAATTGCTTTGATGAAGCATCAACATGGGCTACTGGAAGGTAGTTAAGACAACTCTTTGTAACTATTCTTGTATATAATGAAGTGGTGAGTCCAAGAGACTTGTGGAGAGCAAATGCAAAATGCCTATCTATAGATATTCCCTACATTCTTAAGCAGAAAATGCGGATGACAAAATTGAAATGCACTAAGGAACAGATTCAGAATCATGCATTGTTCGAGATTGAAGACCTGATGAAAAAGGGAGGAAAATCCTTGGCTGATTTCCTTGGAATGCCAATTCCAAACTGTTCTGTTTTTGAAAAATAAAAAAATAGATTAATTACTGAGGAATTAAATTATGATATCGACAACATCAAAATACTACACAGTGATTTATACAAAGGTCTCAACAATGGCAAGAGATGCATATACAATTCAATCCTTAATTCAGTCAACAATCAAAGAGGAACACCATTTTTTGTTTACGGACATGGTGGAATAGGCAAAGCCTTCCTATGGTCAACAATCATGGCCAAATTAAGATCTGAGGGTAAAATTGTTCTAGCTGTAACTACATCAGGAATTGCCGCATTGCTGTTATCTGGTGGAAGAACGACATATTCACGTTTTCGAATACCTTTAGATATTAGTGAGGAAAGAACATGCGATATCAAAAAGGGGACACCATTGGAAAAACTACTTGAGCAAACAGCTTTGATCATTTGGGATGAAGCACCCATGGCACATAGGTATTGCTTTGAAGCTCTTGATAGAACTTTAAAAGATATTTTGTCTGAAAAAGATCAATCAAATGTAGATAGAATATTTGGAGGCCTCACTATTGCCTTGGGCGGTGATTTCAGTAGATTTCACCAGTTATACCAAAAGGGAAAAAACATGACATAATACAAGCCTGTTTATCATCATCTTCCCTTTGGAAACATGTAACCGTGTTGAGACTTATAGAGAACATAAGGTTCAAGACAAACTTGGTAAACCCAACAGAATTGGATAACTTAAAGGCTTTTGACAAATGGTTACCTGATATTGGAGAAGGAAAAGACATTGCAGAAGATGAGAGTTACATCCAAATACCTGAAGACTTGAAAATCGATCAACATACCAGTCACGAAGAAACAATTATGAATGCTGTTTTTCTAGATTTATTTACTCAGATAAATAAGATTGACTATATCAAAGAGAGAGCAATATTGACACCCAAAAATGAGACTATACATAGATTGAACAGCTATATCACCCAGAGTCTGCCAACAAATGAAAAGACAAATTTCAGCTTTGACAATACTTGGAAAGCAGCAAGTATCTCAAACGATGATCACATTCTCTATCCAAACGAATTTCTTAATTCTCTAATGTGCTTCGGCATGCTAGAACATGAATTACATTTGAAAATTGGCATTCCAATTATGTTGTTGCATAACTTGAATCAATCTGATGATCTTTGCAATGGAACCAGATTGATTATAACCTATTTAAGAAAGTGGTCCATACAAGCAGTGATTATTACCGGGTCAAATATTGGTGATATTGTTACAATTCCTAGAATAATAATGTCGGATGCAGATATGAAGTGGCCTTTCAAGTTGAAGAGAAGACAGTTACCTGTGACAGTTAGCTTTTGTATGACAATAAACAAAAGTCAAGGTCAATCACTCAAAACGGTAGGATTGTATATGTAACATCAGGTCTTTACACATAGTCAATTGTACACATTATTTTAAAGTCGACCCTCACCAGTTAGAAACTCCTATGAATTTTACCTCGCCACTGGACCAGTGTACCCTTCGCTCTGGCGAACAAGGTGCCACGAATATGGTTTGATTAAAACCATGGTGTGAAGGCTTACATGACTTATAAACTTTAATTTAGGGTTGTATTTAGTGTCACCAAATTATTATTTTTGTTTAGAATGTGTTGTTTGGCATGTTCTTGAACATTCACCTTAGCATGCATTCTAAACAAAATCTAAAACGTGCCAGTACATGGCCCACTAAAACCGATTCCTCGAGCCTAGAGGAATTGGTAGGTCACTGGGGTCCTGTATAAAATATCTTGAGGTCTTCATACGATTGCCTCTTCCTTTGCTCCGTCTCCAGTACATTACAAAACATCATACTGATTTACAATAAATATTATCTCCAAGTATTTTAATCATAAATTTAGAAACCCTCGTTTACATTCGCAAGTGAATAAGATGAAGCGAATGTACATGGAGAAGGGACAAGGGCAGGACCCAAGTCCTATTTTAAAACTTACAACCATACATACCCAAAACAATTTAGAAACATTCATATAGGTCATAAGGCTCATGTACCGGGCCCCATGCAATATACAAACAAGTACATGGCATCATTTCAAAACAACATCAATTTTGAATTGGGTGGGTTATTTATTAATTACCCTCTTATAGTGTGCAAATTGTTATTGGCTTTATAGGTTAAAAACTGTAGTTTGGTCCTCACAAACGAAAAACAGAATTGGAGAACTTTGTCGCCATTTCGCCGCAGCGAAGCACTTCCTCTAAAATTCCGGCAAGAAGCTCGGCGAAGTCTAGAAATCCCAAAAATTTACAGTTCGATTTTTGTAATTTTTCATGTAATACAACGTATCCAAATCAAATCGAACACATAGCATTCGACCAAATACCAACCAACCAATATAACATCCATTCAAAAGCAGATTTTGCAAATTTTTGCAGATTTAACAAAATACACTGTTATCAATCAAATACTGTTATAATCATACAATAAAACTGTAAAATTTGGTTCCCATGCTTCGTAACCACTGTTAGTAACGTCAAGTTTATGGCAGCGAGAAACAAAATCATAAACATCATAGGATCGTCCCTTAGAACCAGATCAGGGTACAAATTTAACTAGTTTTTTTACATTAACACAATCTGTAGAAATCGTTTAAGTTAGAAACCATTACGCACGTTTGGAGCCCCTCCCACTTTAACCTCTGAATGGTTTCCTACTGATCCAAAGTATGATCGAACCAGTGGTATCCACATAAGAAACCCCAAGGAACTAAAGAGGGATTTGCAGATCCTCTTTAGCCTTAAGAACCAAGAGCAAGAAGTCAAATGAAATATTTGATTCAACAGAGTAAACTGCATGGCAGAGAGAGAAGAGGGTTGGAATTTTTTCAATCATGATATAAAAGACTTTATGAAAGTTTATTTAATTCATGGACACATGTACTTATATAGTGCATTGAAACCATATTCCACTTAGGAATAGCTTAGGCACCACCCAAAATCGCCCCTATGTCCAACACCCATTTAGATATTTTAAGTTTAATTATCATTATTTTCATAATTCAATAATAATATTTTATTATTACATTTAACAATAACGATAATTCATTTACATATATGCGAACACATATTTAAATATAATTTCACTTAAAGTTTATTTCATTAACAATTAATAAAGGTTACGATCCTCAGCACATTTAATTCACTTTTAATTACCAAAATACCCTTTTCGCCTAAAGATAAAAACCCTTTCTTATAACTGTTCTTAAAATTATCTTCTATGTTGTGACCTGTCGGCTCCTCATCATACTTAGTGTGTAGTGATATGAGTTAATACTCACTACACACAGACCAAGTTGCTCCCTAGCAAGGCTCAGCCCATCCCCGATAGATTCGGATTCAGCGAAGCAGCTACCTGTCAACCGATATGGTTACCATACAATCCAATCCTTTCATCATTGTTATCTGATGAGACTGAGGCATAGATATGTCAACCCGTTACTCCTCGATATTATATATTGTTTAGACCATATGACTGAATTAGAACTGATAGAAACCCACTAATCCCTGTGCCACAGTTTTAGTGTCATTGCCATTTACTGAATTGTGCCGTGAGATACTTCCCCCATACCCCGGGAGTGATGAATCCTCTGTCGATCCACCATAGGTCTTGATACACTCCTTGAGTCAGCCACATCACACTCGTATTGACAACTCTAAATAGAACTACGTTAGGCTAGTGTCAAACTACAACCAATCGGTGCACAAGGCGCTCTGGTGGTCAAGTTCTAAGGATCACATGCCAACCCCTTCTTTAGAGATTTTTTCCATAGACACTTGGTGTCCATCCATATGAATCCTCTGTGGGTCATCTAGTGAACTTGCCTCCCTAGAACACCATTGTTGCTACCAGGTTGTCACCAAACACCTTAACAAGTGAGATCAGTCACTGCCTTTTTGACAGGGTCGTTCAGCCCTATGATAGCCTTACCGTATTATTTGTGCCCTACTTCAAAATAATATAGGGCTCCGGACGTTTGTTTCTAAAATAGCCACCATACTGTTCATAGGGTTCTCACTATCAAGATTTGAAGCACTTGATATCCCTCATCATGTTCTACCATTCAGGACTTATATTAATACATACAATGAGATTTACGAATATTGAATAAAATGCCTTTTATTAAACGATGAACAGTATTAAAAAGAGTCAATCCTACAATATTGATGGCTCTAGGGCCCCACTCTAACACATTCGTTTGTATATTTTATGAAAATAATATTATTCATCGATCATGAAAATAAAGGTGTGCAACACTACCGAACCATTTTTAACATTGCAAGTGTTGTTGAATATCGTGATGATTTATTTTAATTATTTTTATTTACCGCCCTGAAAAAACAAAAGAATCTTTATCAAGACAAATAAGGTTCAAAATCTCACTCATAGAAGAGGTCAACAAATGTCATAATTTTTAGTTAGATATGTTTAAATGTTAATCAAATATATTAAAGTTACCATAAAAGAATGTCATCAGTGAGTTTCAATTAACAGAAACACATCTAAGTATTAACTTTATTACTTTCTAAAATATCATGTTATTTCTTTGCACAATGGAAAAGGAGCCCTGGAACTTTGGTAAAACCATCCTACAAGTGCATTCATTGTGGATTAGTTATGTGATACGAATAGCGAGAACTTTTAAGAACCAAAGCCAACCATGTCTTTTTCATTATGTTGTAGGGGCAAAGTCAGCTACCGTTATTGAAAGAACCGGCCAGAAATATTAAAAGGTTTATTGGATGTGGCCAGTGGTAACAAAGGGATTAGTTTCAGAGGCATATTACAATATACAATCATTGTTCTCATTTACGATCGATGGGAGGGGTGTCAACCATGAATTAACCAAGAGGGTGGCCCATACATTTCAACTGCGGGCAGAATTACCACTGATAGATACGTCTGCTTCCACCTGAAGCAAGGAATCTTAGTTTGCGCAGCTTTATATTTATGACACAAAAGTATGAACACGTCATAGATTAAACTCTATACGAGTAATATAGCAACGATACTGTTGATAGGGAATTAGTGCAGGAATTGCCATGATGCTTGATGTAAAAAATGTTGGTTAAAAGTTTTCGTTTGGCAGGAACATATTGCATTAGACTGATATTAGAAATAGCATTTGCGATTAAAAATGAAAAGGGAAAAGAGGAAGACAATACAATTTGCCAAGTGCATTTGAAAGTGCGAGTTTAATTTTGGTGATCTATTGGAATTTTAGGAAACTGGAAAGATCTCATTGTTCATCATTCAAAAATGGGTCTTCAAAGGATTCTTACTTGCATCCAAGCTTTATCCATTAAGTTATCCGATATTATTCATACGGAGAAGCCATTAACCATATGGTTCCCGACCAAAGTCTTCAAAGAGAAACAAGCAAGCATAGAGTATATTATGCTTTGATTGCAGTATAGATTGTAGAAGGGCATACTCTGATGAGATCTAGTAGATTATTATAGACAATATATTGTGGATGCATATATGTTGTTGAAGAGGAAAGATTTCGTTGGATTAGAAACATAAAAAAAAATTGAGGAGTGATTTTGCGCAACAGATTGATGGAATGCCATTCAAAAGAGGATGTTCATACACACTCTAGGGAAATCTACGTTGCTCCTTCGTCTCACACTGGTAGTTCCCGATATTGTGTTCAAATTATCAAGATGCAATGGCGATTTCCAACAAATTTTGACGTTCACCTGTAATCCCAAGTGGCCAGAGATACAATATCTACAAAATTGTATGGCACACGTGATCAAGACAGGTGAGTAACTGCAGTTTGCAGAGTTTTTAGATCAAATGCTTGAGTTGATGCGAGAGAATTTTCAAAAGAGAATATTTTGTGAAACAATGGCAAGTAAGTAATCTAAGATAATGTTTCTACTTTCTTGATAAAATTGTAGTTCATTGATAATTATGATATGAAATTATACTATACCAACTATTGTGGAACCCATTATAATTTTTTGTCAGTTATCTACCTATCAAGTTCCAAAGAGAGGCCTCCCACTGCTCATATATTGGTTTTCTACATCCTAAATATAAGAATCCTTCAGCATCAAAATAGATGAAAATAGTTTCTACTATGAAATAACAATAAGGAAACTGATCGTTTGCCTTTGCAACTGTCGAGAATCACATGATCCATGGTCCGTGTGGTGATTTAACAAGAATTCACCATGCATAGGAGAAGGCAAATGTGAACAAACATTTTCCAAAGAAATTTGTCAATCATTACATCTACACGATGACGATGGATACCCAATGTATAGAAACAGGACATATGGAGCATTTTTGAGAAAAAGGGTATCAACTGGATAAACGTTTTGCTGTTCCTTATAATGTGATAGAGCTTGCTCAATGGTGTATAATCTATCGCTTGACTGAAGTATATTGTTTATACTTCTATACCAGTCAATGAAATTTTCACCATTCCATTTCTCCCCCAGTTCGATGATTTGTCGCAATGATGTTGGGATAATTTTGCTCATTTTAAGTGAATCTACAAGTGTAGAATAATTAACCGTTATTACAATGTTTATTATTATTGTTTAATAAGGCCTTTTATTAAACAAACGCTCCTACTATTTTCCTCAAGTCAATAGCCCTCACAATAGTGGACTGTGATCCTATCCTGCCCATTTCAAACCTTTGCTTTGGCGAACAAGCCAAAACGAGTTGATTAGGTAGGCCAACAAACTTAATCCACACCAGTTGATAGCTCCTACTATCAACCTCAAATGTGAAGAAGCCAACAAGCCAATCAGACAATCCAATGGCCCCAACCATCGTCCTCAAGTGTGATTCTCAGTATCAGTAGAGTGGACACTACATGTCACCACGTACACACAATATGTGACTTCTCTACTATGCCTATGACGCTTTTATCAACCTTCGCTTTGGTGAATAAGCAAAACCNGAATTGACATTAACCATAAGGAATTCCCCGACAAAAGTCTTCAAAGAGAAACAAGCTAAGCATGAGAGTATATTATGCATTTTGATTGCAGTATAGATTGTATGAAGGGCATACTCTGATGAGATCTAGTAGATTATTATAGTAATATATTGTGGATGCATATATGGTTGTTAAAGAGGAAAGATTTCGTTGGATTAGAAACAATAAAAAAAAAATTGAGGAGTGATTTGTACAGCAGATTGATGGATGCCATTTCAAAAGATGATGTTAATGCACAACATCTAGGGAAATCTACGTTGCTCCCTTTGTCTCACACTGGTAGTTCCCGATATCGTGTCAAAATTATCAAGATGCAATGGCGATTTCCAACAAAAAATTTGACGTTCACCTGTAATCCCAAGTGGCCAAAGATACAATGTCTACAAAATTGTATTGGACAATGTGATCAAGAAGGTTGAGTAACTGCAGTTTGCAGAGTTTTTTAGATCAAATTGCTTGAGTTGATGCGAGAGATAAAAAAATAAGAATATTTTGGTGAAACAATGGCAAGTAAGTAATCTAATGAATAATGTTTCTACTTTCTTTGAAAATTGTAGTTGATTGATAATTTATGATATGAAATTATACTATACCAACTATTGTTGAACCCATTATAATTTTTTTGTCAGTTATCTACACTATCAAGTTCCAAAAGAGAGGCCTCCCACATGCTCATATATTGGTTTTTCTACATCCTAAATATAAGAATCCTTCAGCATCCAAAATAGATGAAATAGTTTCTGCTGAAATATCAAATAAGGAAACTGATCGTGTTGCCTTTGCAACTGTCGAGAATCACATGATCCATGGTCTGTGTGGTGATGTTAACAAGAATTCACCATGCATGGAGAAAGGCAAATGTGAAAAACATTTTCCAAAGAAATTTTTCAATCATACATCTATGGATGACAATGGATACCTAATGTATAGAAGACAGAATATGGAGCATTTGTTGAGAAAAAAGGTATCAAACTAGATAAACCATTTTGCTGTTCCTTATAATAGGGATCTTTTGGTTAAGTTTGATGCTCACATGAATATTGAAATATGTAATCAACATAGATCAAACAAGTTTATATTCAAGTATGTCAACAAAGGGTTGGATAAAATGAGAGTTTCTATGGAAATTGAAAACAATGGTCAACAGAACAATCAATGCAAGATTTTACAGGAGAAAGATGAAATAAAGGCATATCTAGATTGCAGGTATGTACAAAATACATCAAATATAATGTTTTTATATTGTCTGTTGATATTTGTTATAAATATGATATTAATTAATTCAATCAAAAACATTACAGATATATCTCTTCTATGGAAGCTTGCTGGAGGTTATTTCAATTTAACATGTATTATAGAGAATCAGCTGTTGAAAGATTGCCATTCCACTTAGAGAAGGAACAAACAGTTATTTTCGATCCCAATAAATGTTTGGTTTCACTTTTGGAAAGCAAGGTTGTTACACAAATTAAATTGACTAAATGGATGAAGTGTAATCGACGATACCATTCCGCAAGATCATTGACTTATTCTGATTTTCCAAGCAAATGGGTTTGGAAACATATAGAAAGACAATGGTCCCCACAACAAAAATCAAGGTGTATTGGCAGGGTATATTTTTCATTCCCAAGTAGTGGTGAGAAATATTATTTGCGAATGCTTCTCAACTTAGTAAAAGGAGCAACATCATTTGAAGATATTTGAACTATCAATGGAGAAATATTCAGTACATTCAAAGATGCGCGTTATGCATTAGGATTGCTGGAAGATGATAAAGAGTGGAATAATTGCTCTGATGAAGCATCAACATGGGCTACCGGAAGGCAGTTAAGATAGCTCTTTGTAACTATTCTTGTATATAATGAAGTGGTGAGTCCAAGAGACTTGTGGAGAGCAAATGCAAAATGCCTATCTGTAGAAATTCCCTACATTCTTAAGCAGAAAATGTGGATGACAAAATTGAAATGCACTAAGGAACAGATTCAGAATCATACATTGTTCGAGATTGAAGACCTGATGACAAAGGAAGGAAAATCCTTGGCTGATTTCCTTGGAATGCCAATTCCATACTGTTATGTTTTTGAAAAATCAAAAAATAGATTAATTACTAAGGAATTAAATTATGATATCGACAACATCAAAATACTACACAGTGATTTATACAAGGGTCTCAACAATGGCAAGAGACGCATATACGATTCAATCCTTAATTCAGTCAACAATTAAAGAGGAACACCATTTTTTGTGTACGGACATGGTGGAACACGCAAAGCCTTCCTATGGTCAACAATCATGGCCAAATTAAGATCTGAGGGTAAAATTGTTCTAGCTGTAACTACATCAGGAATTGATGCATTGCTGCTATCTGGTGGAAGAACGACATATTCACGTTTTCGAATACCTTTAAATATCAGTGAGGAAAGAACATGCGATATCAAAAAGGGGACACCATTGGCAAAACTACTTGAGCAAACAGCTTTGATCATTTAGGATGAAGCACCCATGGCAAATAGGTATTGCTTTAAAGCTTTTGATAGAACTTTAAAAGATATTTTGTCTAAAAAAGATCAATCAAATGTAGATAGAATATTTGGAGGCCTCGCTGTTGCCTTGGGCGGTGATTTCAGTAGATTTCACCAGTTATACCAAAAGGGAAAAAACATGACATAATACAAGCCTTTTTATCATCATCTTCCCTTTGGAAACATGTAACAGTGTTGAGACTTATAGAGAACATAAGGTTGAAGACAAACTTGGTAAACCCAACAGAATTGGATAACTTAAAGGCTTTTGACAAATGGTTGCCTGATATTAGAGAAGGAAAGGACATTGCAGAAGATAAGAGTTACATCCAAATACCTGAAGACTTGAAAATCGATCAACATACCAGTCACGAAGAAACAATTATGAATGCTGTTTTTCTAGATTTATTTACTCAGATAAATAAGATTGACTATATCAAAGAGAGAGCAATATTGACACCCAAAAATGAGACTATACATAGATTGAACGGCTATATCACCCAGAGTTTGCCAACAAATGAAAAGACAAATTTCAGCTTTGACAATACTTGGAAGGCAGCAGGTATCTCAAACGATGATGACATTCTCTATCCGAACGAATTTCTTAATTCTCTAATGTGCTTCGGCATGCTAGAACATGAATTACATTTAAAAATTGGCATTCCAATTATGTTGTTGCGTAACTTGAATCAATATGATGGTCTTTGCAATGGAACCAGATTGATTATAACCTATTTAAGAAAGTGGTCCATACAAGCAGTGATTATTACAGGGTCAAATATTGGTGATATTGTTACAATTCCTAGAATAATAATGTCGGATGCAGATATGAAGTGGCCTTTCAAGTTGAAGAGAAGACAGTTACCTGTGACAGTTAGCTTTTGTATGACAATAAACAAAAGTCAAGGTCAATCACTCAAAACGGTAGGATTGTATATGTAACATCAGGTCTTTACACATAGTCAATTGTACATCACACTATCAAGAGTAACTTCAAGACAAGGTATCAAGATTCTGCTATCCCTGGAACAAGATGAACTGGCAGAGACATTGACAAATATTGTTTTCAAATAAGTGTTTAACTAAAGGGATTGATATGTTGTATATAATATAAATCATTGTTTATAATAGAAAGTTATTTATATGTTTTATATTATTATTGTCAGATACAATGAATGCTACATTAAATATTTAAATATATACAAAAACATAAATTGCTTGATACAAAGATATTTATACATTTTATATTATTATTGTCAAATACAATGAATGCTACATTATATGTATTATGTGTTATAAATACAAATTTTTTACATACGCAAAATCGAGATCAATTAAATGCATCCACATCTGTAATAATAACCCCAACTACAAACTCTTGTGCGACAAACATGGTCAAGATATTTAACATTAATATTACAATTAAACAGTTTAAATATTCACAAGCTTGAGATTTTTTTTTCACATACACAAAAATTAGCGTCAACTAAATACATCCACGTCCGTTATAATAACACAACTACAAACACTTGCATGGCAAATATTGTCAGTTACAATCAAACGGTTTAAATATTTATAGAAGTGGCATTAAGTAGACCAGAGAAAGGTACAACAGCTTTGTAGTCAATATAATCTCTATTAGGCAACATCTTCTCATTTTTCAACACAATTGTCTCTAAAAAACTAGAATCTTCATTTGGAAATCTGACCTAAAATTCTTTGACATGAGCTTTTCTGGTGGCCAAAAACATTTCTGACACCGAATCATAAGCTTCTTCTTTATCTTTCTCAGCTTGTGCAAGTAAAGATTTGATGTTGTTATTTTCGTCAAACAATTCATTACTTTTCTTTTTAAGGACTTCTTTTTGTTGCCGCTCATTTGCAAAAGACCGTTCAGCATTTCTAAATGATTCTTGATAGTGTTTCAATTCAGTTTTGACCTTTTTAAACGCCTCCTTTGATATCGTCAACTGTTCTTCCAATCTGTGAACCTTGGAAATCACATCTTCATTTTCTTTTTTCAAATCTAAGATCACATCTTCTGAAACAAGCCAACGTTCTCTGATTTCTAACAAACCTTCATAAGCTTATTTCAAAAACAATGAAACCACGTTAATGTTGCCATGCCAAATAAAGTATATATTCAATTACATACATGACAAAGTGAAAAAACATTACCTCTTTCCCCAGGCTGAATGTTTTGCTGTCTAGATCTTCTTTAGAAAGATTTTTCCATTTCCGTTCAGAATTCGTATTTGAACCCTCATGCTGACAAGTTTTCTGCCGTTTCACCAATTTACATAATGGAATTTCTTCTAACTAATTTTCTTCTTCTTCAATCAATTCAACATGGCAGGAACCAGAACCAGGTTTCACAGGATTAGAGACTGATGCAGGTAAAACAGGAGTCTGTAAAGGCATTAAAAATTCTGACTTGGAATAGTGGCTTGATCCTCTTTTATATAGTACTTTGGAATCAAGTCTTCGAATAAATTTCATCAAGTTTTTTAGAGCCATTACTACAATTAAAAAATAAAATGTCATCAAATAAAAAAAAAAGAGAAAACAGACCATCAGTCAACATAATAGAAATTGTAAGACTTTGTTATTACATGGGAGACATTTATTCTTCATAAAACATGATAGAGACAGAAGATTACAACTAGTGATTGTGATTTGAAAATAGAATAACATGCAAGCACTATGTCAAACTGCTATTAATATACTCACCATATATGACTCCAACTGCTATAATTCTCATTAAAACAACAATATCTCAAACATACTGCAAAGAACACCAAACCCTTGGCAAGTTTTTCGAAAAATAAATAGATAATTAGATGATAACAATGATTGTAACTTCTGAAGCATTTGCACCACTGGCATTTCATAACATCAATTCAGAAAACAAACACTATTACAAGGTATACTAAATACAGCAAGATAATAAACAAAATCGTAATGAGAAAGACACCAATTCAGTAGTATATTTACCGAGAAAATAACCTGTAACACGACTGCAAGAGAAACGAATAAACAACTTGAGCACAACAAATTATAGGCACAACTATCTAACAACAACTTCTTACAACTATGATAACAAATGTGAGAACTCCATAAGAATAACATGTACTTTAATCAAAGTTAAAATCAATGATAAATTAATTAAACCAATGTGAAAAAAAAAACGACATTGTCATTGTAACTAAAGAGAATTTACTTTACTTATCTAAACTTCAGTCAACGACGAAAGATGGATGTGCAAAACGCGACAAACATACTGGGACAAATGCCCTTAATGCCAAAACTGACAGAGAAAACCCTAAATCCAAAAATTTATTTCAAGTAAAATATTGAACATTAAATCCACATATTTACTTTAAATATCAACAACATTTTAAATGACAACATTTTCTATCACTTACGAATTTTACAAAGCCAAAACGACAGCGCACTATAAAACTTTAATATTACCGTTTCAGTTGAACAATGTCAGTATAATATTGTCGTTTCAACATACACAAACTTAACATAAAAGTATAAAAGAAGGGAAAATCAAAGATTCCTTCAAAATCTCACTATCAAACACTTAATCTGACAATAGAAATGAATTTGAGACTAACAATTACAAAATTAATAGAATTTCAAATTCAATAATATAAGCAATAATAGTTCCATACATAAAATAACATGAATTGGAAACAATATTTCCAATTCAAGATGCAAAAACGTAAATATATAAGTATAATATATTGAAAATAGAGAAATCCTTATGATTAAATTGTAACGACGTAAATGATGAATAAAATAATCAATTACGTATTACTTTGAAACCATTTCAATTTGAAATAACATTAATTGACAACAAAAGGTCAGCTTGAAGCAACAAAAACTGAAATTTTACCATATGTACATAATGATATAGACAAATAGTACTTTTCCCATGGGAGAAGATCATCACGCAAGTGTTACGAGGTTGACAACCTAAAACATAAGCGTTAAGAGGATGACAACCTAAAACACAATGGACCAATTCTATATGTGGTTATTCAACAACATATTATGTAGATATTTCATACATGCAAAACAATATGTAAAGAAGAGGTACATAGGCTATAATTTCTGACCACTAAATTACAGTCTCTGCAGTGTCCTAATCAAAGAGCAATAGACCTTGCCTCATCCATTTTCCATAGGCCTTCCTCATACTTGTAATACCTCAAAAGCCCTTCATCACTTCAAGTATGCTAGCACATGATGCACGAGTCCTCAGTACATGTTAAGAATTCATGTAATGGAGCAAACCTTTGCAAGATAATTTTATCTAGCTTTTTAATAATTTTTTCAAGCATCGGTGGAGGAAGCAGTATACCTTCTATAAGAAGGTAATGTGATATGTTGAGGACTTCTAGGTTTGGTAGGTAATCCAATATAAGCATTAGGGAATCCTTAACTATCATTGACCATCTCAGGCTCAAAACCTTCAAGTTTGGAAGAAATTTGGCTATCGTAGAAGCAAAGAGAACGTCAAAAGGACCCATGACCTTGAGTTCACTAAAGTTCTTGCAATTTAGGGCTATTTCCTCTATAAGATAAGAGGGATTTGCTATACTAGGCATTGTCAAGGATTCAAGACATCTCCATGTACGAATAGCCTTGCAAACTCCATCCTTCTTTATTCTGTTCCAAGCTAGCATAACAAGTTGCCTCAGCTGGGGGCACCTGCAGACAATGATATATAGTGGATTACTTCTTAATTCACTGTGCGAAAAAGAAAACTAAAGATGATAATCACTGGTATCAAAGGCAATGCCAAAGACTCAGTCAATAAACAATGGGAATAAAAAGGAAAAAGAAAGACCTTCGAGAATGCAAGCATTAATTCTCCGATCATAATCATTTTAGATAACAAATGTCTTAGCAACCAAAGGTTAAAACTATTTTGTGTTCCTTTTAAATGTAAATTGATCAAAATAATTGTAGGATAATCAAGTCAAAATGAATGATCGATGATGTTGCATCTCCTTATATTTAGCAAATAAAACACATGTGTTAGTAAATCGATGAGTAGAAGCAGCGGAAAAACAAAAATTATTGCCCATCGATTACTCTAATTTCGCCAAGATCAAGGTCTTATATATATATATATTACATACTTAAATTGAAATAACAAAGATAATATCAATCCAAACAAGGATCAGAGATCTTATGCATGTTTGGAGGCTCCTGCAAGTATCTAATCCTATCGTTTTTCTTTTGTTTTGTTTTTGGTGCTCGAGGACGAGCGTACTTTAAGTTTGGGGGTATTTGATAATCCATAGATTATACTGTTTTTCTTGTTTATTTGGTAAGATTTTCGGATACTTTCCATTGAATTTAGGCCTGAATTGCCACTTGATTCGTTCATTTCATATTTCAGGTCTAAAACGTATTTCCAGATCAAAACAAAGCAAAAACAGGGTCAATCAATTCAAATTTGAGAGTCTTTAGAGTCAGGAATGTCAGAGGTTGATTGGAAGCACCTTTGGAGCTCAAATGAACGAGAAGGAAGAGAAAATCAAAGATTCAAGTGTTGGAGCATGCAAGGGCTTTTTTGTAAATTCATTTTAATGAAGATAGAATTTCACTNTAATTATAGGCTTAACCCATAAAAATCCAAATGAAGTCAAAACCCTACCCGTTTTACTTGAATTGATATTCCGTAATTTTTTATTGCTTTCTTAAGTAAGTTTTCACCTTAGTAAATTTCATTTTGTTGTTTTTAAATTAAAATTTGCTCCCACCAATCCAAAGAATTTGATTGCTTCAACTAGAAAACATTAGAAAACTCAGTGCTTTGCTTACAATTCTCATGGGAACGATACTCTGCTCATCAATATATTACTTGTGCGATTAGTATACTTGCTACATTTGCATGTTGTAGTTACAACGCATCAACAACCTAAAACACAAGCGTTAAGAGGATGACAACCTAAAACACAACGGACCAATTCTATATGTGGTTATTCAACAACATATTATGTAGATATTTCATACATGCAAAAAAATACGTAAAGAAGAGGTACATAGGCTATAATTTCTGACCACTAAATTACAGTCTCTGTAGTGTTCTAATCAAAGAGCAAGAGACCTTGCCTCATCCATTTTCCATAGGCCTTCCTCGTACTTGTAATACCTCAAAAGCCCTTCATCACTTCAAGTACGCTAGCACATGATGCACGAGTCCTCAGTACATGTTAAGAATTCATGTAATCGAGCAGACTTTTGCAAGATAATTTTATCTAGCTTTTTAATAATTTTTTCAAGCATCGGTGGAGGAAGCAGTATACCTTCTATAAGAAGGCAATGTGATATGTTGAGGACTTCTAGGTTTGGTAGGTAATCCAATATAAGCATTAGGGAATCCTTAACTATCATTGACCATCTCAGGCTCAAAACCTTCAAGTTTGGAAGAAATTTGGCTATCGTAAAAGCAAAGAGAACGTTAAAAAGACCCATGACCTTGAGTTCACTAAAGTTCTTGCAATTTAGGGCTATTTCCTCTATAAGATAAGAGGGGTTTTCTATACTAGGCATTGTCAAGGATTCAAGACATCTCCATGTACGAATATCCTTGCAAACTCCATCCTTCTTTATTCTGTTCCAAGCTAGCATAACAAGTTGCCTCAGCTGGGAGCACCTACAGACAATGATATATAGTGGATTACTTCTTAATTCACTATGCGAAAAAGAAAACTAAAGATGATAATCACTGGTATCAAAGGCAATGCCAAAGACTCAGTCAATAAACAATGGGAATAAAAAGGAAAAAGAAAGACCTTCGAGAATGCAAGCATTGATTCTCCGATCATAATCATTTTAGATAACAAATGCCTTAGCAACCAAAGGTTAAAACTATTTTGTGTTCCTTTTAAATGTAAATTGATTAAAATAATTGTAGGATAATCAAGTCAAAATGAATGATCGATGATGTTGCATCTCCTTATATTTAGCAAATAAGACACACGTGTTAGTAAATCGATGAGCAGAAGCAGCGGAAAAACAAAAATTATTGCCCATCGATTACTCTAATTTCGCCAAGATCAAGGTCTGATATATATATTACATGCTTAAATTGAAATAACAAAGATAATATCAATCCAAACAAGGATCAGAGATCTTATGCACGTTTGGAGGCTCCTTCAAGTGTCTAATCCTATCGTTTTTCTTTTGTTTTGTTTTTGGTGCTCGAGGACGAGCATACCTTAAGTTTGGGGGTATTTGATAATCCATAGATATTTCATAAGATTTTCGGATACCTTCCATTGAATTTAGGCCTGAATTGCCACTTAATTCGTTCATTTCATATTTCAGGTCTAAAACATATTTCCAGATCAAAACGAAGCAAAAACAAGGTCAATCAATTCAAATTTGAGAGTCTTCAGAGTCAGGAATGTCAGAGGTTGATTGGAAGCACCTTTGGAGCTCAAATGAACGAGAAGGAAAAAGAAAATCGAAGATTCAAGTGTTGGAGCATGCAAGGGCTTTTTTGTAAATTCATTTTAATGAAGATAGAATTTCGCCACAGGGAAAAGCCTTTTCGTCGCGGCATGAGACTCTCGGGCCCAATGTGTATTTTTGTGCTTCGTCGCGATGATGCAACGAAAATCAATTTCGCCACGGCGAACTCTGGAGATTTTTGTTTTGTTAAAATGGTGTGTTTTCCCGTTTTTGTCTTGAGTCCTTGGGTTTTGGCCAACTATTTAAGAGAGACTTAGCTCATCTTTGGGGAGGTCGACATTGTTAGGAAAGAAAAAGGGGAGATTGGAATTTTGACAAATTTGGGTCTTTAATTTAGGGAAGATTTTGTTCCTCTTTCAATTCCTAGCATTTTGAACTCTTTATTTATAGTTATTGTTATGTTTTCCTTTAATTTGAGTACGAACTAACTCAATTTTGGGTTAGGGTTTTCATGTAACTCAGATTACAATGGTTTGGTCTTTAAATTGATGTTGTTTTTGAGGTCTATTGCTTGGATTATGTGTTTATTCTTGTTCTTAATGCAATTGGATGTTGAGTTTTTGGTTCAATTGAATGTTGAGCATGATGAGACTGAGAAGTGATTCATATGTTTGCCTCTTAGAGTAAACACCATAGATTGAGTGAACGTTAGAGATAGGTTCGGAGATCTATGAAATCGATGCGGAAGGTTAATGGAAATAAGTAGGAGAATATAGCTTGAGAAGGTATATTCTACAGATTAGGGTGTTCGATTTATAATCCTTGCATGTGAATTTGAAAGCAACATAAATTGTAAATTAAATCAAAGTATCCTAGTGAAGTCGAACCTCTTTTGCCTTGAATTGATATTGTCTTAATTAGTTAAATTTTAATCTAAGTTGTTTAATTTCTGCTTTATTTTTTTCTCTCGCAAATCCAAACAATCTTCGTGTTCTTTAATTAGTTACAAAACTAGGAAAAATTGTACTTAACACTCAATCCTCATGGGAACGATACTTTATTCATCATTTTATTACTTTTTGTGACTAGTGCACTTGCTACGTATGCATGTTGTCAAATCACATGCATCATGGATCATCGTTCATGCGATTCCACGTTGAATCAGTAGCGAAGTAAATTTAGAGATACTTGAAGGAGCCTCCAAACATGCGTAAGATCTCTGATCCTTGTCTGGATTGATATTATCTTTGTTGTTTCAATTTAAGCATGTTATATATATATATATACCAGACCCTGATCTTGGCAAATCAGAGTGATCGATGGGCAAAAATTTTTATTTTCCGCTGCCTTTATCTATCGATTTACTAACAACTTCCTCACTCATGGCAGCCAACCATTGCTTGCTATCCTTTGAGCTTATAGCTTCTTCATAGGTGGTAGGTTCAACTATTTTGATTTCAACCCCAGCCACCAATGCCGTGTAAATTAGGTATGCATAGCTGTATCTTGCAGGGGATCTGATTTCACGCCTAATCATATCCCTTGCAAGCTGATACTGAGCAAGATCAACTTGTTGAGGCTCTCCTTCAGGCTCTATTACTNATATATGAAATATATTAACATTTAATTAATAATAATAATTAATTTAAATATATGCTTACATATATTTAAATATAATCTCACTAGTTTAATTTTAACATTAAATTAAACATAGGCAACAACCTTAGCAAATTTAATTGCACTGTGAGGTTACTAAAATATCCTTTCGTCCTAAAAGACAAAAATATCCCTCGCATAAACTGATTCTTAAATTATCTTCTAAGTGTGTGACCCGTAGGCTCCTCATCATACCGGCAGTGAGTAGTATCACGATTAACACCAATTAATCATCTCACTACACATAGACCAAGATTGGCCCTTAGAAAGGCATCATGGCCACCCGATAGATTCAAATTCAATGAAATAGCTACCTATCAATGATATGGTTACCATGCAATCAAATCCTTTCATCATCTGTTATCTCATCGAGACTAAGGTAGAGAAATAGTGCCAACCTCAGTTACTCTCAATCTGTTTGTATTCAGTTACTAGACCAATGACCAGAATAATAAATTAGATTGGGCAACAACTCAATTCTACTATGGCCACAGCTTTAGTGTCCTTGCCATGCACTAAATCGCACCGTGGAATAACTTCTCTCGTACCCGGGAGTGATGAATCCTCTATTGATCCACCACAATCTTGATACACTCCTCAATGCAGCCAATCACTACCATATTGATAGCTCTAAATCGTACATTAGGTAGTGTCAAATTACACCAATCAGTGCACAAGGCGCTCCGGTGATCTCAAGTCTAAGGATCACATGCACCACCATTTGTTAAAGGATTTATTCCATAGACACTGGGGTTACCATCTATATGGAATCCTCTGGTGGGTCAGTCCAGTGAACTTGCCCACAACAAGCCTCCATGTGTTGCACCAGGTTGTTGGTAAACAACCTTAACAAGTGAGATTAGTCATTGCCTTTTGACAGGGTCGTTCAACACTATGATAACCTTACCGTATTATCTGTGTCCTTAGTCAGAATAATACTAGGGCTACAAGCATTTCTAGAATGGCCACCATATAGGATCATAGGGTTCTCACTATTAAGATTTGAAACACTTGATACCTTCGTCACGGTTCTACCATCATAAAGACATATATCAATACATACAATTATGATTTACATGATATAGAATAAAATGTATTTTATTAATTAATGAACATTATTACAAAGGGTCAATTCCACAAAAATTGATTGGCTCTGAGGCACCTACTCCAACATGTGGTTCAAATCAAGCAAACAACATAATGTAGAAAATATTTTCATCTTTGATGCACTCTAATAGAAGTGACAAATTACCACATCCCACATATAGAATTGAAGTGCAACTTAATAAAATAAAACAGCTAGCATTTCTCCGCATATAAACTATAGATTAACAAATGGATAGCGAAACAGGTTGCAAAGGCATCAACATCCCTTTCTTCCTCTCATCCTTTGATAATATACATATTATAATTCAATTCCACATTATCAACCATCTTAAACCAAGTCAAAAAGACAGTTACAAAAAGAAGACACCCATACTGCTAGAACAGGATTTTAAAGAGAAACATAAAAAGAATGACCTTTCAGCAATATAAGTAAATTGTTCGTCCCTTACATACAAATTGAAGTGAAAAATCAAGGTTCTTATGTATCCCTGGCTGAGACTCAAGGAAATATTCAACAAACGAGTCAATGTCTTATTAGAACACCATCCACATAAACATATGGCTCTAACGAGATTTTGATGAAATTTGATCTCAACATTGACAAATCAAGAGTTTTCCAAAGCAGATGATCACAGTAAGCTAAACGCCATGAATTACAAATGTGAGCAATCCCTAAAGTCAACTGGAAGACATCAAAAGACAAGCAGATTTTCACCAATATGTCAGTGTCCAGGTCCTCCCATCTTCTTACAATAGAGGCACCCTCGTCCACTTGACTAGTTACCCAATTATCTCATAGAAGTTTCAAAGCATCGGCACACCTGCATAAGATGTCCACATAATCCACATAGAATGCATAAAATATAATTCAATAGATTAATTTATATGCATATAAAAAGATTCGTACTAATCGAATGTATCAAATACTTAATATACCTACGTAGAGATTTAGATGAATGCGAACCGTTTACATTTAAGGTAAATTAATACCTAACATTAAATGATTAAGACCAAAAAAGTTTATATTCGTTGAATAGAATAATCAATTTTTCTCGGTAGAAACTACAATAAAACAACGATATCTAATATATATAACAAAATCACATAATTAATGTTCAACAAACTAGAAATACCATCATTAATTTACAAAAATACTAAAAACTTATTCAAATAACAACACTGACTCTCATTAATAATTAACACGATATTATCTACCAAGTCAAAACACATAGAAAATTATTCGCTATCCAGTATCCACACAAAAATTATATAAACCACAAAGACCGTAATAACATCATAATTTCCATATACTTACACCAAAAAAAAAAAAAAAAGGCCAGCAAAACATCATGATTCCTTACAAAAGAACAAAAAAACAAAAAAACAACCCACAAATCTATTACAATTACCATCACAAATTGTGAAACGAATCATAGCAAAAGCAACTCAGAATAACAACACCACTCTTCAAGCAATTTGGTTGACATAAGTTTTACTAACATAATCATATTTCATTAATCTGTTAATTTCATTATTTTTTTTTTTTTTAATCACAGAAAACAGTATTTCGACTCCCAACAACTGAAATGGGTTATGCCAAATCACTTATGTCTTTAGTTCTTAACAGTTTTCTAATACATAAAAACCAAAATACATGTTAGAATCAATATTTAACTGAATCATATTTTGCACACTTTTTTATTGTTAATTCCTTAATCATACAGGTTATGATATTATGATTACCAACTATTGAAACCATTATTTACATTTTTTTTTATTGTTGTAGATCTTGTGCTTGAAAACCATTATTTACCTTACAATTTATAGGTGTAAATCTCTAAATGAACAAACAAACGTAAAGGAAGTCTTACATAGAAGAAACATCTTCAAACAACGACACAAACTGCCAACAATAACAATGGCAAGACTTTCAATTCTGAAGATCTTTGCAAAAGTAGAAAATAAACATGCTTCGCTACTACTTGGAACACATTTATTCTTCATGGAAAATGATAGAAATTAAGGATTACAACTACTTATTGCAGCTTGCAAACAAGATGACTAGCAAGCAATGTATCAGACCGTCATTACTCTAATCACTATGCACACATTAGAGGTATAAAAATTCTGATGAAATTGATGAAACTAACCAATCAATTCCACAAACTGAAAAATTGCAGGGAAGTATTCAAGTCCGTGACTCTAACTGCGACAATTCTCATTAAAAGAAGAATATTTCGGACTTGCGACAAGGAGAATCAAAAGCATATACATTGGGACAGATTAACGTCACCAAAAAATATCACATGTCGAAGATGTAACGTAGATTACCAGATAGTATGTATGAAATATAATTTTTAATAAGTTCCTTATGTAATTTCTTACACATGTAAAAATTTAAATACTTTTTAATTTATCTAAAAATAGAAGTTAAAACTCATTTGGATTGTCTACACAAGTTTGACAAACATCAATCTAAATATATTATAATATAAATTAACAAAATCTATAAATAACCATTCCTATCACACATCTAAAAAAACTTCCATTCTATTAGCAACCAAATTAAATCCCACGTCGAACGATAACATTTTTTTGGGGCCCGGTTACCAAACCATTATTCACTATCCAACCAATATATTATAATATCATCATGACGTTTCTGACTTCAATACTTAACAAAATATTCATTATGTTTTTTTTTTTTTTATGTTGTGCAAATGCTTTCCTACCATTTCATATCCTCTTATCCAAAAAGTTATTAACATTTTTTCAATCGACATGTTTATTTATTGCTAGACACCTATTCATTTCCCAAAGCACCTTTTGTATTGTCAAAAAACAAATAAATAATTTTAAATTTTAAATAAATAATTTACATAATATTAAAGTGATACCAATAACCAAGTTTTTTCATATTATTATTATTTGTATGATTAACCGTTTTGCATTAATGTCATATACATTTTTACCGCCTTTTCCAACCTATTCTTATCATCCTTTCTATTAAACTTGCGCCAATAAGATTTTATTCTTCTTAACCGACCATGTTTATTTATGATAACATCTTTATTCATATCCTATCTGTTTCATTTGTATTCCTAATTAAATAAAACAAATCAAAATATGTTGTGATGTGGATCAAAAAAATTTTAATTAAAAAACTAAGATACTCAATAAAACATAAACAATTAAACAAGACCAATGCCGAATTGTATAAATATTTTATAACCATATTGCCAAACTACAATTAACTACTTAATTAATATATTATGACATTTCTAACTTGGATATTTAAGAAAATATTTATTACCGTTTCCTTTAAAACTGTGCCAATAAGATATCATTATTATTAAATCACCATGTTTATTTATTGTTGATCGGTGCATTGTACTGTTACGTGATATTTTTAATGTGATTCTACTGTTAAAAGTTAGGATATTAGAATTTTGGTTTAATTATGGGTTAATGTACTTACTTTTTGATTGATGTGTTCGATATTTTGATGATGTTTGGTATTTTAATATTTAATGCCTTCTTAATTTGGTGCTTTTGTTAAAGTGTTGATCAAATAAATGATACTGTTTATGTAGATATTCATACGATATTAATGGAATTCATAAAAGCAGGTATTTATATTAATGAAACGAGATCTGTTTCGTACTGCTTTAAAAAAATTCGTAATATACCTATATAGAAATTTAGATAAATATGAACCGTTTACATTTAAACTTAATTAATACTTAACATTAAATGGTTAAAACCAAAATATTTTATATCCGTTAATCTCATAGATATAAAAAAAAAATGAAATAATTAATGTTCAGTGAACTAAAAATATTGTCATTAATTTACAAAAATACTAAAAACCATATTCAAATAACAACACTGACTCTCATTAATAATTAACAGAACATTATCTAAGAAGTTAAAATACCAAAAAAAAAAAATTGTTCGCTATCCACACACGAACTATATAAACCACAGAGACTATATCGACAACATAATTTCCATATACTTTCACCCAAAAAACAGCACAAAAACATCATGATTCCTTACAAAAGAATGAAAATACAACCCACAAATCTGTTACAATTACCATAAGAAATTTTACAACAAATCATTGTAAAAGCTACTAACAAAGATGACATCGCTTTACAAGCAATACGATTAATGTAAGATTTACTAAAACCATCGTACTTCATTAATCTATTGATTTCATTATTTTCTTGGTCATACAGAAAATGATATTTATACAAAATGGTTAATCATACAACTAATAACAATAGGATAATGGTTTGTTCGGCAGGTGTCTTATTAGGATAATGGTTAATCATACAAATGGTTATGTTGAACCATGTGTATCTTTAGTTGTTAATAGTTTTCTAAAACATAAAAACCAAAATGCGTTTTAGAATCCATATTTAACTGAGTCATATTTCGCACACTTTTTTATCTTAATTCCTTAATCATACAGGTAATGGTATTGTGATTCCCAACTGTTGATTTCTTTTTTCTTTTTAATTATTGTGAATCTTGTGCCTCGAAACCATTATTTACCATACAATTTACAAGTGCAAATCTTTGAACAAACAAGCAAATATAAAGCAAGTCTTACAAAGAAGAGACATCTCGAAACAACAACACAAACTGCCAACAATAACAACAGCGGGACTTTCAATTCTGAAGACACTTGCAGAAGAAAAAAATAAACAAGCTGTGCTACTGATTGAAACAAATTTGTTCTTCGTCAAACATGATACAAATATGGGATTACAACTATTGATTGTAGTTTGCAAAAAATATAACATGTAAGCAATATATCACACTGCCGTTGCTTTGCTCACTATACATGACAACAGAGGTATACAAATTCTCATGAAATTAGTAAAACTACCGAATCATTTCTATAAACTAAAATATTGCAGGGAAGAATTCAAGTCCCTGACTCCAACTGCCACAATTCTCATTAAAAGACAAATATTTGGGACTTGTAAAAGGGGAATCAAAATTGTATACACTGGGACAGATCAACGTCACCAGAAAATATCACATGTCATAGATGTAACGTGGATTACCAAAAGTCTGTATGAAATTTAATTTTTAGTAAGTTTCTTATGTAATTTCTTGCACATGTAAAAATTTAAATTCTTTTTAATTTAATCTGAAAATAGAAGTTAAAACTCATTGGATTATCTACAATTGATCCAAATATTTAATAACTTATAAAGAAAAATTAATCACAAAATTATAGTGATCAATAAAACATAAACAATGTTTAATAAGAATGTTAAAGAATAGTGATTATGAGAATCTCAAAGAATTAAACACGTTTGACAAACAACAATCTAAACACCGTTCCTATAACATATCAGAAAAAAATTCCATTCCATTATTGATTAGATTAAATTCCACGCCGAACCACAACATATTTTGGAAACCTGCCTGCTGAACCATTGTTAACTATTTATTACACTTTCCTTTAATGCGGTACAAACAGTTTGCTACCGTTTTGTATCCCCTTATCCTAAAAGTTGTTAACACTTTTTCAATCAACATGTTTATTTGTTACTAGATTTCTGTTCATTTTCCCAGAGCAACTTTTATATTGTTTGATATAGTACCCCAAAAATTGATTGGGTTGTCATGTTCTCAACTGTTAAACAAACAAGGCAACGATCGGAAAAATAATCCCAAAAGCTTGGAATGAACTGTATAGATAGACATTCATTTTCAAAATCAATATGAGGATTATGGATGTGAAGGAACCATCTGAATCTTATACTATGACAAAAACTCTCGCATAAAAGATTAGTTCAAATTTATTGTTATTATCCTTCCTATTACACTTGTGCAAAAAGATTTTATTCTTCTTAAATAGCAGTGTTTGTTTATTATAACATCTCTATTCATATTCCGTCTATTTGTTTCCTATTTCTATTTAGATAAAACAAATCAAGATATATTCTAATGTGAACTGACAAAATTTTAATTACAAGACTAAAATACTGGATAAAACATAAATGATATTAAACATTTTAATAGATATTAAATAAGAATGTTAGACAAAACTGTTTATGAAAATGTTAAAAAATTAAACATATTCAACAAACATCAATCTAAATATATTATCTCAGATTCCACCTCTTCGTATCTTATTCTCCTATAAATATTACTCTAACATCAATCATCCATTTAACTTTCTTCAAATACTATATACTTTCATTGCTCATTTCTTCTCCCCAATTTAATTCGAAAATGGCTAAAAAAACATCACAACCAAAAGAATCTACAACGAATATCAGCAACGGCCTAAATAACAATAATCCTCGACCAAGGCAACCAGAAGATATGAATATTCCGCGTCTTGTGTATCCTAAATTACAAAATGTCAAACAAAACGACAATAAATATTTGCGGGAATATAAAAGCCATAAAAAAAAAAACATTTTATATGTCAAGAGTTCATTTCATAATTATATTTACAGATTCATCTTACCGTTTTCATATATTTATAAAATTTGATTGTATTTTGCATCTGCAATTGATTTAAACATTTTTTAGGGAATGCCAGAATTGAGGGAAATTCTTAGAAAAGTTGACATTGATCTAGATGATCTACATGCTGCTAGAGAGAAATTCAGAGAAGTCATTGACCAGATGTTAGAAATCATGCAATCTGCCTTGAATATTATCTATAACATAAACAAAAGGGAGTATGCATTTGCACCAGAGGAACTAAACAACTATAAGAGAAATAGAAAATAAACACCATCTACATCATCCAAACCCACTTCACAATATGAAAAACCGATGTACTTATTTCTTTTATAATAAAAGTATTATTCTCTATGTTCAACTTTATCTTGATTTTAATGTTACTCATTAGTTGATAGAAATTTAGTACTCATTTTTTGGATATACAATTGTTCCTTTGATTAACGCATTGGATTTACTATTTAATGAATCTACTAAAATTTATGCATCTTGACACATTGGTTTGATTTAATTGCTCCATCTTCACACGTTGGATGAGTATTAATAATATTTATATAGGTACATTATAGAAGTTAGTCTCTTCATATTATGTTTTGTAGCTCTACAATTATTAACCTAGAAATTAATTGAGTTATCATGTTCTCAACTATTAAACAAACAAAGCCTTTGAATTAACTGTGTGAACAGACGTTTGTTTTCAAAACTTGGCTGAGGGTTGCTGATTTTAAAGAAATATATGACCCTATACTATGAGAAAAAAATTACTAGTCAATGTCAAACTTAAAAATGAATATAACTTACAGAAATTGCGAAAGCTCAGTATAAACCTTAAGTTTAAATAGTTGATCTTGATAATATTCACGTGATATTAAATATCATACACAATTCACTACAAAATACTGACATCGAATATCAAACACATGTCTGCAAAAATAATATCAATTGTACAACTAGACCATATAATATTCAGGTAGTCTTCTCAAGTTGCATGAATGATTTAATAACATCTGCCTATAATTGATATTAATAACTATAAAGGTACAATTATTAATTTTATCTTAACACAACTATGTACATGTATACAATTTACATTTACTCTAAAATTTGTATAATTTAACAATTATTATCTCTTAATCTAATTAATTTATTTTGTTAGAATAAATTTGTTTACAATCTATTTCAAAAACATTGAATAAACATACCCGTGCAATGTGCGGGCCCCATGTCTAGTATAATTATAATCTTAAAAGTAATTTTTCAACATTTTGTTGTAGCTTTAATTGTATATTTTGGGTATAAATAGTCTCATCTATCAATAAAGAGTTGATTTAGCGAGTGTCAGTGACAATTTTTTTTTTTTTTTTATTTCGATATACTATATTTAAGAAAAAATTATATGATTATTTTTTTTTTGTTAGTGGTTTTAACGTGTGTGCGAGAAATCCAAAGTGGATAAATCTCCAGTTGGCATATAAATATCTCGTGATATGGATACCATATCAAAGGTCATGATTGCACAACTTACGTTTAATTGAATTTGAGTTTATCTCAACTCAACTATAATACGACACTAAAAAACCATTATAATCTATTTTGGGGACGTAGGAAATAGATCACAAACCCATTAGAACTCTTGTAAAGCAACTCGCTTACTATTTTCTATAGATTTATAACATACAGTGGACGTAGGTTTTGCATTATAGTAGACGAACCACTTTAAAAAGTTTTATAGTTCTTTTTATTTTATGTTTATTACTGCATATTCATTATGGTATTATTCCATCGGTGATCCATCAGATACATACTATCTTATGTGGTTCTAGCATTTCAATCATTTACCTCTAATTGGTATGATTTTTCTCATCAACATAACTTATGCATATAAAACACATTAATAAATAGATTCTCTTAGATATCTTAATTGAACTTTTCAAGAAAATATTAAATTTGGTTACTTTCCTTTCAAACTTAATGTTTTATTATTATGATATTATTAATTTATTCTTAATATCGCAAATTTGTAGTTATAATTAAGTATGGCCATTCATGGCCTTTAGGCCACTGCGCCGTCGCCGCAATGGTGGTTGGCACCGACAATAGCTTGGGGTGGTGGGGGTTTTTTTGTTAAGTTTTAAACTTTTTTGTGGTGGGTGTTTTAGCTAAATCTGAAATGTAGGGGGTTAAAGAAATATTCAAAAATAATGATAAAATATATTATATTATATTTAAAAAGGGGCAATTTAGTAAATTATATAATATCCCCCCATTTAATTCCTCCTAACCAACATATTAATATAACATACCCACCAATTTCTATAACCATCAACCACATTTTCCTAAACATTCTAGTAATTTTCAAGGTAATCTATCTTTCCATTAATATAGCATTCCTAGTAATACATATTTTCTGAACCAAACACATCTTATATATTCTCAATTTTGCCGTCCAACTTTTTTTCCTAAAAAAAAAAAAAAAAAAAAAGAAACACTCAATTAGGATAAAATTGTCACGAGAATTAATTAGAATAAATAACTAAAAATGGAATTTAAAATAAATTTTTGTGCCTAGTTAGTAAATGGATGCGCAAAAAACGGTACGGAATTTACGGGTTTATGGCAAAGCGTGAAAAATCGTTTGTAAAATTCGCAATAAATTCGAATACGGGAAAAATATGGTACGGGGTATATACAGTTTTAATACTGCACATTGTCATAATACTTTTTGAAAAATACGGCATATCAATCCTCATTTTAACACTTTTCATGGAGCGCCTGGCTAAAATCATATAGCATTTCAAATGCAAAATATTCAATTAACCATAACAATAGACCTATAATATACCACAAATACAAATATATAACTGAAATTCAAATTATAGTCTCCAGACTTAAACCAATATAATAGCCAAGATTCAATTATAGTGTCAAACCAAACACTAATAAAACCAAAATTCAAAGTTGAATTAGAGTTCAAACAAATAAATACACAATAATACAATCAGATTCAATTATAGTTATAACAAAAACTCACAAAGTACATAACAACAATAACAACTAAAAAAGAGCATTTTTCAACCAAAAATTCATCATTATCTATCACGTATCCATGTAACCCTCAACCGTCGTGTAGAATTAGCATCTTCGTCCATATGAATTTCTTCATATTCATAGTTGGAAGCTCCCCCAATTTCTCAAGATCTATGGTTCTAAGTCGCAACTCATCGTGGAAGTGAACTTATCCATCATCATCATGTTCTCCTCCCATACACAAGCGTGTCTAGCATTTCAGGTGACAACCTATTCCTTTTTCTTTTTGAGCAGCTTCAAAAGCACTCCATTTCTCTCACCATGATGAAGCCTACAAGGTTAACTCAAAATTCGAATGGCATACTTCTTGAGCACATGAAGATCATCCCCATTGTATCCCACCATATTCCTACAAATGACATAAAAAGCTTCTTAAATACAAAGAGAGAAGCAATGTATAAAAAAAAATATACAATTTTTTTAAAAACTATAAGGATGACTTGTCTGTGACATCTCTTTGCTGTTGTAGTAAATAAAGTAGCTGGCCTACTACGATACAAACTGAACCTCTCTCATAAATGGATACTTTTCTTCTATTAGAAGCAAGTTTTCATGAATGAAATTGATGCCATCTTTCATCTCCCGATCCTTTCTAAAATTTTGTGAGAAAAAGTAGATGGATTGAGAAAGGCAACTGCAGCATGTATCAGATGAATGATGTTTTGACCCAGCGCTTCTCAACAATTCCAAATTCTCTCATACTTGTTTGCCTCACTTACTCTTTCTTGATTGCAACTTTTGCTCTCATCATTGCTTCATATTAAGACCAGCAGTACATCCCTCCAATCAACCAAACGAAGAACTCGAACCAATGGCTCAATAGTTTTTATAACCTCTCTTCTCTACCACCAAATCACTCAGAATAATTTCAGTGACCTTTTACCCTGATTCGATCTTCCAATAATCAAAACCCTTCCATTAAGATGAAGCAACAAAGATTCGAAGTTCTATTCTCCAAATCCAACACAGATTGAAGCTTAAAAATTTGAAGCAATTTTGTGGCACAAGTTGTCTCAATTGTCTATCTTTGGTGACTCTTTCATTACTGCATGAAAAACTGTGTCCCATGTCATCAAACTGTAATTACTCTTGTAGCTAGTATACTTGGAATATAATACATTAAAAACACATAAACATATAGTAAAGATAATGGGCCCGAAAATTTCTTTACTTTATATATAAAATTCTTTACATTAATAAAAGTGGCATGTACATAGCTCAAAAAAGTAGACAGTGGTGCCATTTCCCTCTGCCTCTCGACGTCCATGACCCGCTTCTCACCTATTTCCTGCAAAAACAAAAAATCAATGGAGTGAGCGCTAATTGCTTCAGTAGTAAATCCGCTAAACTACCTTTCTCTCCGTTGCTCACATTCTAATTTCTTCCTTCTATACTCTATTCTTATCTCTCTATTCTTTCTTTCTTTCTAATTTCCAAACTCTATCTCTTCTCTCTTCTTCATTCTAATTTTTTCAATCCTTTTTCTTCTTTCTTTCTAAATTCTCACACTGCATGTTAATAGGCATAATGCATGCATAAGTGTGATGCACATGTATAAATGCAAGAAGTGCACATTTTCTTTTTGTTTCTTTCTTTTCTATTCTTTCTCTTCTTCTTTTTCATTCTTATTCTTCTTATTCTTGTCTATTCTTATCTTTCTTGTTATTCTTCTTATTCTTCTTATTCTTTGCCGATCAGACTCGGTTGAGCATGGATTCAGAACCTTGGCCGTGTGAGTGTATTCTTCTTTCTTGGGTACAGCCCTCATCCACTGCACTCTACGGCTATACCAATTCTTCTTCTTATTCTTAGGCCGCTCACTGAGGCGGCGTCCATGCGAGGAAATTCTTCTTGTCACTCATGGGTTCCCCATCGCAACACACTGTTTCTTTTCTTCTTTTGAGCATTCTTTAATAACTTTTCTGTCTTTCTCTTTATTCTTAAGTTCTAGTACATGATATGCTGTATTGTAGATGGCTCATGCTCATTATTCTTTCTAAATGCAAGGATGCCATGTAGCATAAAAATAAGTTTCTCTCACCATCTATTAACTTATGTCAAGGCATAAATGAAGAAAAAATCATGCATACCTTCTCTGGACATTTCATCAAACATATACATGCATATCAACTCTAATTTGGCTACATTCTATCTCTTTCTCAAGCCACCAATATTTGGAGTAAAACTCCATTAACACATTACTAAACTGTCCAAAAAATACACTCACCAAAAATTCTACACTACCTTTCAACTTCAATGAATCTCAAACAACCACACCACTTCTCATGGCTAAATTCTACTCATCATAAATCATCAACTCATCAATAATTCATCATTTCATCAACTTCTCAAAATCATAAGCATATACACATATGTAAAATCTCTACACACTTGATTTCTCAAATCATAACTTGGGTTGGATTTACTTACCTTATGCTTGAGTAGTTCCACAAAGCTCTCTATCTTTGTTGGACTTGTTCTTTCTCTAAAACCCTAAGCATAAACTCTATAAGAATTCCATACTAACACAAATTAATCTCATATTTATAGTAAGAATCCTTACCTTTTGATGCTTAGGATCAAATCCTTATAAAAATCCAACCAAAAGCCCTCAATTTCCTTAAAAAAATTGGATGAAGAGATGAAAGAAATGGAGAGTGGAAGTGGTATATGGGATGTAGAGAATGAGAGGGTTTGCAAAACTAATCCCTTAATAGCTCATATAAATAAGCATTCTTTCCCATTTGGCCCTTCCACTTTCTTAGAAATTCCATCCTTGCCCTTTAATTCTTTGCAAACACACCCCCATCTCCAATGCATTCTCCATGAAATTTTCTTACATTTCACTCCTCACTTTTCCTGCTGATTAGGGGTAGAATGGTCACTTTACCCCTATGGGAAATTCCTCTAGAAACTTCTCTAGAAATTTAGCTAGCTCTTCGCCTCGGCGAAAAAATCCAAAGAGTTCTTTGCCTCGGCGAAGTCTGAAATTTCTGACACAAATTTGGGCAAAAAGTTCATTACCATGGCGACAAAATTCCTTTGCCGCGGCGAAGTTTGCAAATGTCGATTTTCAATCTTTCTCCTTGATATAAGCAAAACTAATGGCATAAAAGCATAAATAAGTTACGTACCTCAATGTGGGCGTTACGATAATTATTATTCTTGCTTCATCTGTGGCAACTTTTACCCAATTAACTTCTTCATATATGTCTTTCAAAAGAAGCTGAATTCCATGAGTAGCACACCTCGTCTTATACATTCGAGGATACAATCCAGTGAGCATGTCACCAGCAGATGTGAAATTGCTACCATCATCAGTTATGAATTGCACAACATGTTCTTGTCCAATTAATTCAATCATAGAAACAACGATTTCTTTTAAATAAATCCCAGTTTTTCTTTCCCGGGAAACATCCAATGATTTTAAAAAAATTGCACCGCCAAGTGAATATGCCACAAGATTAATGAAAAATCGGTGCCTAATATCAGTCCATATATAAGACATTATAGTGCAATCAGATGCAGATGTATCCCAAGAACGCTTCACCATAGAAACATACTCATCAACACCTTTTCTAGATTCTGGAATTAACTTAGCTCGAAGAGTTGAGTAAGATGGAAGCTTGTATGCTACACCATATTCAGCCATTGCCTTAACAAATTCTCCAAAAGCACCGGTTTGAACAACATTAAAATCGATATTGTTCACTATAAAACACTTAGCAAGCATTTTATCAACAAATTCCTTGTCTTTTTTCTTATTCATTTCTAGTAAAGATGCTTGACTTTTACGTCTTTGACTACCTTTAGAAAGTGGTGGTGAATCTGTTTCCTCCTCATGATCATCAGAATTTAAAGCAATAGAAGAACCGACATAACTTTTTAATTTTTTATTACTTCCACTTCCAGACATAACCAAGAATGCACTTGCTTGTGTCTCATGATTGACTTTATTACAAATCTCAACATCATGACTAGTAATTCCTGACAAGTATGCTTTAATTTTGTAAGCTGGGCACTACATACTTTTTGACAGAATTTACATTTCCATTTATTCCCTTGGAGCTCCTCAACATGCTCCCAAATTTTATCTTTTTTTGTATCATATTGATTTGAGTCTGCATTTACAAGAACATAAAAGAGAACCACAAGTAAATAAAAGGGTAGTGATATGAATCAATTTGTTTAAAATAAGAGTAGCATTTGCATAAATCAATTTGTTTAAATTTAATGTAAGTAGTATATATTTAGCTAATAAGTTAAAATGAAGTTACTGTAAATTAAGGTGGTTTTAACTTTTAATTAAGATCTCTTACAACATATATAACCGACACTACTGCATAGAAGCTAGAAAGCAAGAGATCAAGTCATGGCCGCTTTAGGAATCTCTATTGGTTCTTATCAAGATTTGACCTTAACCACATTTTGACATTCAATCATTCAAGTTTTTGTTACAAATCTTCAGATCATTGTACTGCAACTACCGATATTAAACCATCAAGATTGTTATTACTAAATGAGAAATCAATGAAATGGAAGCGAACCCCAAAGTTTTCCTTAAAAAAATCAGTTCAGTGCCGAGCACTTGAAATTGAGAATAATTGTAATGCCCACATCAAGGTACGTAACTTGATTTATGCCCTTATACTTTGAGTTGAATTTTACTAGAGTTATCTTGAACAAGTGTGAAGAAAATTCCTTAAAACTTCACTAGGGGTAAAATGGTCATTTCACTCTTAATTAGTTGAAAGTGTGGGGAGTGAAAAGAAGTAGAATTACATGGAGAATGTAATGGAAAAGAGGACATTATTGTAATTGACTAAGGGACATTGATGGAATTTCATAGAAAGTGCAAGGGCAAAATGGGAATACATGCTTATATTATTTGATATAAGGTTTCATTTGAAGAAACCCTAACCAAAATGCAGCCCTTGTTCACGCCATATTCTCCCCATTTTCTCTCAATTTTCTTCACTAAAATTCAAAGGGAAATCATAGGATTTGGCTTGGATTTTCATAGATTTTCAATCCTAAAGCATCCTAAGGTAAGATTCTAGCAAAAGGAGTGTGATAAACTTTAAAGTTTTAAATTCTTATGGTTTTTATATGATCTAGGTCCAAAAGGAAGAGATTTAGAGCAAAAGGGAAGTGATCTCACATATTCAAGGTAAGTAAACCTAGTTTGAACCTTAATTTGAGCAAGACTTGTGTTGAATGAATTATTGCATGTTTGCATGTTTGGATGCGATGATATGAGAGAATTATTGGCTATTTTTTATGTTTAATGATGTGTAATTTCCAGCCATGAGAAGTAGTGTATGGTATGTGATGATTTGGTGAAGTTATGGAAGAATTAGTGATGAAATTTTTGAAGTGTAGAGAAATGTTGAAAATGGATAGGTTTGATGCTATAATTATTGAGTTTTTGGCTCACAATTTGGTGGAATTAGAGAGTTTTGGAAGTGTAGCAAACATGGTAGTTGCATGTGCATATGAAGTGTTTGATGAAAATCCAAAGAGAAATTGCATGAATGAGTTGGCTAAACCCTAATGAAGAAAGGGTTAGAGAAAGGCAAGAATTAAAGTTTGATTGTCTATTATTGATCTTTAAACATGTTTTCACAGGGGAGAATTGTTAGGAAAGGTTAGGGAGTAAGTGGAGGTAAATAGGTATGGAAAAACATTAAAATAGGCATGTTACCAAGGTTGCCCTGTCAAATTCGTGACCTTCTAAGTGATTTTTGGGCATCTTACCGATCGAATTGGGTTGAGACCCAAACATAAGAGTTGTAGCCATTTCTCTAAGCTTTATAATGAGACCAAGATCATAGCAATTTGACCTGTATAACTCGAGATATGCCTTCTTGAATATGACATGTGCAGTATGACTACCTCAAAAGTGCTTCCAATTTATTAGTTTATTTTTAGTCTAATTATCTATGATTGATTTCAAGTATGGGAATGTTGTTGGTAGAAAACACTAGTTCTCTAATGATATTTTTATATGCCATAATGCATTCTCACATTCTCACATTTGCATTTAGAAAGAATAGCAAAGAATGAGCATATTTCCATGCACATACACATGTATGAGAATATTAAAGAATAAAGAGAAAGAAAAGAAATTACATGTAGAAGTATTATCTAAAGAAATATAATTAAAGAATAATTCAAATCTGAAATTTTACTTAAAGAAATGTAAAAAGATAAGAGAAGAGAAGGTTTTTGCGATGGGGAACCCGTGAGTGACAAAGAAGAATATCCCCACATGCACGCGGCCTTTAGTGAGTAGCCGCAGAATAAGAAAGAAGAATTTGTATAGTTCGTTGAAGTGCATGTGGATGAGAACTGTACCTAGCAAAGCATACCTACATGCACACTGCATTTAGTGAGCGGCCTTAGAATCAGAAAGAAGAATTTGTACAATTCGTTAGAAGTGCATGTAGATGAGGACTATGCCTACTCACATGGCCAGGGTTCCGAATCCATGCCTCAACCAAGTCCTATTGGCAAGAAAGAATAGAAAAAATAGAAAGAAAGAATAGAAAAGAAAGAAAGAAAAGAAGCATAGAAAGAAATACAGAGAAAAGAAACAGAAAAACAGAAAAGAAAGTGCACATCTTATGCATTTGTGCATTTGCATCATACCTATGCATGATACCATGCCTACTATCATAAGTAGTGAGAAATTAGAAAGAAAGAAAGAACATAATTAGAAACAGAGAAAGAACAGATTTAGAAACAGAGAAAGAACAGAGAAAGAATAGGGAAGAATAGAGAAGGATGATGTAAGAAAAGAAATTCAGAATATGAGCAACGGAGAGAGAAGAGTAGCATAGCGGGTTTACTTACTGAGCAATTAGTGCTCACCTCGTTGTTTTCAATGTTTTGCAGGCAGTAGGAGAGATGCGGTCGAATGGAGACTCAAGAATCGGAAGGGTCTGGTAACACTGTCAAGTTTATTTGTAAGTAATTTTGTTAACGTACAATTTTGTATATAAAGAAAAATTAGTTATGGGCCCATTATTTTATACTCATCTACATGTATATTTTCTTAATATATAGATTTTAGTGAGTTTTACTGTTTATTTTATGAGTATGCTAGCTAGAGAGAGAAGCATTACAATAAACCTTCATTTACCATAGGAAAGAAATTTCAACTCGGTGATGTGAATGTGATTGAAGCTCAACAATTTGATAGGATACTCTTAGTGCTATATTTGATGTTGCACGTGAAATGGAGAAGATTTAGAAGAATTCACCTGGAAGCCAAATACTTAAGGATTACTTAATGGCTACTCTGTTTTATGATCCCTCTACTAGAACTAGGCTTTCATTTGAGTCTGCTATGAAACGGTTAGATGAAAAACTCTGGATATTGAACAAGCCCTATGTTAAAAGTATCAAGATATTTAGTCACTTCTACTATAGCTAGATATTAACATAATTCCAATTCCTATAATTGAATTCCTCATTACGAGATTTAAGTTTTATAAAATTAGTTTGATCTAAGATTTAGACTCATTTTTATCATTTACTAGATTGAAGTTGTGTCAACATCAATAAACAACTAGCTTTTGATCATCCTTTGCTGAAAAATCATAAAATCCAGGTTAGAGCATTTCACGTTAATTACTTAATTTGGAATCTCTCTTCTTCTTCTTTTTCAGTTTCAGTTTCAGTTTCACTCATTGCAATGTGTTGTAGTAATTTCACACTCACAAGCATTTCATCAAACATGTTTCAAACAAATCCATCAATCCACCAATATAACAAATCCATCAATCCATTAGCCCCCCCAACTACTACTACTCACACACCAATACAAATACAAGCAATCAACCAACATAAGAGATTTAAAGAAAAGAGAAAAAGTGTGTACCTTGAAGTCTTACTCTTGGGCTTGAAGCTTGGAAAAGAGAGTTAAAAAGAAAGAAAGACTGAAGAGAAGAAGAGATTAAGATTTAAGAGATGAAGAAAGCTAGAAAAGAAGATTTGACAAAGAGCCGAAGTGCCAAAGACTTCAAAGAGAAGAGAACTGCCAGATACGTAGAACCAAGGATGAAGATGAGGAAAGAGAGTTTGAGTAATTTGAGTCAAACCCACCCCAAAACGACGTCGTTTTGGGGTGTTCAATTAATTTTTTTTTCAAAAATTCGCAAATAATTCGTTAATTATACGGCTGGTCCAATTATACATGAATAATTCGGCGACCCCTTATAAAATACGTTTATACCTATATAATTCGTATATAAAACGCGTATTTACTAACTAGGATTTTGTGTAGCTTAAAGTATCAATCCAACCACGCTTATATAAAGTGACAAAAATAACCCTCCTCTGCGATCAGACTTCATTTAATTTTATTCATCAACATGTATCTAATCGACTCAATTACGATATATTATTCTAACATATCAATTGTTGGTTTGTCTAATGCATTTGATATTGTGAAGGGTATTATATACTATCTTGCTACGTAAAAGCTCGTTTAATCTGCGTTGAGTTGAGTCTACCTCTTATCCATNTAATTCGGTTCGGTTAGTAACTAGTTCAAGAGATAATCTGATTCGGTTTTGATTTGGATTATCCTTTGGACCGAAAAACCGATTGGGTTTGGAAAGTGGGCAATTCGGTTCGGTTAACCAGATTTCCACACCCCTATAAATTTCTAGTTTCCCCCGTGAGTATATCCCCCTATTAACAAAGACATTAGCAAAAAAAAAAAAAAAAAAAAAAGCATAATTTAGGTAGTATATTGCATTACTTTCTTTTGGTTTAAATTGTATGTGATGGGATGATTTAATAGAGGCCTAAACAACAATTTATATAATTTAATAATTATAAATGTCTTTAACAATCAAATTTAAATAATATTATTGCAATAGATATTTAAATTATTAAATGTATAAATAAATATGAAAAATAAATAATAAATTTAAATTTTTTTGTTATTAGTTAAAACTAATAATTGCAATTTTCTAATTCTATATAAATAAATTATTAATCTATTTAATGTTTATGTCTAATATATTTTAAGTAATTAAAAGTTGATAAAAAAAAGTATACTATAAAAACGTAAAACCAAGGTGTCAGAAACTAACTAGCAAGATGCAAAATGAGCAAACTAAGTTGTTGAAGAATGCAAGAAAATAGGATCGAAGAACAAAATGAATATTCCAGCTCCTTGATGCTTGCTTGAGTCCATAAAAGGATCTCTTGAACTTGCATATCTTTTCTGCTTGTCCATGAAGAACAAAACCATCAGTTGCATCATATAGATGTCTTCTTCAAGGTTTTTGTTCAGGAAAGTGATTTTGACATCCATCTACCAAATCTTATAATCATAGTATGCAACAATAGCTAACATAATCCAAATGGACTTTAACATCGCAACTGAAAAAAAGGTTTCATCATAGTCAATGCCATGTTTTTGTCTGAAACCTTTAGAAACCAGTTGTGCTTTATAGGTTTGCAAGTTACCATCCATGTCAGTCTTTTTCTTGAAGACCCATTTACACCCTATGGGTTTTACCCCTTCGAGTGGATCCACTAGAGCAGATACTTGGCTCTGGTAAATAGAGTCCATCTCAGATTTCATGGCTTATATTTGTATAAGAAAATGATATAAGTCCTTAGGATGGTAGAATCGTGGTGAGGGTATCGAGTGTTTGAAATCTCGATAATGAAAACCCTATGAGCACATATGGTGGCTATTCTAGGAACGTCCATAGCCCAAGTATGATCCTAAACTAGGGCATAGATAATACGGTAAGGCTATCATAGTGTTGGACTACCCTGCCGAGAGGCAGTGACAGATCTCACATATCAAGCTTGTTTGGTGACAAACTGGTGCAACACATGGGTGCTTGCTGTAGGCAAGTTCACTAGACCAACCCACCGGAGGATTTCACATAGATGGTTACCCTAGTATCTGTGGAACAAATCCTCCAACGAATGGTGGTACATGTGATCCTTAGACTTGAGGTCACTGGAGCACCTTGTGTACCGATTAGTGTAGTTTGACACTAGCCCAACGTAGTCCTTTTAGGACTATCAAAACAGTAGTGGTTGGCTGCATTGAAAAGTGTCTCGATACTATGGTGGATCGATAGAGGATTCATCACTCCCGTGTATGGGAGAAATTATCTCACTAAGTAATTCAGTAGATGGCAACAACATTAAATCTGTGGTCATAGTGGGATTAAGTTGTAGCTTATTAATCCAATCTATTCTAGTTAGTGGTCCAATACCCGAATATCGAGATATCAAGGATATCCGAGGTTGACACTACTTTTATGCTTTGGCCTTGATGAGATAATAGATGATGAAAGGATTGGATTGCATGGTAATCATATCATTGACAGGTAGTGGTGTCCCTGAATTCGAATCTATTGGGTGGCCATGATGTTTGGCTAGAGGCCAATCTTGGTTTGTGTCTAGTGTGATGATTGATTGATTGTCAACCACGATACGATTCACTGTAGATATGATGAGGAGCCTTCGGGTCACACACATAGAAGACAAATTAAGAATAAAATTCATGAGAATGGCATTTTCGTCATTTATGATGAAAGGGCATTTTCGTCATTTATGATGAAAGGGCATTTTTGTCTTTTAAGATGAAAGAGCATTTTGGTAATCTCACAATGTAATTAAATTTACCGAGGTTGTGGCCTAAATTTAATTTCATATGGAAATTAAATTATAGTGAGATTATATATATTTAAATATTTACTTTATATATATATATAATATTATTATTTATTATTAATATTGATAGTGTGAATTCAAATTTTGTTTTTAAATTTGAATTGAAATGCCATGTTTGGTTGCAAGAGTAATCTATTCAAATATCGAATTGGAATAGATGGCGATTCCAATTTAAAATAGGGTTTTAGTGTGCACTATTTAAGTGCAACTAAAATTAAAATGAAGTAATTCGTTCAATTAAAAAAAAAAATCCTAGCCACCCCTTTCTATCGCTCCCAAAATGTGTAGCCTTTTGTGAGAAAAATAATTTTTCTCTCAAAGAAAAATTCTGTAGATTTTTGTTCTTAAAGTTGGTGATTTTACTAGCCAATAAAATCAACCAAAGGCATGAGTCCCGTCTTCGTGTGGATACCGTTTGCACACTCCTATCTTGGAGTGGAAGCGAATCTAAATCCATTGAAGGAGCCTTCAAATGCTGGTATGGTTTCTATTACATCTTGATAATTATTTTCATGTGTAAAATAATGTATAACAAATATAAGGATTATGGGTTAGGTTTTGCATCTAAATATTTTAAATTCCACTATGTGAATAGATCCATAAACCTACAGTGGTATCAGAGCAGGTTATATTTGTTTGCGTTATTATTTTATCGATTGGATGACTATTGATATTGATAATGCATGTTAAGGTCTTAATTTGTTGATTAAAATCTAAAAATTGGATAACCTATTTGGTTGAGATGTTATGCTGGATTTTTGCATCTATTTTTCTATTTCAAGTTCAAAAAAAATAAAATAAAAATTGATTTTGGTGCTGGACGAATGCCCTTAAGGGGCTGTGGGTGGTTGCCCTTTAAAAGAGGGCAGTAGCTGCGCTAGAAGAGCAGAAACACGCAAATGTGCGCTACAGGGGCAGCACCGTGCACACGATGTTTTTAGGCGCCACTGTTGGGCACTGCTTGGTACCAGGGAGGTGGGCCTAGTGCTGCTGCCAATAGCACAGCAGCAGCCTTGCAAGGCTGCTACCCACGCACAACAGCACACAACAGCGTGCTGCTGCTGTCCTGGCCTGTTTTACCCAGCTAGCAGTGGTCTCATGGTGGCCAAGTGCCCACCAGCACTTGGCCTTGACTGGCACTTGGTTTTCCAGCCAAGTGCCTAATCTGGTACGCATCAGAATTCATGTCAAATCTGGAATAACGGGACAGCCCACGCAAAGATGCAATGGGCCAAAGTTTGGGCTTTTTTTTCGCATTGTTGTGCGATAAGAAAATCCAGAAAATTTTTGGATATATGTCACTACATATTGGAAGTATTTTGGAGGCCCAATTGAGTGAGGCCCGAATCCATTGGGTTAAATTGCAATTTTTATAAATTGTTGGACCTAAAAGTATTGCTAAACATCAAGGGGTAATCCGTAATTTACCAAACCAAATCAAAATTTAAGTTTGGTTGTTTTATGCATGATTCTTGTATGTGAATATGCATGGTGTATGGTGCATAAGCCTTTGGACCTAGTTTAATTTTGGGTTATGTAATTTAAAATAGGGCCTGCGTGCCCTACCTTACTCTATTATTTCCATTGTGCTTCTCTCTCTCATCTCACTCCCCTCGAATGTAACTCGAGGTTTCTTTTCAAATATGTAAAATTGGATTTTTGATTTTATTTTGAAAGTTGTGTAATATTCGAGAAGAAGAAGTGTAACAACTACTTTCTTTCTACCAAATTCGTAATATAGATGAATAAGAAGACATCATATTTATCAAAACAGTTGGGCCCAAAAATTTTTCTTTACTTAATAATTACATTCTTTACAAAACAAAAACATCATGTGTACAAAGACTCTCAAAACGAAAACAGTGGACAGTGTAGCCAAGTCTCCCCGCTCGCCAACGTCCATCCGACCAGGTCCTCACCTATTTCCTGTACAACAAAGAAAACAATGGAGTGAGCATAAAGATGCCCAGTAAGTAAAAAAAATCTCTTACTCTATCATCCCCGTGCATTACTCATCAATTCTCTTCGTATTCTTATCACTTTTCAATTCAAATTCTCATTTTTCTTTCTTTTCTTTTCTTTCTATTCATTCTCATTCCACTTTCTCATAGTGGAGACCACTCTCTCTCATAGCGATTTACATGCATTCCGCTCTCTCATGGCGGAGACCGTTCTTTCTCATAACGGTTCCCATGCATTCCGCTCTCTCATGGCGGAGACCGTCCTTTCTCATAATGGTTCACATGCATTCCGCTTTCTCATGGCGGAGACCGTTCTTTCTTATTTCTCATATTTCTTTCTCATTTTTCATATTTCTTTCTCATGTGATTATTCAATTAAACCTATGCATATGGATGGCTCATGCCTAAAATATTTCTTATTTGCATTCATGACATGCAAATATGCTATGTTGCATAAAGTAAGGTTCTCTACTTCTACTCATGCGTCTTTTAGACATTTCATCAAACAACATGTGTGCATACATAAACTCTATTCTAACTTTAATTATACTTCTTTCTTAATCATCCCAAAATAGGATTTCAACTCCTTTGAAACATCATACAACCTGCAAGGCAAAATACACTTCAATGATCCTCTCAAATCCTTCTAAATCTATTCACACTTCTTCCCAACTTTAACCACACAATCCACCCTTCTCATGGTGGAAATTCTTTCTTATAACAACTTTAAGTTCATCAACTCATTTTAAACATAGAAATTCAAGCATCAAGCATACATCTAAAAATCTCTACACATCATTCAACCAAGTAAATCACAACTTAGGTGAATTTACTTACCTTGGACACAAGTAGAAACCACTTAAACTCTCCACTCTTGATGGCTTGACACTTTCTCTTAACCTTCAATACATAACTTAATAAGGATCCCACTCTTTCAACAAATAAAAATTACTTCTAGAGTAAGGATTCTCACCTTTTTGTGCTTAGGATCAACTTGTAACACTTTCTAGTCAAAAGCTCTTCAAAGATCCTTAGAATCTTGAATGAAAAATTGAGAGAAATAAGGGATGAAAGAGGCGGTGGTGAAGAAACAAAATGAAAGGGTTTCTAAAGCTAACCCTTAATATCACATATTTTTCTCCACTCTTTCCCAAAATACCCTTACTCTCTCTTTGAAATCCCATTTAAGACCTTTCATTCTTTGCAAACACAACCCCAATCAAACTATTCTCCATGAAATTTCCTTACAATTCACTCCCCACTTTTCCTGCTAAAAAGGGGTAGAATGGTCATTGAGTCTCAAAAGAAAGAAATCTCAAAAACTCAAGGGGAACATTCAGCCGGGTCTTCGCCACGGCGAAGCTATTTTCTTCGCCCCGGCGAAGTCTCACAGAAGCTACACGGGTTGTAGCACCTCCTCATCGCCGCGGCGACGATTATTCTTCGCCCCGGCGAAGACTGTAACCCTAACATATCGCCAAGTCTTAAACATTTTTAGGGAATCACTCAACCAAACCAAGACACCTTTTCATCCAAGGATAAACCGAACAATATTAACAACATACAAACTCAAATGAGGATAAATCAATAAACATTCAAGCCATTCATCAAATCTTAACTACGTACCTCAAGTGGGGTGTTACAATTCTCCCCTCCTTAAAAGAATTTCGTCCCCGAAATTCAGACAAACAACTCCGGGTAACGGCTTTGCATGTCCTGCTCTGTCTCCCAAGTAGCTTCTTCAACCTTATGGTTTCTCCAAAGGACTTTCACTAAAGGAATACTCTTATTCCGGAGCTCTTTAATCTTCCGGTCCAAAATCTGAACTGGACGCTCCTCGTACACAAGATTCCCTTCCACAATTACATTCTCTGTATTCAACACATGGGAGGGATCACTTACATATTTCCGTAACATCGAGATATGGAAAACATCATGCACTTTGTCCATGCTAGGTGGTAGTGCCAATCTGTAGGCTACCTTCCCCACTCATTGCAACACTTCAAATGGACCAACAAATCTCGGTGCTAGCTTCCCTTTATTTCCAAACCGCATTACCCGCTTAAAGGGGGAAACTTTCAAGAAAACTTTATCACCCACTTTGAATTCAACTTCCTTTCTCTTCAAATCAGCATAACTTTTCTGTCTATCTTGGGCTTGTTGCATTCTGCTTCTAATCAGCTTCACATCTTCTATCAGTTTCTGAGTCATCTTTGGCCCAATGGCTACATTCAACTCATCTTTCTCACCTATCTCATCCCAATGTAGTGGAGACCTACATTGTCTACCATACAAGGCCTCATACGGTGCCATCTTAATTGTCGACTGATAACTGTTATTGTAAGCAAACTCCACTAAGGGCAGCATCTTATGCCAGGATACTCTATAATCCATACAACAAACTCGCAACATATCCTCAAGCACTTGATTTGTTCTCTCTGTTTGTCCATCAGTCTGAGGATGGTAAGCTGTGCTAAAAGCCAATCTAGTACCCAAGTTCCTCTGTAAGCTCATCCAGAAAGCGAAGACAAATCTAGAATCTCTGTCTGAGACTATCGTCTTGGGTACCCCATGAAGTTTCACTATCTCTCTGATGTAAATCTGGGCTAGCTTATCTAAAGTAGTGCTCTCTTTCACCGGAAGGAAATGGGCTGATTTTTTCAATCTATCCACAATCACCCAAATGGCATTAAAACCTCTCTGAACTCTAGGGAGACCTATAATAAAATCCATCGAGATACTCTCCCATTTCCACTCAGGAATACTAAGTGGTTGAAGCAATCCGGATGGCCTTTGGTGTTCTACTTTCACTTATTGACAAACCAGGCGCTTAGCTACAAACTCCGCAATATCATTCTTCATACCTGGCTACCAATAGCCTTTCTTTAGATCTTGATACATCTTGGTTGCTCCTGGATGAGCAGTGTAGGGTGTGTCATGAGCCTCCCTAAGAATTCTCTTTCTCAACTCCTTATCCTGAGGAATACACAACCGATTCCTGAAACGGAGAACACCCTCTACCAGACAGAACTCTGGTCTCTCATTCTTATGCACTCTTTGCAATAACTCCTGACACCACTTATCAACCACTTGCTTTTCTCTAATTTCGTCCAGTAAGGTGGACTGAATTTGCAACCTGGCAATCCCTCCTTGAATCACTTCAATCTGTTCTTTACGCAACTCATCCATCAGCTCTCTCTGACTAGTGAGTCGGGATAAATGAGCTTTTCTACTCAACTCCTCGGCTACGACATTAGCTTTCCCCGGCTGATATTTAATCTCACATTCATAGTCTTTAACTAGCTCTAACCACCTTCTTTGCCTCATATTCAGCTCCTTCTGAGTAAAGAAATATTTCAAACTCTTATGGTCGGTGTAGATATGACTCTTTGCACCATAAAGATAATGCCTCCAAATTTTCAAAGCAAAGACTACCGCTGCCAACTCTAAATCATGCGTAGGGTATCTTGTCTCGTACTCTTTCAATTGACGAGAAGCATAAGCTATCACCCTGCCTAACTGCATCAAAACAGCAACCAGTCCTTATAGTGAGGCATCTGTAAAAATATCATAATCTACCCCCTCTTGAGGCAACACTAAAACAAGAGCTAATGTCAACGTTTTCTTTAACTCGTGAAAACTCCTTTCACAAGCAGTTGACCATATAAAAGGAATTCTCTGTTTGGTAAGAGCTGTCAATGGCTTAGCCAACTGGGCAAACCCTACTACGAATCGCCGGTAGTAGCCTGCTAGTCCCAAGAAACTTCTCACTTCCTTTACCGATTTCGGCCTTTGCCAATCCAGGATTGCCTCTACCTTACTAGGGTCCACTGAAATCCCTTCACTAGAAACAGTATGGCCTAGAAACAATACTTGATTCAACTAGAATTCACACTTGGAAAACTTAGCATACAACTTCTTTTCTCTCAATCGTTGTAGCACAAGTCTTAAATGCTCTTAATGCTCTTCTCTCGACTTAGAGTAAACCAAGATATCATTAATGAAAACCACAATGAATTGATCCAAGCAATCATGAAAGACCCGGTTCATCAAGTCCATAAAAACTGATGGGGCATTCGTCAACCCAAAAGGCATCACTACAAACTCATAATGCACATACCTTGTACGAAAAGCAGTCTTAGCTATATCTTGCTCAACCACTCTCACTTGATGGTACCCTGACCTCAAATCAATTTTCGAGAACACTGCCGCTCCCTTTAATTGATCAAATAAATCATCTATCTGAGGTAGTGGGTATTTATTCTTCACTGTCACCTTATTCAGCTCTCTGTAATCTATACACATCTGTAACGATCCATCTTTCTTCTTCACAAATAGAATTGGAGCTCCCCAGGGGGAATGACTTGATTGGATAAAACCTTTATCTAAAAGCTCTTGGAGTTGCTTCTTCAATTCCTGAAGCTCGGCTGGGGCTATTCTATAAGGGGCTCTCGATATTGGTGTTGTCCCGGGCGCTAGTTCAATACTAAACTCAACCTCTCTCTCTGAAAGTAAACTCGGTAACTCTTCGGGAAACACATCCAGAAATTCTTGAACTATAGGCACCCTCTGAATTTTTGGCTGAGGGACATCACCACTCTGCACTACATGTGCAATATATCCTGAACAGCCCTTTCTCAGCATCTTTCTAGCTTTCAAGCTACTGATCAACATACTTAGTTGATGGCCCTCACCGAAGCTAAACTTATCTCCACTATCAAGATTAAAACTTGCTTTCTTCTTCCAACAATCAATTTCTACTCCATACTTCCCTAGGAAATCCATCCCCAAAATCACGTCGAAATCAGGCATATCAAACACTATTAGATCAACTAACAGCTCTCTTCCATGAATCATTACAGACTCTCCTGGAAGCATCTCACGGGTCAGAACACTAACCCCATCAGGTAACTCTATCCTAATGGGTTGATCTAACACGACAGACTTCAGACCTAATCTTTCTATCATCCCATGAGACATAAAGGAATGCGTGGCTCTAGAATCTATTAAAGCATAAAGAGGAACTGTATGAAAGAATAACTGACCAGTTACAGCTGATGGACTGGCCTCTACCTCACCCTGTGCCACGGTAAACACCCTGGCACTCGTGCCTCTAGGGGCCTGTGCTACTGGTGGAGGAGGAGCTTTACAATCTTTCATTAGGTGCCCTGGCTGACGGCACCTATAGCAGATATTCGGACCGAACTCTTTTAGACACTCCCCCAAATGATTTTTCCCACACTTAGGGCACGGAGTGACTCCAGCCGTTCTAGGCCGTTTACTCTGCCAATCGCCCCTGTTCTTCTTTGGCTGGAACCTCTTCTTGTTCCTCATGTCTCTACCTTTTCCAATCTTAACTCTTTCTTTCTGCGGAGCAGGGGGCGGTTCATTCTGTACTATCATGGATGGCCCTTCTGAACTCATCTTGTTCACATAAATTTCTGCCCTCAAAGCCCGATCTAATGCTTCCATATAGGTATGTGGGGGCCCTGCTCCTATCATAACATCACGGGCTATTTCTGACCTCAACCCGAGGACAAATTTCTCTCTTCTCAACTTGGGAGTACTCACTATCCCTGGTGCAAACCTCGCAAGAGAGTTGAATCGTACTGAATACTCTTTCACTGTACTCATCCCTTGCTTTAGGTTAATAAACTCTTGTATTTTCTCATGAACCCGGTCAACCGTTCGATACTCGGTCTCAAACACTCTTCTAAAATCTCCCCAAGTCATGGTTGCCGTGTCATAAGTCTCTTCCATTAATTCCCACCAAATTCGGGCAACAGCCCGAAAAAAGAAACTAGCATAGCTGATCCTCTCTCTATCATTCATAGGAAACAGGGCCACTGTCAGCTCAACAGACTTAAACCACTCTTCAACTTCTAACGGGTCCCTAGTACCCCTAAACTCTGGTGGTAGATGCTGACTTGCAAGCCCCTGAATCGGATCAACTCGATTCTGTACTATCTGAGGTACCGGCCCTTCTTGCTCTTACCTCAGGGGCAGTACTCTACAAGGGGTCTCATTTCTCTCCGGTACAACTCTCCCCTGACTCTCTGCTAACACCTGCTGTACAATGGTTCGAATCATTGTCGCATCAAGGGTAGGGGGAGTTTGTTCCGGTGGGTTAGAGGGTTCTCCCTCATTCATCAGACCCTTACCCTTCTTTCTATTACTACATCTCATCTACAAAATAACCATTCTCACATCAACTTCAACAACCCATTAATAAGAAAAGAATTTAACTTACAGTGGTCGGATAAGGCACGTCGTAGCGGCGACAATAACTCACTGTCCCATCCCAAAATCATTGCTCTGATACCAAAAATGTAACAACTACTTTCTTTCTACCAAATTCGTAATATAGATTAATAAGAAGACAGCATATTTATCAAAACAGTTAGGCCCAAAAATTTTTCTTTACTTAATAATTACATTCTTTACAAAACAAAAACATCATGTGTACAAAGACTCTCAAAACGAAAACAGTGGACAGTGCAGCCAAGTCTCTCCGCTCGCCGACGTCCATCCGACCAGGTCCTCACCTATTTCCTATACAACAAAGAAAACAACGGAGTGAGCATAAAGATGCCCAGTAAGTAAAAAAAATCTCTTACTCTATCATCCCCATGCATTACTCATCAATTCTCTTCGTATTCTTATCACTTTTCTAATTCAAATTCTCATTTTTCTTTCTTTTCTTTTCTTTCTATTCATTCTCATTCCACTTTCTCATAGCGGAGACCACTCTCTCTCATAGCGGTTTACATGCATTCCGCTCTCTCATGGCGGAGACCGTTCTTTCTCATAACGGTTCCCATGCATTCCGCTCTCTCATGGCGGAGACCGTCCTTTCTCATAACGGTTCACATGCATTCTGCTTTCTCATGGCGGAGACCGTTCTTTCTTATTTCTCATATTTCTTTCTCATTTCTCATATTTCTTTCTCATGTGATTATTCAATTAAACCTATGCATATGGATGGCTCATGCCTAAAATCTTTCTTATATGCATTCATGACATGCAAATATGCTATGTTGCATAAAGTAAGGTTCTCTACTTCTACTCATGCTTCTTTTAGACATTTCATCAAACAACCTGTGTGCATACATAAGCTCTATTCTAACTTTAATTATACTTCTTTCTTAATCATCCCAAAATAGGATTTCAACTCCTTTGAAACATTATACAACCTGCAAGGCAAAATACACTTCAATGATCCTCTCAAATCCTTCTAAATCTATTCACACTTCTTCCAAACTTTAACCACACAATCCACCCTTCTCATGGTGGAAATTCTTTCTTATAACAACTTTAAGTTCATCAACTCATTTTAAACATAGAAATTCAAGCATCAAGCATACATCTAAAAATCTCTACACATCATTCAACCAAGTAAATCACAACTTAGGTGAATTTACTTACCTTGGACACAAGTAGAAACCACTTAAACTCTCCACTCTTGATGGCTTGACACTTTCTCTTAACCTTCAATACATAACTTAATAAGGATCCCACTCTTCTCAACAAATAAAGAAAATACTTCTAGAGTAAGGATTCTCACCTTTTTGTGCTTAGGATCAACTTGTAACAATTTCTAGTCAAAAGCTCTTCAAAGATCCTTGGAAACTTGAATGAAAAATTGAGAGAAATAAGAGATGAAAGAGGCGGTGATAAAGAAGCAATTGAAAGGGTTTCTAAAGCTAACCCTTAATATCACATACTTTCTCCCTTCTTTTCCAAAATACCCTTACTCTTATTTTGAAATTCCATTTAAAACCTTTCATTCTTTGCAAACACAACCCCAAACAAACTATTCTCCATGCAAATTCCTTACATTTCACTCCCCACTTTTCCTGCTAAAAAGGGGTAGAATGGTCATTGAGTCTCAAAAGGAAGAATTCTCAAAAACGCAAGGGGAACATTAAGCCGAGTCTTCGCCGCGGCGAAGCTATTTTCTTCGCCCCGGCGAAAGCTCACAGAAGTTATACGGGTTGTAGCACCTCCTCATCGCCGCGGCGACGATTCTTCTTCGCCCCAGCGAAGACTGTAACCCTAATATTTCGCCAAGTCTTACAAATTTCAGGGAAAACACTCAACCAAACCAAGACACCTTTTCATCCAAGGATAAATCAAACAATATTAACAACATGCAGACTCAAGTAAGGATAAATCGATAAAAATTCAAACCATTCATCAAATCTTAACTACGTACCTCAAGTGGGGTGTTACAAGAAGTGAAGGAATGAGAAGGCAAATTACTTGAAGAATCCAAAGTAGTAATTAAACCTAGGTTGACCTACCAATTCCTATAGGCTCAAGGAATCAGTTTTAGATAAGAATATGCACCAACACGTTTATTTTATGCTTAGTATGCATGCTAAAGGTGTATGTTATGACTATAACATGCTAAGAAATATAAAATTGGTGAGACATAAAATAAAAACCCCTCAACTAAAGTATATTAAGTCAAAATTGAAATGTCATCCATCATTATGAGTTTAATCAAACCACTATTTGTTGGAACTTTGTTTGCCAAAGCGAAGGGTACACTTCTACCAGTGGGAGGTTGAATGTCATTGGAGTTTTCCTTAACGGTGATGGGTTGATTGAAAATGATGAGTTTTGCTTATTTGCCAAAGTGAAGGTTGATAAGCTTGTCATAGGCATAGTAAAGAAGTGCACTTGTTGTGTGTATATGGCGACATGTAGTGTCCACTCTACTAATATTGAGAATCACACTTGAGGACAATGGCTTCGATCATTGAATTGTGTGATTGGTTTGATGGCTTATTTCACATTTGAAGTTGGTAGTTTGAGCTATCAACTAGTATGAATTAAGTTTGTTGGCCTATCTAATCAGCCCATTTTGGCTTGTTTGCTAAAGCAAAGGTTTGAAATGGGCTAGATGGGATCTCAGTACATTAGGAAAGCCAACAGGCTTTCACGAGTTAATATGAGGACCATTGGCTTAAGGAAAATAGTGGGAGCAACTATTTAATAAAAGACCTTGTTAAATAATAATAATAAACATGATAATATATTTTACTTTTCTGCATTTGTAGATTCGCCGAAATGAGTAATACCAACTTGCGATCGATAATCAAGAAAGAAAACAAGCTAGATGGATCCAATTTCTCAGACTAGTATCAAAATCTTCGGATTTTACTAAAGTTCGAAAAGAAATTGTATATCCTTGATAAGCCTTATATGGTTGAGCCTGATCCTAATGCCACTTAGGAAGTAAATGACTCTTACCAAAAGTTCCTTGATGATGCTGACAATGTTCAATGCATTATGCTAGCGTCGATGACACCTGAGCTGCAAAAGCAATATGAGAATATGGATGCTGCTGCCATGATTCTATACATCAAGGAGTTTTTCGAAGGAAATGCTCGTCATGAGAGGTATAAGGTGTCGAGCGTATTGTTTAGGAGTTGTATGACTAAGGAAGCTCACGTTGGTCCTCATGTGCTCAAGATGATTAAGTACATAGAGAGAGGCTTGAGACTTTGGGGTTTGGTGTGTATACAGACTTACAAGTGGATTTAATTCTACAATAATTACCTGATTTCTTTTCACTATNTTCTTCGCCTCGGCGAAAACTCACAGAGGCCACCCGGGTTGAAGCACTCCATCTTCGCCGCGGCGACAAAACTTCTTCGCCCCGGCGAAGACCATAACCCTAAAATTTTGCTAAATCATACTAACCTTCAAGAAAAACACTCAACCAAACCAATACACCTTTTCATCCAAGGATAAACCAAACAATAAAAACAACATACAGACTCAGCTAAAGATAAATCGATAACCATTCGTACCATTCATCAAATCTTAACTACGTACCTCAAGTGGGGTGTTACACCAGCTCATCGCAAAACTGCTTGAATTCTTCATTGTCGAACTGTTTCCCATTATCAGAGATGAGTATATGAGGAATTCCGTAGCGGCACACTATATTTTTGAAGACGAAGTCTTTGAGTTTCTTGGTAGTGGTAGCGGCGAAAGGTTCAGCCTCGGCTGATTTGGTGAAGTAATCCACCGCGATCACAGCATACTTGACTCCTTCCTTTCTGGCTGGCATGGGCCCAATAAGATCGATTCCCCACATGGAGAATGGCCAAGGGCTGGTCATGGTTATCAATTGGTGGGAAGGAGCTCGTGGTATGTTTGCGAACCACTAGCACTTGTCACACTTTCTTACAAAGTTGAAAATGTCTTCCAGAAGTAGGGGCCAGTAGTATCCTTGGCAGATAATTTTGTTGGTGAGGGATCGCGCGACAGTGTGATTACTACAGATCCTTTCATGTATCTCCCTCATGACATAATCTGCTTCCTCATCGGTTACACATCGGAGGAGAGGTGCATTAAACACTTGTTTGTACAACTGATCTCCTATAAGTGTGTAATGAGTAGCTCGGGTGTGCAGGACTTTTGCCTCAGTTTTTTCATTGGGCAAAGTCCCATCTCGGAGATACAGAATGATTGGAGTCATCCAGGAAACCAACTCTATTGTAGCCATGACCTACTCGGGCGAGCTGATAATAGGAGTCTTTATGTATCGAATAGGAATACTTTTCGGCGTATCTGAATCTAGCGACGAGGCTATTCTTGCCAAGGAATTTGCGACAGAGTTATCGTCTCTAGGGATCTATCTGATTGTGAAGTGCTTGAAAGACTTCAGTGCGATCTTAGCTTTCTTCACATAACTGATCATGTTTTCTTCCTTGGCTTGATATTCTCCCAAGATCTAGTTGACAACCAGCTGCGAATTGCTGTGAATACTGATCATGCTTGACCCCATTTCCTTGTAGGTCCACCGTGGATTAGTCGTGAGCCAGTTCTAGATGAATCTAGAAACCTGTTCGGAGGCCCAACGACTATGGTAAACATCTAGCAATATGCCATAGTCCCTAAACAATGATGAAGAAATACTTATCGAACCCATTTCAGATCATATGCACCATGCAGGTAAAGTCCCTCCATTGATATATCCTGATCGAGTACAGATTCAAGGAACGTCAAAATCCTAAACTCAATCTTCTACCGAATTATCGATCAATATGTACGGAACTTGTCATCACGAACTTGCTTTCGTATGACTAATAATAGACTCTGGCTAGAGATTCTGATTTCTGACATTTATCGACGTTTGTCCAGGAACTTGAATCCAGATGGAGTCAGTGGTACTGCTGATCCTATATTTCCAAGTAATGGATCCCCTTTTAACCATCGTTCGTTTCCGCATATGAACAACGCATGACCAAATAGGCTTTATCATACAAAACATGACTAGTCTCGTACTTATACATCGTATGAACCATACGCATCCGTATCGGATCTGACCACAATGTCTCAGGTCAAAGGACTACATCGTCCACTGATATAACCAGACGATAAATCATTGACTACATTCTTTTCCAAGTGATTTGTTGTTATTCGGTCACGTTCGAAAATAGTTCACCAACCGCTAATCCATACTAATGCCCCAGTGACATGACTATCATCGTCATCCATACTTATATTAACTCATGATATCTTTCGGAAGCATCCAGTATGCCTACTATGCAATATAGTTGCCCAAATTATATTGCTTTCGTAGGGAACCCTTTTGATAATTCATTTATCGATTAAATGAATCATCTGGACAATTCATATACATACTTTATTTTAAATGCATGATTAAATAAATGAAGCAATTTATATATATGAATTGAAGAACTCTTTCTTCTGTTATTTATGATATATTGATACAAGACAAAATGCTCTGAAACCGACAACACGAATGGTTTCTAGGGCATACACTAATATACATTAACAAACTCCCACTTGCACTGAAGCCATTTGATATTGTATCTCATACCCATCTTCTCAAGATGATGGTCCAATTACTTCAGTGTCATCGCCTTAGTCAGTGGGTCAGCTACATTTTCTGCTGAAGGTGTCTTCAGAATTATAATCTCTCTAGTTCCAACGAATTCTCTCAAAATTGGATACTTGCGCTGAATGTGTTTGGAGTTTTGGTGTGCCCTTGGTTCCTTTGCTTGTGCAATAGCTCCAGTATTGTCACAGAACATGCTTATCGAGTAAGCCATGTTCGGAACCACACCAAGTTCAATTACGAACATTCGCATCCAAACAACCTCCTTTGTTGCTTCTAAAGCAGCAATGTATTCAACTTCTGTAATGGAGTCTGCTGTGGTTGTCTGTTTGGAACTTTTCTAACTAACAACACCTCTATTACATATAAAAATATACCCTGACATAGACTTTCTATCATCAAAATCTGATTATAAATCAGAATCTGAGTATCCTTGAATGTTTAACTCTGAACATCCATAACTCAAAACTAGATTGTTAGTTCTTTTCAAGTACTTTAGGATCGATTTTACAACCGACCAATGTTTATCCCCTGGATTTGACTGATATCTGCTCGTAACACTTACAGCATAAGCTATATCAGGTCTTGTACATAGTATTATGTACATTAAGTTGCCTACGGCAGATGCATAAGGTACATTACGCATCCACTGCCGCTCTTCATCGGTCTTTAGACCCATCTCCTTGGAAAGATGAAGACCGTGAGTGAAGGGCAAGAGACCTCTCTTAGAGTTATCCATGCTAAATCTTTTTAGCATTTTCTCTATGTACAATTTCTGGGATAATCCAATTACCCTTTTCGTTCTATCTCTATAGACGCGAATGCCAAGGACATAGGTCGCTTCTCTTAAGTCTTTCATCGAGAAGGTTTTGGACAACCAAACTTTAACCTCTATCATCATGTCTATGTCATTTCCCATCAAAAGTATGTCATCTACATATAATATGAGAAATGTGATGGCATGATCTTTAACCCATTTGTATACACAGGGTTCATCCAGATTCTTGACAAAACCGAATAATTTGATTATGTCGTCAAATCAAATGTTCCAGCTTCTCGAAGCTTGCTTCAATCCATAAATGGATCAATGCAATTTGCATACCTTATGCTTTTCAGCAGAGGATACAAAACCTATCGGTTGTTCCATATAGATGTTTTCCTCAATAAACCCATTAAGGAAAACTGTTTTGACATCCATCTGCCAAATTTCATAATCATGGTATGCTGCAATGGCTAGCATTATAAGGATGGATTTTATCATAGCTACAGGCGAGAAGATTTCCTCATAATCCAATCCTTGTTTCTGAGTATAACCTTTTGCCACCAGTCGAGCTTTGAAGGTCTCTACCTCCCCATCCTTGCCAACTTTTCTCTTGTAGACCCATTTGCAACCTACAGGAACTATTCCCTCTGGTGGATCCACAAGTGACTATACTTGATTGGCATGCATTGATTCTATCTCAGAATCCATCGCTTCCAGCCATTTTCCTGAATCTCTATCTAGTATTGCTTCTTCGTAGCTTCTAGGACCATCACCATGATCATCTACTCCCACTAAGTAAGTTCAAAATCTTGCTCATGTAGGAACCCATATCTTTTTGGAGGTTTTGATATTCTAGAAGACTTTTGCACTGGAACCATAGTATCTGATATTGAGGTTCGCTGAGTGGACGTTCTAGCTTCAACAATCTCGGTTCTTGGCTCTTTGAACTCTTTCTTGAGTTCAATATTTCTTCCAACAAGGCCTTCCTCCAAGAACTCGTTCTCGAGGAAGCACGCATTTCTACTTGTTGTAGATTGTTGTAGATAATTGTGCAAAATCTTACAGATATTGCATGATTAAGTGAATAAATCTATAATAGGATATTAGGATTGTAATCAATACATAATAGGAACAAATCTGTAAAATAGGAACTTAGATTTTTTATTTCCTAGATTAGATTATTTATTTCCTAGATTAGTTCTTTATTTTCCTATATATTGATGTATAATTTGTCAATACAATACATAAGAAAATTACAATCAGTTCTCTGTTTGTAACATGGTATCAGAGCAATACAAGCAATTCTAGGTTGTTTTTATTTTTTCAGTTTGTTTTTTTTTTCTCTTCTGCCCAAGTGAGCATTTTTCGTGAGTCACCCTGGAGAGTGGCCATTTTTTCTCAGTGACTGCCTAGGAAGTTCCTCAGTTTCTCAGCCAGGTCAGAACAGTTTTGTTGATTTCTGTTGATATCAGTTTTGTTTCTGTTGATATAAAGTTCGTTCGTTGAAGAGTTTTTGTTGGCTATTTTCGTCTTCTTACCATGACTGATAAGTCTATAATTGATATGGTTCCTGTAATGTCAAAAATTACAGAACATAAGCTTAATGGGTCTGATAACTATTTTGATTGGAGTAAGACAATTCGTCTTTATCTGCGAAGCATTGGTAAAAATGATCATCTCACCAAAGATTCATCTGAAGACGATTCAAAACAAACATGGTTGAGAGAGGATGCCCGGTTGTTCTTGCAAATACGGAACTCCATCAACAGTGAGGTACTTGGTTTAATTAATCATTGTGAATATGTGAAGGAATTGATGGACTATCTAGATTTTTTGTATTCTGGGAAAGGGAATGTTTCTCGTATTTTTGATGTATGCAAAGCTTTTTATCGAGCTGAGAAACAAGATAGGTCTCTTACGGCCTATTTTATGGATTTTAAAAAGAACTATGAAGAACTTAACATTCTTCTACGGTGATGCTGATGTGAAGTTCAACAAGCTCAACGAGAGAAAATGGCGATTATGAGTTTCCTAGCTGGACTCCCTTATAGTTTGAATCTGCTAAATCCAGGTTTCTGCTAGTTCTAGATCACTCTCCTCCAGACATATTTACTAGGGTTCTTCGTACGAAAGCACTTCATCTTGTTTAATCGAGTAGTGCTCTTGTAAGTCAGAATCATGACACGGGGCGTTCATAAACATGAGCGATAATAGAGGAGGGGGTTCGAATTATCATAGAATCGAGTCAGGAGTCAGGAGGGATTGTGTGCTATTATTCTCATGAACCCGGTCATACAAAGCGCACGTGTAGAAAGTTGCAAATAAGACCCAGAAACCTCAGTCAGCTCATGTTGCCGCTACTGAACTCTGAGAAGAAGGTTATGATTTCAGCTGATATTTGCCAAGTTTTCTCAGTATCAAGAATCATTGAAGTCCTCATCTACTTCCATCACTGCTCTCGCCGAGTCAGGTAAACCAAACACGTCTTATTTCCTCATCCTCCGAATGGGTTGATTCTGTGCACAGATCATATGACAGGTAATCCTAGTCTCTTTTCATCATATCAGTCACATAATTCCTCGTCTAATGTTACTTTAGGATGTGGTCACTTCTGTGTTCTTAGTCTGGGTCTGTTAGCCCTACTCCATTAATTTCCCTATCCTCTGTATTGAGTCTACACACAGTTCGCTTTTAATTTAATTTCTGTGAGTAAACCACTCGCGCTCTTAAATGTTGCATCTTATTTTTCCCTGATCTTGCCTGTTTCAGGATCTTACGACGAGGCAGATTATTGGTAAAGGCATGAATCTGGAGGGCTTTACATCCTTGACACACAGGTGCCCAGAACCATTGCATGTTCCAGTATTTCGACCCCTTTTGAGGAGCATTGTCGGTTAGGACATCCTTCTTTACCATTGTTAAAGAAATTATGTCCTCAGTTTAATATTATCTTCGTTAGATTGTGAGTCATGTCAATTTGCCAAACACCACCATCTTCTTCAAGTCCAAGAGTCTAAACGGGCTAGTGTCCCTTTTGATTAGTTCTTCAGATGTTTGGGGTCCGTGTTCTTGTGTCTAAACCTGGATTTAAATATTTTGTTACCTTTGTTGATGACACATCTCGTTAACTTGGCTTTATTATAAAAATCGTTATGAGTTGTTTTCTAATTTTGTGCCTTTTGTGCTGAAGTTAAAACTCAATTTAATACTTCGTCCAGACATTAAGAAGCGTAATGCCAAAGAGTATTTCTCGAGTTCTTTTCAATCTTATATGCGCCAGCATGGCATTCTTCCATCAATCCTCTGTGTTACACCATCCCAAAATGGAGTAGCCGAGAGGAAAAATAGGCACCTTCTTGAAACCGCTCGAGCCCTATTATTTCAATGCAAGTTCCTAAACAGTTTTGGCCGCGGCAGTTTCCACGGCCTGTTTTCTAATTAACCGCATGCCTTCCTCTATTTTGAAGTGTCCACTCCTTATAGTGTTCTCTTCCCGTCTAAGTCTTTGTTTCCTATTGCCCTAAAGATATTTGGTAGTACTGTTTTTGTTCGATGTTCGACCCCAAGTAACAAAGTTAGATCCCAAATCTCTAAATGTGTTTTTAGGTTACTCTCTTCTCAGAAGGGATATCGATGTTATTGTCTTGGTCTTAATAAGTATTGGGTGTCACCTGATGTTACTTCTTAGAAAACACCCATTTTTTTCCCACTTCGTCTACCTATACACGTCAGGGGAGGACGATGACTTACTAATCTATACTGTCCACACCTGAGTCTTCCCCACATACTGTTCCTCCCCCGGCATCACCACGTTCCGTCCACTACCTCCAATTCGCATTGTCTATTCTCGTCGCAAGAACCTCTTGTACCAGTCCCTTCGTCGTTAGACCCAGTCCCCAGTGATCCGGATACCTGTTTGTCCTCGTCAAGAGACACTCAGACTTCATGTCCTACCCCAGACTCTTCGTCGTTGTCAAACCTTGAGTGATCATGATATTCCTATTGCTTTTCGGAAAGGTAAACGTCAGTGTACTTATCCTATTCTTTATTTGTTTCTTATGATCACCTATCATCTTCTTCTGTTCTTTTGTGGCTCGTAGACTCTGTCTCCCTTCCTGCAACTGTCCATGAAGCCTTATCTCATCCTGGTTGGCGTGATGCTATGATAGAAGAGATGACGCTTTAGATGTTGGTACTGGACCTTGGTTGACTTACCTACTGGAAAGAAGCCTATTGGATGCAAATGGGTGTTTGCTGTTAAAGTAAATCCTGATGGGTCGTGGCGCGCTTAAGCTCGTCTTGTAGCTAAAGGCTATGCAAACTTATGGAGTGGATTTTCTGACACTTTTTCCCTGTGGCTAAATTGACTTCTGTTCGCTTATTTATCTCTATGGCGCTACTCATTCTTGGCCATTACATCAGTTGGACATAAAAATCTTTTTTCATGGTGACCTTCAGGAAGAAGTTTATTGGAGCAACCACCTGGATTTGTTGCTCAGGGGGAGTATGGGAAAGTTTTTCATCTTCGCAAATCGTTGTATGGTTTGAAACAGAGTCCACGTGCTTGGTTTGGAAAGTTCAGTGAGGTAGTTGCAAAGTTCGGAATGACAAAGAGCAAGTCTGATCTCACTCATTCTTTTACAAACAATCGGCAATTGGCATTATTCTTCTTGTTGTTATGTTGACGACATTATCATCACTGGGAGTGACACTACAGGGATTGCATTACTTAAGTCATTTCTTCACACTCAGTTTCATACAAAGATTTAGGAGTGTGAAGTATTTCTTAGGGGTTGAGGTAACAAGAGCAAGAAAGGCATCTTCCTTTCTCAGAGGAAATATGTACTTGACTTATAACTGAGACAGAAAATTGAGTGCTAAGCCATGTAGTACGCCAATGTTTTCTAATTTGCAACTTACCAAATGGTGAACTTTTGAAGATCTGACAGGTATAGAAGACTGGTTGGAAAGTTGAACTATCTAACAGCACTCGTTCTGATATTGCGTACTCTGTTAGTGTAGTAAGTCAATTCATGTCTTCTCCTATTGTTGATCATTGGGCAGCGTTAGAACATATTCTGTATTATCTGAAAGGAGCTCCAGGACGTGGTATTTTGAACGGAAATCATGGACATAATAATATTGAGGGCTTCTCTGATGCAGATTGGGCGGTTCCAAGATAGATAGGAGATCCACTACGGCTACTGTGTTTTTTTGGTAGAAATTTGTCTCATGGAAAAGTAAGAAGCAAACTGTTGTGTCCCATCTAGTACAGAATCGGATATAGGACTATGGCCCAGTCTGTGTGTGAAGTAATATGGATATATCAGTTTTTGACTGAAGTTGGTCTTATGGCCTCTTTGCCAGCAAATGTGGTGTGATAACCAAGCCGCCTGCATATTCCTTCTAATCCCTGTTTCATGAACAAACTAAGCACATTGAAATTGACTGTCATTTCATTCGTGGAGAAATACGAAAGGTTTAATTTCTACAGGATATGTGAAGACTGGAGAGCAACTAGGAGATGTTTTCACTAAAGCTTTGAATGGGGTTCGGATTGATTATATTTGTAACAAGCTGGGCATGATTAACATCTATGCTCCATCTTGAGGGGGAGTGTTGTAGATTGTTGTAGATAATCGTGCAAAATCTTACAGATATTGCATGATTAAGTGAATAAATCTATAATAGGATATTAGGATTGTAATCAATACATAATAGGAACAAATCTGTAAAATAGGAACTTAGATTTTTTATTTCCTAGATTAGATTATTTATTTCCTAGATTAGTTCTTTATTTTCCTATATATTGATGTATAATTTGTCAATACAATACATAAGAAAATTACAATCAGTTCTCTGTTTGTAACACTACTGATCCAAACTCTCTGATCACTTGGGAAGTAAAAGTAATATCCTAAACTATCTTTAGGATATCCAATGAACCGACCCTTCTAATATTTAACATCCAGCTTATCAGATTTAACTAATTTAACATAAGCTGGACAACCCCAAATCTTCATATAATTCAGACTTGGGCGTTTTCCATACCATATCTCATATGGTGTTTTCTAGAAAATTTTAGATGGGACCCTATTAAGGATGTGCACAACGGTCTGGAGAGCGTACACCTACAGAGACATTGGCAAGTCTGTAAAACTCACCATCGATTGTACCATATCCAATAGGGTATGATTTCTCTTTTCAGATACTCCATTCAGCTGGGGTGTATAGGGAGGAGTCAATTGTGAGATGATCCCATTTTCTTTTAAGAACTCCTGAAACTCCGTACTCAAGTATTCACCCTCACGATCTGATCGTAGTATTTTAATACTCTTTCCAGTTTGATTTTGTACTTCATTCTTGAATTCTCTGAATTTTTCAAAGGATTCAGATTTGTATTTCATTAAATACAAATGCCCATATCATGACATATCATCTGTAAAGGTAATGAAGAATTCAAATCCTCCATTGGCTAAAGTACTGAATGATCCACACACATCTGTATGTATGAGTCCTAATAGTTCTTTAGCTCGCTCTCCTTTACTCTTAAAGGGAGACTTGGTCATCTTTCCTTGGAGACATGATTCACAGGTTGGATAGGGTTCAGAACCCAATGAGTTTATGATCCCATTTTCTCCAAGCTGTACTAATCTTCTCTCTCCTATATGACCCAATCATGATGCCATAGAATTTTAGGATTTGATTCAGATCGAGTTTTTTTTTTATTAGAAATGGTATTGATTGAAGCATAATCATTTAGTTCTAAGATATATAAACCATTTGTATTCACAACTTTACCAACTAAAACATTTCCAAAATGTATTGAACATTCATTTCCATTAAACAGTACATAGTAACCTGCTTTACACAAAGCAGAATAGAAATGATGTTTCTAGTGGCTTTTTCAAAGTACAATTCATTAAATAAATTCAAACCATGCCCTGAAGGTAGTCTTATTGGGTAAGCCCCCATGGCCTCAACTGCAACTCGTGCCCCATTTGCCATCCTCAAAATGATCTCGCCCTTTGTCACCTCAGAACTATTTTGAATTACCTGCAAAGACATACAAACATGAGATGTTGTTGTTGAATCTAATATCCAGGAATGACTATCTGAATTAACACTTAATTCATATTCAATCATAAGACATTGGTTCGTACTTGCTTTTCCTTTGCCTTTCCTCAGACTGTTCAAGTATTGAGGACAGTTCCTCTTCCAGTGTCCATCTTCTCTACAGCGGAAACATTTTCCCTTTGCATTGGCTTTCTCTACCTTCGCCGCTGGCTTCTTGAAGCTCTTATTCTTGGGTCCAACTTTTGGACCTTTCTTTTGTTGCTTTTTGGCCTTTTATTGGCCCTGCTGGTGGAGGCGGCAAAGACATCCTCATATCCTTTCCCTTTCACATTTTACCTATGAAATTCTTGAAGCTCATTTAGCAATTTAGAGAGGTTTCGCTCAATCCTATTGAAATTATAGTTAGTTATAAATGGTTTATAACTTGAAGGAAGGGATTGAAGAATCAAATTCACTTTGAGGCAGTCTAGCATGATCACCCCATATCCATCCAGTCGACCTAATCCATTGATCAGCTTAATAGTATGATCATCTGGAGGTACTCCTTCCCTCAACTTCATGCTAATGAGGGATGCACATAACTCATACTCAACCACTCTTGGATTTTCGCTATAAAACTCTTGTAGAGCTGTGAGGATATCATAAGCATTCGAAACCTTTTCATGCTTAGTTTGAAGTTCTCTATTCATCGAGGCTAGCATGTAATTTCTAGGCCTCCTACTATCCTCTTGCCACTTTTCAAAAGCATTAAGCTCAGATTGTGGAGCATCCGGTCCAATATCAAGTGGAGGAGGTGCTTCCAGGACATAAGCAATCCTTTCGAAATCTAGAACGATTATGAGATTTCTTAGCCAATCCTTAAGGTTGGGTCCGGTTAACATGTTATTATCCATTATCTTTAGGAGAACATTGTTGGCCATTTTTGATTATATATCACAAAGATGAAACTGCAAAGAAAAATAATTTTATTAGTGTCTTGTAATCTTTTTAAACCTTTTATTGCATAATCAAATTAGCTTCCATTATTTTATTTGAGTCCTACGCTCCCTTAAATAGGATCCAGAAATTTTCGTTGGATTAAATTTCTTAGTGGGGAATCAATTTCTTATTAAATTCAATTAACCTCATATAATAGAATTCTTGGTTAATTAAGTCTAATAAGTAGGAAACTATTTTCCTTTTATATCACTATATAAGATTTGATTCATATTTCTTGTCCTAGCTTTGGATATCTCACATAGTAGAATTCTTGGTACCCCAGGCTAGTTAAATCTGAACCATTGTGCTTTCTTAGGATGACATTTTTGTCATGTCCTCACATAATAGAAATCTTGGTCAAGGTGAAAATATCCATCCAAGAACAAGATCAACTTAATTATATGATATAAAGATCATATCCCCCACATAATAGAACTCTTGGGATATTAAAATTTATATTAAAGAATTTAGTTATCCCACAATGGGAGACTTGGATTTAATAATTTTAATTGGAGAGATTTAGGTTTAACCTTAGTTAATTAATTTTTTAACATGCCATGTTTAACTAACTTTCCATACATATCACATATATGCATAAATTTATGCATGTGGGTTGACCATGGGGCTTTTCGAAAATACATCTTAAAGATAAACTATTTACCCTAATCCTATATCTTCGATCGGATCCTCATCTGAATGCTCTTCGGGTTCCTGTCTAGCCGATTCAATTACAAATTGGATTTTAGGCATGCAGGCCCAATTAAAATAAATAAATAAAATTTAATTATTACAAGCCATTTAATAAAAGAATATTACAAACAGTTTTGAATATTTTGAAAACTAAATGGCACTGATGATCAACCCTCTAATCTAATTCACCCATCAAATAAATAAATATTAAATATTCATACCAAATATAATAAACAATTATTTAAAGGCATGAATATAAACAATTATATGTATATATATATTCAGTGGTCACTTTATCATAACTTTGGGGCATGCAACAATTACATATTTTAAGGGAATCATTACACAAACACTTTTGTCATATTCCACCCAAAGATATAATAATGTTTTTATTATTTAATTATTAACATCATTTTAAGACTTTTCAAAAAAGTCATGCACTACATGGATAAATGAGTTTTATTACTTCAAGAGTAATCATTCTATGACACAAGTTACGTTAAATAAAGTAATAATTTTTATGATACATTTATCTTCTCAAAGGTAATCATATCATCTTGCATCATCATATTTTTTTGAAATTATTTAAAAACAAATTATTACATTTAAAAAATATAATAATTTATGCCATGCAATGATGCATTATGTGATAATTTAATCAAATTATATATCATACATTAAAATTACCATCATCATGTATACATAATATCATAATTTATCACATAAATCAACAATCCGTAACTTCATGCCAACATTATTTTCCACCACTAAACACTTGCAACATTTGCATACTCTTCATACAAAATACACTTTAATCAAATTGAAGGATAACACTTTTAGCATGTCAAAGCATAAACAATTTAATCAAAGTCATGAAAATGAACATGCATGATTATTTCTTTAAATAAATCATCATGCAACATTTCCCAAAACGTTATTCATCAAAGCATGAATGAGATGACAAATTTTATGGCAAAAATAGTCATGGCCGAACATGACAAAGAAGAAAGCCATAACAAACACATGCATGTAGTTCTCAATACATCTCATGCAATAACCATCATCCAAGCATACTTTAAATCACATTTTAACACGTCCAATCATATTAGAGCAAGATGAAAAACACATTTTCACAAAGTAAGGAGATGGTCGAATCACATACATGCATCAAACATGCTTATTCCAACTAACAACTCATTCAATACAAAGGCATGCTTATTATCAACATTACTATCATTCAAAACACATGAGAATGACATGAAAAATAAACATTTACCTTTGATCTAGGTGTGGCCGAGACATGCATGTAAAGAGTTGGGATGGAAAACTCATTTTTGAACCAAAGCACTAACATGCAAACTCAACCATGTATGATGAACATGTGAACACATGGAATAACATGACTTTTGCTCAAAACCAACAAGCAAGGACCTTTTAAGCTCTGATACAATTTGAAAGATAACCATGAACAGGTGGCAAAAATGTAGATTGAAAGCATGAAAGGGTTGGATTAATAGGATTCAAATTTTTTTCAAATAAAGCTTGAAAACATTATACCTTCTCTTTTGCTTAAGCTTGATGAAGCCAAGATTCAAAAGGATGAATCCTCCACACTTTAACACCACCTTGAGAGAGTGGCTGAACCCTAAGAGGGAGAGATTGATTTTCTTTTGAGTGAACAAAATGAATCCTTAACCTAAAATGCAACCATTTGCATTTATATCTACATGGGCCATTTTGTAATTAGTTGTTTTTCACTTCTATGCCCCAATAAAATCTTATTTTAAAAGGAGCTAAAGTATTTATTATTTTACCCTTTTAATGATCAATATTATTCAAGGGCCCATGTAAACTAAACTAGTTTACATTAACAACCCACAAGTTTACCGTTTTGCCCTTTAACTATTAAAATGTTATTTTAGTTCATCTCATTTATCTTAATGCTTTAAGATATAATAATTAAATACAATTAATTATTGCTTGACCATTTTAACCCTTAAAATGTCACAAATAATTTTCTATGTAATTATTACCTTAGAAATCTTATCATTACCCTCGGAAGGTGCTAGCCCTCTTCGGATAATCATTTCTCTCTCTTATCTTTCTCTAACTTCTCAAGGCTATTGGTGTAACCATGTAGGTCCACCGTGGATTAGTCGTGAACCGGTTTTGGATGAATTCAGAAACCTATCCAGAGGCCCAACGACTATGGTAAACATCTAGAAATGTGCCATAGTCCCTAAACAACGATGAAGAAATACTTCATCGAACCCATTTTAGATCATGCGTACCATGCAGGTAAAGTCCCTCCATTGATATATCCTGATCGAGTACGGATTCATAGAACGTCAAAATCCTAAACTCGATCTTCTACTGAATAGTTGATCAATATCTCCGGAACTTATCATCACGAACTTGCTTTCGTATGACTGATAATAGACTTTGGCCAGAGATTTTGATTTCTGACATTTATCGATGTTTGTCTAGGAACTTGAATTCAGATGGAGTCAGCGGTACTCCTGATCCTATATTTCCAAGTCAATGGATCCCCTCTTGACCATCATTCGTTTCCGCATATGAACAATGCACGACCAAATAGGCTTTATCATACGAAACATGACTAGTCTCGTACTTATACACCGTATGAACCATACGCATCCGTATCGGATCTGACCACAATGTCTCAGGTCAAAGGACTACATCGTCCACTGATATAACCAAACGATAAATCATTGACTACATTCTTTTCCAAGTGATTTGTCGTTATTCGGTCACGTTCAAAAATAGTTCACCAACCGCTAATCCATACTAATGCCCCAGTGACATGACTATCATCATCATCCATACTTATATCAACTCATGATATCTTTCGGAAGCATCCAGTATGCCTACTATGCAATATAGTTGCCCAAATTATATTGCTTTTGTAGGGAACCCTTTTGATAATTCATTTATCGATTAAATGAATCATCTGGACAATTCATATACATACTTTATTTTAAATGCATGACTAAATAAATGAAGCAATTTATATATATGCATTGAAGAACTCTTTCTTCTGTTATTTATGATATATTGATACAAGACAAAATGCTCTTAAACAAACAACACGAATGGTTTCTAGGGCATACACTAATATACACTAACAAAAACTTCATTTTCAAATGGTAGATAGAGGTGACCGCCTTGAAGTTTCTCAGTAGAGGTCGTCCCAAAATTCCATTGAAGGAGGACAAACAGTCTACTACCAGAAATTCCGTTAGTTTGGTTATTTCGTCGGTTTCTCCCAACATGACCGGGAGTGAGATCATTCCCCTATGAATCAGATGATCCCTGGTAAAACTATAAAGAGGGATGGAGGCAGGCTTCAAGTCTGCCTCATCCAATTACATTTTCTTGAATGCTCACTGAAATAGGATATCCACGGCCCTCCCATTTTCCACCAACATCCTATGGACTTCGCACCAGCATACTTCAGGCGCGATGACGAGAGCATCCTCATGGGGACGATGCAATCACACCACATATTTATCAGAGAAGGTGATCTCCTCCTCTCTGTGAACCTTAGTGGGTCGCGGTCTCATGCTCATTACTCTCACGAGGTCATGGCGGGCTTCCCGAGCATACCTCTCCTGGGCACCTCAAGAATTCTCCGTGAGGTGTGGTCCTCCGAAGATGATTCCCACACAATAGAGTCATTTGTGACCACGATGCTTCTTCCCTGGTTCCTCTTGATCTTTCTCCTGAACGGGAGTTGGGCCATTAACATATTCTTTGAAGTGCCTTTACTTGATGAGGTCTTTGATTGCCTGCTTAAGAGCTCGACACTCATCGGTATGATGTCCATTATCCCTGTGATAGCGACAATACTTTTTATTGTTTCTGGTTAAGGGGGGATTCTTCATGGGCTCTGGCTCTCTGAGCAAGCCGCCCTCCTCATATTTATCCAGAATGGCCGATATCGAGCCGTTCAGAGGAGTGTATTGATTCTTGTCGCGATCGCGACGAGGAACCGGGGCATAAGATTTCTTGGGCTCAAACCGCTGCTTCTTTCCTTTTCGCTGATCGTCATTAGCCTATCTGCGATCAATTCTCCTATTCTCCCCCTAGTTGGAAGCACTGCTCAAGGGACTAGGGTCATGGCGATTGAGAGCGACCACATAATTTTTAATTTGGAGGTATCTTTCGGTGAGGTTGTAGAAGCGAGTGAGAGAAACATCATCCTCTGATTACAGTTCCTTCCACAAATCTATCTGCGGGCGAAATTCTAAGATAATGAGAGTTTGAACGGACTCTTCGGGAGTATGAGCCACTTTGTGGAGTTCCTTGTGGAATTTGTCTATGTAAGATTGGAGGGATTCATCCCTCTCCTGCTGTATGTTACTCAAATAGCTTAACGACATTGAGAACTTTTTGTTCACCTGGAAGTGTCTTAGGAATGACGAGCTCATTTGAGGCCATGAGCTGACTGATCTCGCGGGAAGCGACCTAAACCAGTGCTTGACATGAGCAGTTAGAGTTACTGCCAAGCAATGACATTTTGCCAAGTCGGAGACTTGGTGGAGTTCCATGGGGTCGTTGAACTCGTACAAGTGATCCTGCGGGTCTGAATTCCCATCGAATGCTCGCATGTCAGGCATTCTGAATCTCGATGGGAAAGGAGCAGCTAACACTGCTAGAGAAAAGGGATACGCCTCTGTGACCTTCCCATGCTCATTTTGCTGAGCTTTAAGTTGATCCAACGCTCGCTGTAGTTCCTCAATATGTGGCAGCGGAGCTACCTAAGGATCACTTTTCGCAACGTGGGTTCGACCCTCATGATTGCAGTTGAGGAAAGATCACAAATCGGGCTCTTCCTTGACTCGACCGGAAGCTTTGGCAAACCTTGACACACGCTGGCTGGAGCTGTGTGATGACATTGAGTGGTTTAGGGAATTTTCCTGATCTCCGCAGTGGTCCAAATCGACACGCAGACGACGAGAATTTCCTGCATGACGACGTTCGAGGTCGTCATTTTGGCGATATTGGGAATCTCCCCGCCTTTCACTTTTGTGGGAGTGCCCATGCGACCTGGCATGGGACAACTCATGCTGTGACATGTCGCCGAGTCGCAGTGCCACGGGTATTCTACCTATGACGTAATTGGTGTTTGTTGGTCTCTCAGAGCCCTCTGGTCTGCTGTTTGCCACTTGCTTTCCCTTTCTTTGATGCACTGCAGTACGCGTGGTATGGGCTTTCACCCTTTTCTATGCTTTCACGCGACCTGTAGGCGTTTTTGGCGGTGGCACCGCCTCATTGGATTCTGGTGGCTTGAACCGATCCAAATGGTCTAGCCTTGCACTAACCGTTTGGAGAGTATTATTGAACCTCTTTAGGTAACTCATGATGGCTGGGTCGAGCCGCGAGCTCGAGGGAATATCCGGCACGATACTCTATTGGACTAGTGGCACTTTGGGAGAAGTGTCTTCTTGTACTTGCGGGATTTCCTCATTGTCATAGTTGGTTCACTCAGGTTCAAAACTGCGAACCATTTGCTGATTGGCAGGACTGATTAGTCAGAGATTTCTGATGAAGAGCAGATACTAAATCAGACTCTCCTTCTAGTGCCAAACTGTTGATGCTTGATTTTGACACCAATGACTCGCATGTGCAAAGTGCTAAGCGGACTTAAAAATCACATGTGATAAAGAAAAAATGAAATGATGCAATGAATAAGAAACGATATTTAAAGTGGTTCGGATGCTTAAAAGCGAATCCTACATCCACTGCTATTGTATTAATAGATGGGTAAGATCAGGTCGCGTGTAGAGAGCTGAGTTATAATCTAGAGAGAATACAAAGAGAGAGAGAATGTGTAAGCTATTTTAGACTAAGATTAGCCAATCCCGTAAATAAGAGGGGTGTCCTCTATTTATAGTGGGAGAGTCCAAGGTAATGATTACAAGTTTGCAAGTAGGTAGGTGCCGTGCAAATCCTTCTTTACGTCCCATTGGTGGTCTGCACGAGAAACATCCTCAAATTACGCAGGGCTTGGGCAGGTGGCTAATTCATAACAACTCACAAGCCTGACACTCACCTACTGCACTAACAAGAACCATACCACTTGCGTTACTGCGAGACGTGACAACGCCTGGACGACACAAAACCTTCCTGAACCTTGATTGGCTTTTGCTGACGAGAGTCTACGGTAGCCCTAACTTTTCAAGCATAACACACATAAATTAAAATACATAAAATATGCCTATATTATAATACATGTAAATTTATATGAAAATATTAAATTAATCGAGCTTGTATCGATTTATATAAAGGTCTTAAAAAAATAACCAAAACTTGGGGGGTTTATACTTTATACAAAGTTGATCAAAATCCTAAAGCCTATATCCTTATAACCACCAAAGGACATTTTATTGAAAATACCCTCATATGTAAACCCAATTTTCCTAAATTTTCTGCCATAAAACAAAGGGCTTTGGAGCCGATTTTAATTTTCCAGAAATCAGTAATTTTGTAATTTAATACACAAAACGAGTGAAGATTTAACCACTTAACCGTTATTTTAAAGATTATTGGTAGAAGAATGTGATTGACAATAACGTATTCTTGCCGTTGGAGAGAATAAAAAATTGCAAGATAGGCAAAAATGTTAGTTTTTGATGTTTTCAATACATGTTTATATGAATTTTGAAATGTTAGGGTTTTTATAAAAAATTAGGGTTTGGGTTGATTTTTGTTATGTTGTGTTTATTGGTTGGAGTTATTGGTTACTGGGTTGGTGGTGGTGTGCGTGTTGTTGTGTTTGACGTTAATAAAAGTTCAATAATAATGCTACTCTGACTCTCCCTTCTTTCTCCCTTCTCTTTACTCACTTGCGTGGCAGCTGTTACCCCCATTTGCCACGTATCTTCCCCAAAAATTTTCAAAAAAAAAAAAAAAAATTTCATTCTTCGAATCCATTTTATGTTTTCCCCTAAACCGCTAAATCATTTGAAGAACATCAACAGTCAGGTCTTTGAAGAATGTAGAACACAGTGATAATGAAAAGGCAGAGAAATATTTCGGGAAGCAAGAAATATTCGGGAACCCCACCATTGTATTGTTCATCGAAAGTTTTTGAACCATTCATAACAAGTGACGGTGAACGACTGTTGTGAAGACAAGCACCAATTAGGTGAGTGGCTGATTTACTGCACTATTTTCTTTCTCTTGTTATTTTCTTTATTTCTTGTTGGTTTCAATGGTCATGGCCGCGGCTTTGGTTGTAGAAGCTGTCATGAACGAGACTTTAAATTTTTTGATGTTAAATGTTTGTGTTAATGTTTGGATGAAGGGTAGATGATGTCAAAGGTTTTGTGTATTTTAGTAATGGATTTTGAATACGTGCTAACTGTTTGTGGTAATGCTTATGTTAGTAGGAGACATATCAAGTTTTTGTATTATAGCTATGATATTAATTGATGTTCAGTGAAGAGGAAATGATGTTGGTTTTATGTATTTTATAGTGATGAATTTGGATTTCGATTGTGCATGGGTAGTCCTTGTATAGAATTTCTTGTGTAACTGCATATTTAAGAACTCTCATCTACCATGCTCTATTATGTGTTTATGTCTATTTTCTTGTAACTCTAAGTTGGTTTTAGTTTTTGGTGGGAAGCAAGGTGATTTTGACTGGGTATGATTTATATCTTGTGGTTCTGTACTTCTGTTATGGACTTGCCTTTTTCTCCCCCTTTTATGTGTTTAACATTTGTAACATTTCTTTTTTATTTCCATCATTAACAATAGGTGGTTAAACTCAATGAGAGGTGCTTAATTCCTTGTGCCAATTATCCTGAGTTCTGGATTCGTTATGTGAATTTCATGGAAAGAAAGGGGGAAGAGAAATAGCAGACTTTGCATTGGCGTGACAATGCAATTTTTTTCTGAAGGTATAAATTTTATAAACCACTTTTGGTTTTTTTCGTAATTTTGAAGGAACTTATCTATCTTACCGGTTTAGATTAGTGCAGGTAATGAAGTGATACTGAACTTTTGTTTCAGCAATTTTTGTAGTGCAGTTCTTAGTTTTTCCATTTTTAACGTTTTCTGAAACTATTTGCATATTGACTGTACATTGGTTTAGTTTATATCATGATTTGCCATTTTACAATGTTTTTTGCTAGATGTGCAGGGCTGCTGTTTTATGGACAATTTCCTAGCATTTTTTGTGTGTTTGTGAGGAGAATGTAGATTTGTCTAGAGCTGCTGTTGTTTTGCAAAAAAATTAGTGTTTTGCTTGCTGATTGTATATCTTATGTATATAACAGATCCCTTTTAGGATAAGTTTCACAACGCTTTACATATTTGGTTGTCTGATAAATAAAATATCTTTTGTGTATAACAGTCCCCTTTTTAGGCATACTAATTTGTTCAATTTTTTTCATTTTCTTTTTTTATTTATTCAAAGTAACATTGCCTAAATTCCCCGTCTAGATGCTATATATATTCAATTCAAAAGAATCAAGAAATTATAACTAACAGATTTTTAAAGTGTGGTCTCCGACAATAAAAATTCGAAACTTTGGTGCTATTGTGTAGCATGAATGCATTCCATGTTTGAAGAATAAAGTGAACTTGTGAGCAATTCTTTTTTAGCAGAAATTCTATGCTCAATTTCTCATGGATACAAAACTTCAGCCAAGGAGATATGCAAAATGATATCACCTGACCTTTATACTATATACATCCACAAAAAGGAAGTCCATTACATTTGACATTGTGCCTCTTTCTCAAATCTCTCGGTCAATAAAATTGTGATTTGAGATGAAAATTGCAATCTCAAGATCTTTTTAACTACATTCTCCGTAGAACATTACACTAAGTTTTGATGTTCATTTCTCTTTGTCAGTGATAAGAACCTGAATAATTCACCCACAACCAACTCAATTCACACGGAGAACAAAGCTTAAACACTGAATAATTCACTGATATTTGTATTAATATTCTGCAGTATTTGATATTCCAGAACTAAGAACACTAATGGAAAAATGAAGAAGAACAGAATGAAGAAAAATGAAAAGAAAAGATAACACTAGCACTTCGAGGAGCCAGGGGCCTCCCAATACAACTTTTTGAATTCCCTCATACCCTGTACATCTTTCATTCCCCTCTTATACCCAATTACCCTAACAAACTTATTCTACTAGTCTGTTGCCATATCAAACTATTTTGCTAATCTGGTGCCACGTAGATATTCTTTTTAAGCAACGCCCATGCGGCCTACTAATCCACTTTATTCTTCCTCACGTACACTTTGGTGCTAGGCTGTGTAATTCCCCTGATACCTTCCTTTGAACCTCTTGGGTTGTTTAGTTTCCTATCAATACACCAACTCCCCCAACACCCCCACCCAAAGAGAGCCATCCTTATCCTCAAGGTGGAAGCTAGGATATTGATTAGCAATGACATCATATGGCTCCCACGTAGCTTCAAAAGAAGGAAGATCCCTCCACTGAATTAATACCTCCCGAGAGCCATCTAGAAGAGTCCAAATGGCGAGAACTCAAGCGGTTGTACCATTAACTCTAAGTCCTCAGTCAAGAAGTGTGGGAGAGGTTGGATAGGGACTACTGAGTGTAAACTCTGCTTGAGTTGAGAAACATGGAAAACTGGATGGATTTTGGCAATAGGAGGTAGAGCTAATTTATAAGCAACTTCCCCCATTCGTTGCACAACTTCAAAGGGACCATAGAAACGGGGGCTCAGCTTCTCATTGAATTTCTTGGATAAAGATTTGAATTTATATGGTTGCAGCTTGAGGTAGACAAGGTCACTAGGCTGGAAAACTACGTCCCTACAGTGTGCATTGGCAGTAGACTTCATGCGAGTCTGCGCTGCGTGTAGGTTGTCTTTAAGATCCTCTAAAAGAGCATTGTGTTCGACCATTTGTTGGTTAATATCCTCCACAGCAGATTTGATTTCAGTAAATTTCAGGAGAAGGGGGTCTCGTCCATAAAAAGCCTTAAACAGAGTCATTTTGGTAGTGTTGTGATAAGAGGTATTAAACCAGAACTCAGCCCAAGAGAGCCATTTAGGCCATTGCTTAGGTTTGGAGGAAGTGAAACATCGAAGTTAAGTTTCCAAGCAATGGTTAACCACCTCCGTTTGTCCATCGGGTTGGGGGTGATATGTCGAACTAAACTTAAGGGTAGTCCCTGCCAAACGAAATAATTTAGTCTAGAAATGACTTAGAAATACCCGGTCCCTATAAGAAATGATTGATTTGGGAAACCCATGAAGACGTACGATCTCTTTGATAAAAAGAGTCGCAACCTCTTTAGCATCATAAGGGTGGCATAGCAAAAGAAAATGACTATATTTAGTCAATCTGTCAACAACGACCAATATAGTGTCATACCCACAAGCCTTAAGGAGTCCCCCGATGAAATCCATAGAGACATCATCAAATGCTAAATTCGGAATGGGAAGTGGCTGCAAAAGGCCAACAGGTTTTAAGGTCTGAAGCTTGTTCTGTTGATAGATACCACATGCCAAGACAAACTTTTGAACATCTCGTTTAATGCCTTTCCATAACAGAATTCCAGTAACTATTTTGTAAGTTCAATAGAAACCAAAGTGGCTGCCACTTGGAGTGTCGTGTAACTCATATAGCAACCGGGGAATAAATTTAGAGGTCTTGGGAAGTACTAACCTGCCCTTGTAGAGCAGGCAGCCATTAAGAAGAGAGTAATTCGGTCGAGATGTCGCATGCAGTAACAGATCTTGCACAATCACCTTGAGTTTTGGATCTTGGAAAGCCTCAACAGCCAATTCTTCGTACTCACTAAAGTGTGCTATCGATAAGGCACTCATGGACACAACTGATTCTCGGCGGGACAAGGCATCAGCTACTTTATTGGAGCTGCCAGGTTGGTACTGGATCTCAAAGGAGAATCCTAACAATTTGGAGATCCATTTATGCTGTTCAGGAGTCAGAGGTCGTTGATCTATCAGGAACTTGAGGCTGCGTTGGTCAGTCTTGATAATGAACTTTCGACCAAGCAAATAATGGCTTCATTTGTGAACGGCGAAAACAATCGCCATGAGCTCACGCTCATAAACTAACTTTATCGCCATGAGCTCACGCTCATAAACTAACTTTTGTCGAAATGAGTAGGAGAAAACCTTGCTGAGAAAAGTTACTGGGCGACCTCTTTGTACCAATACATCACTCATTCCTGATCTTGACGCATCAGTGTGAACCTCAAAGGGCAGTGAAAAATCAGGAATGATCAACACCAAAACAGTCACCATGGCGTTCTTGAGAGTGTCAAAGGCCTTTTGTGCTTCCTCACCCATGTGAAAGAAATCTTTCTTGAACAATTGTGTTAATGGGTGGGCTATTTGTCCATAATTTCGAACAAATCTTCTATAGTATCCTGTAAGCCCCAAGAATCCCCATAAGCTCTTCAAGGTGGGAGGAGTTGGCCAAGATAACATGCATTCAATCTTTGTTGAATCTACCTCCACTCCATTCGCTGAGATTAAATGGCCCAAATACTCCAATCTCTCTTGAGCAAATACACATTTGTTTTTATTAAGGACCAACTGGTGCTCCTATATTGTCTGGAAAGCCTGCCTCAAATTCAGAATGTGAGTAATCAAATCAGTGCTATATATCAAAATGTCATAAAAAAAAAAAAAGAATAAATTTAAGGAGGAATGGCTTGAAGATGTCATTCATCAATGCTTGGAATGTGGAGGGAGCATTAGTCAGGCCAAATGGCATAACTAAAAACTCATAATGGCCTTCATGGGTTCGGAAGGCGGTCTTTGGGACATCCTTATCGCGAACCCGAATTTGGTGGTAGCCCGATTTAAGGTCAAGTTTCGAAAATATGGATGTGCCACCTAACTCATCCAATAATTCGTCGATGGTGGGTATCAAAAATTTATCGGGAATGGTTATATCATTCAAAGCCGATAATCGACGTAAAATTGCCAACTTCCTTTCTTTTTAACTAGTAAAACAGGGCTCGAAAAGGGACTTATGCTAGGTTGGATAATACCAGCCACTAGCATCTCACTCACTAATTTCTCTATCTCATTCTTTTGAAAAAACGGGTATCGGTAAGGCTGAATGTTGGGGGGTTGAGCCCCTTCTTTGAGAGTGATGGCATGATCTCTTTTACGATGGGGGGGAAGAGTTCTTGGTTGATCAAAGAGGCTAGAGAATTTGGTCAAAACAGCCTCCACTTCCGGAGGCAGAATTGGGGCTGAAGCACAATCTTGATGAGTAATAGAACATAACTTAATAACATATCCCTCCCCCTGTTGGTGCAGGTGCAGTGACTTTAGCATTGCTTTTAACAAAACCACCATTTCACTAACGAAGGATCCCCCTGTAGGGTCACTGATTTTCCATTAACTTCAAACTTCATTTCAAACTTCATTGTTAGTCTCTTCCAATTAGAACACACATCACCTAATGAACTCAGCCAGGTTATTCCCAAAACTACATCAGCTCTTCCTAAATCAAACGGAAAAAATCTTGACCAATTGTGATGCCCTGAATTTCTAGTTTCACTTCTCTACAAACTCTAGTACTCCTTACCGTATACTGATTCCCTACCATGATGCCAAAAGTCTTAGTATCATCCCTTCCCAGCTGTAACTTATTGACTAAATCTTCAGAGATGAACTTATGGGAAGCCCCACTGTCAACCAATACTATGACTCTCTCCCCTTTAATCAGCATACGAAGCTTCAGCGTGTTCGTCGAAGGTATACCCACAATGGAACTCATAGATAAGGCAATAGGAGTACCTTTGGTATTAGCCTTATCCTCAGGTTTCAGGATGGTTTCTTCCTCCTCAGACTCTTCATTAGCTGTGACATACAAAATTTGAAGTGTTTTGTTATGGCAATGATGATTGGGGCCGAATTTCTCATCGTACTTGAAACACAACCCCCCCTCTCTTTTATACTGCATTTCGGTGTCTGTCAGTCGCCGAAAATTGCCCTCTCGAAGGTTTGTTGGTGAAGATTTTGGTGGTCTTTCTCCTTTTTCAAGGCGAATTTGTCCTCCACTTGCGCGATCTACATTTCCTAGCCCCAGCTGATTCTAAGTGGTTCTAGGTTGGGTGTAACTCAGGTATATGGTTCAAATTTGTTTGGTTCAGCTTTAAAATTCCATTGGTTTGGTTTAGCTTTAAAATTCCATTGGGCTCGACTTGGTTTAAATTTGGATTTTTCCAGGATCCAATTTCTTTCCTCTATTCTATGGGCTTGGTTCATTAATTCAAAAAGGGAGGTGGCCTAGCAATTAGTGTGCCCATCAACAGTTCTTCCCCTACCTCATTCATCGGTGCAACAAACAACTCAAACTGTTCATGGTACTCAGTTACAGTTCTGGTCTGTTTCAACGCCACTAGAGACTCAAAAGCAGAATCCTTATAGGATGGCCAAAATCGTTTGCACTATTTCTGAGTCGTTTTAAACCTCCGGTGTTTCCCGATCGTTCTGAGCTTTCTTCTTCGTTAGTCACCCGATTTCCTGATGACTCTCCCTTATCTTTCCCTTGATCAACACTTTTCTACTCCTCATCCTTCAAACATATCCATTCCTTTAGTTCCACGAGATACCCCTTGATACTGTCGATGTCCTCCTTAACAGTTCCCATATCTTTTTCCAATCCTTCAATCCTAGCTTCCATCCTCGTATTAACCATAAGGATTCCTTGACTCTGATACCAATGATAAGAACCTGAATAATTCACCCACAACCAACTCAACTCACACGAAGAACAAGCTTAAACACTGAATAATTCACTGATATTTGTATTAATATTCTGTAGTATTTGATATTCCAGAACTAAGAACATAATGGAAAAATAAAGAGGAATAGAATGAAGAAAAATGAAAAGAAAAGACAACACTAGCACTTCGAGGAGCTAGGGGCCTCCCAATACAACTTTATGAATTCCCTCATACCCTGTACATCTTTCATTCCCCTCTTATACCCAATTACCCTAACAAACTTATTCTACTAGTCTGTTGCCATAACAAACTATTTTGCTAATCTGGTGCCACGTAGATATTCTTTTTAAGCAACTCCCATGCGGCCTACTAATCCACTTTATTCTTCTTCACGTACACTTTGGTGCTAGGCTGTGTAATTCCCCTAATACCTTCCTTTGAACCTCCTGGGTTGTTTAGTTTCCTATCAGTCAACAGAAGGGTAAGCACCTTAAAGACTTTGGGGAGATTGATGTTGAGGATTTGGAGATGCAACATATGTGACAGTCCGAGATGCACCTGTGCTATACAGTGGTGCAACTCCTATGCCCTGCATGATTTTGAAAAAAAAAAAAAAGAAAATAATAAGGGTATCAAATCTTTAAAAAGCAGACACACATATCAACATGAGTTTGAGCAAGGGTCCCATAGTTATGAAGCCAAGATTATATTTCTACTAATATTATCAGATTGACATGAGGCATAATCTTCCTAGATGAATTGAAGAAACTCGGTCAATTTTTTAACCAGAAAAACAAGGTTCTTAAAAACCAAGAACATCATGCAATTATTATCAACCTTTAACTGATGTCATGAAATTACTCTAATGCAAAAAGTACACTTCAGTAACTTAAATTCCATAAAAAAGAACAACTAGCATTCTATTTTCTTTTGCTTTATCATAGTTAGACTCACATATAGTAATTTAAATAATAGAAAAATGAATAAATATATCATGTTTAGTGATTGAGAAATCAGTTGGAAAAATACATGCTACATAATGAGAACGTGTGGAAAGTACAAGCTACTCGTTTCAAATAAAAAGCAATCAATCATGTATCTCAAACCGGTAAGATAAGTTCCTCCACAATTACCCAAAAAAAAAAAAAAAAAACCAAAAGTGGTTTCTAAAATTTATACCTTCAGAAAAAATTTGCGTTGCTCACGCCAATGCAAAGTTTGCTATTTCTCTTCCCCCTTTCTTTCATGAAATCTACATAATGCATCCAAAACTCAGGATATTTGGCACAAGGAATTAAGCACCTCTCATAGAGTTTAACCACCTATTGTTAATGATGGAAATAAAAAAGAAATGTTACAAATGTTAAACGCATAAAAGGGTGAGAAAAAGGCAAGTCCATAATAGAACCACAAGATATAAGTCATACCCAGTCAAAATCACCTTGCTTCCCACCAAAAACTAAAGCCAACTTGGAGTTACAAGAAAAATAGACATAAGCACATAACAAAGCATGGTAGATGAGAGCTCTTAAATATGCAGTTACACAGGAAATTCTACACAAGAATTACCCATGCACAATCAAAATCCAAATTCATCACTATAAAATACATAAAACCAACATCATCATGTCCTCTTCACTGAACATCAATTTATATCATAGCTACAATACAAAAACCTGATATGTCTCCTCCTCACATAAGCATTACCACAAATAGTTAGCACGTAATCAAAATCCATTACTAAAATACACAAAACCTTTGACATCATTTACCCTTCATCCAATCATTAACACAAACATTTAACACACAAACATTTAAAGTCTTGTTCATGATAGCTTCTACAACCAAAGTCGCGGCCACGACCATTGACACCAACAAGAAATAAAGAAAAGAACAAGAGAATGGAAATGAGTGTAGAAAAAATGGCCACTCACCTAACCACTGCTTGTCTTCACCACAGTCATTCATCGTCGCCTGTTCTAAATGGTTCAAAAACTTTCGATGAAAAATACAATGGTGGGGTTCCTAAATATTTCTTGCTTCCCGAAAACTTTCTCCGCCTTTTCATTATCACCGTGTTCTTCATTCTTCACAGGACCTGGCTGTTGATGTTCTTCAAATGATCTAGGTGGAAACACAAATGCTTTTGGGGGAAACATAAAATGGACTGGGACATCCGGGTGACGTAGCAGATGAGGTGGCATCTGCCATGTCGGCTGCCACATAAGTGAGTAAGAGAAGGTAGTAAGAAGGGAGAGTAAAACTAGCATTATCATAAAAGTTTATTGGTTATGTATGTGTTAGAATTGAGGTTTAAAAGTCGATTTGACGCTTGATGTGGTTTTTTCAGCTGACGTGATTTTTCACGTCAACTGGGAAATTTCGTATGAAGATTCACAATTGGCATAAAAAACCACGCCAGGTGCATAAAATAATGCTATGCGTACTAACAAATTTTACTAATTAGCGCACTAACCTTTGTTAAAATTACATATGGTACCCGTAATCTGCGTATGATATCCGTACTATGCTTTAGGTTAGTACGCTGGTTAGTAAAATTCGTTAGTATGCATAGTATTATTGGCATAAAATTTACATCTAAGGACAAAAAGTTTTCAATAATACTAGTTTTAGTAACTAATCCTACTAACCACCCTTACCAATTGACCTGGCAACCGATGTGGTAGAGCCATCTCATTTGCCACGTTATCAACATGAGTCATGCTATGCTTTATCCTGTGTAATTATAACGCATAGTACGCGTACTATGCGTATAGTACTCGTACTATGCCGTTATATTTACCAGGATAGTAAGATGGTTAGTAAGATTGTGAGTAAACGTAGTTTTATTGGTTGTCAAATTGTAGCTAATAGAGATGTATTCAATCTTCATACACAAGACAAGATCCAGATGAACTTGGAGCATGTACTCTTTTTCTTGTCAACATTTCTACTGTTGGGAACTTCCTTAATCCTTTTCCTTCTGCCCCTAAGTCTCGACCTAAATTCCTCATCAAAAGCAGTGACAAAATTGCTCTGATTCCCAAGCAATTAGAATACTCAGTAACAAGACATTCCTTGTTTGTAAAGTATTTCATACATCCTGACTCAGAACAAAATGTCTCCGTAGAATCCAACTTAACTATGGTAATAAACACATATCAAAACTTTACATCAAAAAACTATTAAAAGCTCTCAAAAAAGTAAAACAAAACCATTCACAACAAAATACATTAAAATGGCAACAAAGAAAAACTTCCACAGAAAGAATTTGAAATCACAATAACTTACCATGTGATTCCTCGTGCTTTTGCAACTTTGATTTGTATTTGAATATTTTTCCACAACTAGCTTCCTAGCAGATATACTGCTTCTGACCTTTAACATCAAAGGATGAACAATCCTCATCATGAAATTCGTTAACATGTCTCTTCGTGTTACTTTGAATGGTGAACTCACGATTGCAATTCTCAATTGGGTAGGTGAATAATTTCCCTTGGTGTTGAATTAGGTTGCGAGTCAAGTGATTTTTTCTTCTATAGCTAGCATGGCAATCATCTACTGAACAAAAGAATGGCCTCTGTAGTAACATCAAAGGTATTAGAAATGGCAACTTCATAGTCCACAAAATCAAAGTAACTGATTCTCTGTTTCTTCTCACAGTAAATAAATAAATTGAAAGTTCAAATACACAGATTCAAACCTCAAGTTTAGACAACGTGTGTTTGAGGCTTACTTAATGGAGCTTCTCAAGAGGTCTCCCAACCTGATACTAGTACATTATGTTCAAAGCTAAAGCCTCGCACATTTTGGAGTTCTTTGTGGGATCCAATGCTTCATGCTATACATCCATGGTTATATACTCAGAATGCAATAACTTTTGTAAAATCATTAATCATTAATTGATATTGTTGGTGCTTTTTTCATCTTATGATCCTATTTTTGTCCTTCCTATTAGTGATCTTTTACCATTGTGCACACACTTCTAAAGGTAACCACCTTCACAAGTGTGAGCACTTCAGCCTATGTGTGTTCACAATATTTCTGGTAGATATTTTTCCTCAAATCACACTTCATGCACTTGTTTTCACTTCTGGACAGAATTATTCCTTGATTGATTTTCTGTCTTACTCTTTACACTTGTCCCCTGTTTATTCACAGTGTAAGAAAAAGAATAATTCTTGTTTGTGGTCCCAAAATGTCTTGTGCAAAAAGAAAGACATAAAAGTTAAAGTTTAACCTTTTTGTCCCCTAACCCTTAACGTGTTGATCTCTTTATATTCTTGCGTTTTGTTTTTGTTTTGGTAAGAAACCTGATTACATTGTTTTGCCTCTCTGAATATTCTCCGAGGTTCTTATTTTTGTTAAGGTTTCTTACTATGCTTTGGTAGGCTTAGAATTACCTTTATCACTTATCCTTGTGTGAGATCTTTTGGATGTTGTTTTCCTTGTGACGAGAGCTTGAGTGTAAGCTACTGTCCTGTCTTCATTGTTGATTCTTAAGAGGAGCTCTTCTTCAACATGATGTTGCTGTGCATGTGAAGCTTGCTGTGATGACTTGAAGTTCGATCAAAGAAGATAGAATCGTTGTGTAGAAAACAGGGAGTGTTTTACAACTTTTGGTTATCTTGATTTGTAATTGAACTCATAAGTATTTCATAGTGAATTTGCTTCTCTAGACATGGTCCCATGGATGTAGGCTTGATGCTAAACCATGTAAAAATGAGTGTGTTCTTTACTTGTTTTTATCTATGTTTTAATTTAGTCATTTGCAACTCACTTGCACTAAATTGAACAAGCAAGCCATTCCGCATAAGTTTTAATCACTTGGTAATCCCCTTAAAACTTACAATTGGTATTAGAGCTTGTTCTGAAAAATTATTTCAGTTGATCCTTGCTTGTTTGTAAATTCCTTTCTCGTGTCTAGTTGAGCAGATCAGTTCGTTTTTGCTCTGTGTGATCACCTTCTTTTGTGTGACCGCATTTTCTGTTCTGCCACTATGAGTTTCTTTGCTGAAGGTAGATCTACTCATAGACCACCATTGTTGGAGGGAACTAGTTTTTCCTTCTGGAGACCTAGGATGAAAGCCTTCTTAAAATCCATTGATGAAAAGGCTTGGAATGCTTGTGTCGTTGGTTGGAAAGAACCACAAGTTGTAGGTATAGAAGGTAGTAATAGGGGAAAACCCCTTGATCAATGGACTAAAGCTGAGATGGAAGAGTCTAATTTCAACTCTAAAGCTCTTCATGCACTCTTTAACGCTGTCAGTATTGGCCAAATGAAAAACATAGTCAGCTGTGAAACAACTAAATATGCATGGGACATACTCCAAGTTAAGAATGAAGGAACTGACACTGTAAAAAAGATCAGACTTAGGAGATTGATCACTAATTATGAAAATCTTTTTATGCATGAAGATGAGTCTATCACTGATTTTCATGGTAGGTTATGTGATATCACGAATGAATGCTTTGCTTTGGGTAAAATCTATACTGATGCTGAACTTGTCAGGAAAGTTTTGTGTTCTCTACCCATGAAATTCATGTCCAAAGCAACCTCTATCGAAGAATGCCGAAATCTGGATGAGATGCAACTGGATGAACTCATCAAGTCACTTCAGACTTTCGAACTCAACCTCAAACGGTGGGAAAAGAAACCGGGAAAGGGTCTCGCTCTAAAGCATGAGGTAACATCTGAATCTTCTGTCTGTGTTGTTTCTAGTGATGGTGAGGAAGATGAATGTGCCTTACTCACAAAAAATTTTGCTAAATTTCTGAAAAAGAATATGAGAAAACCTAGGTTGAACAAAAAGAGTAAACAACTTTTTTGTGAAAAGGTCTTTTGACCAAGTTGTTCAAGGTGCCTTCTCAAAAATGATTTTCGAGAGAAAATGAAAAGAAAAACAAAGGCATCAGGTGTTATAAATGTGAAGGCTATGGACACATTCAGTCAAAGTGTGCCAATACTCTAAAGAAAAAAGGGAAAGTCGACTGCCATACTAAGTGAGAGTGATGACAGTGAGAGTGGAGGTGATGATGTTCATGAGGATGAGAACTTCCTGACTTTTACAGCTAGCCAAAAAGACAGTAGGAGAGTGTCCTCGGATGACTCAGGTGATGTTTATAAGGAGCAACAAGAGACCTATGATAAGATGTATAAGTCATGGGTAAAAGCCACTAAAAAGATAAAATCCCTTGAATATGAAAACTGCACCTTAACCGAAGATAAAAAAAGTGTTGAATGATAAATTAAAAGCTGTGTTTATTGATTTATCTAACAAGGAACTTTTTTAAATCAAGCTTTAAATGAACTAATAGAGGCCAAGGCCATTGTTGAAAGATTGAATACAGGTTCTCTTAAACTTGATGAAGTTCTTGGCCAAGGAAAGTCGTTTGGTGATAAAACTGGGTTGGGATTCTCCTATGGAGCAAGCTCCTCCAAACCAAGTGTGACCACCTTCATTAAGGCACATACTTCAAAACAAGTTGTGACTACCTCTATCAACATAGTTTCAGACCAAAATATTCTCACTGCACCTCTAAATCGTTTCCCTGAGGGAATTTTGTTTGTCATTTTTGTCAAAAGAAAGGTCACATTCAACCAATTTTTTTAAACTCATGGCATATTTGAAAAGGTGCATTGGAAATCATGTTTTTCCCTCTAAAAAATTCACGTCTCAAAACAATAAAGTATGGAGACTTAAGTCCAGTACCAACAGCTTGGTTGCTGATACATCATTACTTGCATTTCAAAATGACCAATGGTATTTTGACAGCGGGTGCTTAAGGCACATGACAGGTAACAAAAGTTTTTTGACTGAACTTGAATTTGTTGAGGCTGGTCATGTGACATACGGTGATGACAAAAGAGATAAAATCCTTGGTAAAGGATTTATTATTATTCCTGGTTTCCCTATTTTAAATGATGTGTTCTATGTTGAAGGTCTTAAGCTAATCTTATAAGCATAAGTCAAATCTGTGATAAAGGCTGTGTTGTGAAATTTTCAAAAAATTTGTGTCAAGTTTTAAATAACGATGGAACATCTGTTCTTGAAGGAAAAAGATCAAATGATAATTGCTATCTTTTGACTACCAAGTTTCATGTTTAAGTTCAGATCTGATGATGTTGATGTTTGGCAAAAAAAACTTGGACACATAAATTTTAGAGATCTTGTGAAACTCTCTAAAAAGGATGCTGTGAAAGGTCTACCAATTTTAGAGTTCCCAAAAAATAAAGTTTGTGGCCCATGCCAACAAGGTAAGCAAACCAAGCTTCCTTACAAATCCTTATCTCGACTGAGTACCTCATGTGTTTTAGAACTTCTCCATATGGATTTAATGGGACCCATGCAAACTAAAAGTTTGGGAGGTAAGAGATATGTCTTTGTGTGTGTTGATGACATTTCTAGATTCTTTTGGGTTGATTTTCTAAGGGAAAAGTCTGATATATTTGAAGTCTTCCAAACCTTGATTAAAAGACTTCAAGTTGAACAAAGTTGTTGTGTGAAGAAAGTTGTGAGGATAAGAAATGATCATGGAAGAGAGTTTAGGAATATTGACTTTTCCAGTTTTTGTGCACAAGGTATATGGCATGACTTTTCTGCCCCAAAAACACCACAACAGAACAGAGTTGTGGAGAGAAAGAATAGAGTTCTTCAAGAAATGGCAAGAGTCATGTTAAATGACAAAAAATTGCCAACAAGATTGTGGGTTGAGGCAATTAACACTGCATGTCACATTGCAAACAAAGTTTTTCTAAGGAAAGGAAAGCTTGATCTATCCTACTTTCATGTTTTTGGGGGTGCAAGTGCTATGTGTTGAATGATAGAGATCACCTAGGAAAATTTGACTTTAGAAGTAATGAAGGTGTTTTTCTTAGATATTCTGCGAATAATAGGGTATATAGGGTTTTCAATATGAGAACTCAACGCAAAATTGAATCATTTAATGTTGTTTTCTTTGATTCTAAAGATTTTTTGCAATTTTCTCATGAAGAAGACATTGATGACTTAACCTTGACTCCCAATGTGACCACTGATCACGATGATGTGTCTACTCCAAATTCTCATAAAGATGTGACCACATCAAAATCCGAAGTAAGCACATCCGCAACTCAAAAAAGATCTCTCCTAGAGAGATAAGGACTCGAATTAATTATAGATCTATCTAATGAAATCACTCAACAAAATACACTCAAATCTAGATAACCACCCTCTTGGATTAAAAAGGCTCATCCACTATCAACAGTGATTGGAAATCTCGAAGAGGTAATGGCCATTAGATGTAAAAAATGGAGTGAAATTAATAACCTGTGTTATGTTTCCCTTTCAGAACCCAAAAATGCAAAGGAGGCCCTTGTTGGATTGTAGCTATGCATGCGGAGTTGAAAAGTGGTTCCAAGACCTGAAGAGATTAATGTCATTGGAACAAAGTGGATTTTCAAGAATAAATCAGATGAGTTTGGAAACATTGTGCGAAATAAAGTAAGACTTGTTGCACAAGTGTATACACAAGTTGAAGGAGTTGATTTCGATGAAACCTTTGTACCTATTGCCAGACTTGAATCCATAAGATTAATCCTTGGAGTGGCTTGCTGTTTGAAGCTTAAACTTTACCAAATAGACGTGAAGAGTGCCTTTTTAAATGGAATGCTGATGGAAGAAGTCTACGTTGAGCAACCAGTAGGATTTCAGGATCCTCATAAGCCTGATCACGTGTTCAAACTTAAGAAAGCACTCTATGACTTGAAGCAAGCACCAACAGCATGGTATGATAGGCTGACCTCCTTCCTTCTTGATCATGATTTTAGTAGAGGTAATGCCGACAAAACATTGTACATAAAGCATGAAAGAGGTGAATTCTTATGTGCTCAAATTTATGTAGAAGATATTGTTTTTGGTTCCACTTCTCATACTCAGCTTAAGAAATTTATTGCGTTAATGAAAGATGAATTTGAGATAAGTATGGTGGGAGAGCTTAGCATGTTCCTTGGACTCCAAATCAAACAAATTGACTGTGGCATGTTTGTCTCTAATCTAAGTACGCTAGAAACATGCAAACACACCTATGAGCTCCACACTTAAACTTTCCAAGGTAAAAAAGGAAAAAGGGTTGATAATAAGTTATTTAGAAGCATGATAGGGAGTTTGTTGTATTTGACTGCAAGTAGGCTTGATTTGTGCTTTAGTGTAGGTGTGTGTGCTAGGTTTCAATCTAATCATACTGAGGTTCATCTTAAAGCTGTTAAGAGAATTATGAAATATGTTGTTAGAACATCAGATTTTGGACTTTGGTTTTCTTATGATTCAATCCCACTCTTGTGGGTTTTAGTGATGCTCAATAGGTATGATGCTTAGATGATAAGATAAGCACATCTGGAGGATGTTTCTTTCTCGGCAACAACCTGGTCACCTGGTATAGCAAGAAACAAAATTCAATCCCACTCTCCATAGCTGAAGCTGAATATATTGTTGCAGAGAGTTGCTGTACACAGGTTTTTTGGTTAAAGAAAATGCTATGTGATTATGGATTTGATCAAGAATGCATAACTGTCTTTTGTGATAACACTAGTGCAATACACATTTCTAAAATCCTTGTTCAACACTCCAAAACCAAACACATTGACATTAGGCATCATTTCATAAGAGACTTAGTTATGAGAAAGTGATCACTCTTGCACATGTTAACACAAACTCTCAACTTGCTGGCTTGTTTACCAAGGCTTTAGACTTGCAAACTTTTGTCAATTTGAGGAAGTCCACTGGATTTATTCAAATTGAATAGTGTCTCTGTCTTTTCTAATAATTGCATTGAGACAAAATTCTGACCTTTTATTGTTGCAAGTATTCTTTTAATTAGTGTTTGTGATTGAGATCTTTTTTTAGTCTTGTGGTAGCATGCTGCTGAAATGTGTCCACCCTATGCTTTCTTATCTAAAAGCCATTATATCTTAAAATTTTTCCTTGAGTCTGTTTTACTTGACTTTGTCATCATGTGAAAGAGCTACCTTGCTTGTAGTGTGAAAGTCATAATTGAGTAATTTTCTAGGATGTAGAGACCCCTATGTTCTTGGAAGATCTACCATTTAAAGGGCTACCTCCTTGCAAGTGTGAAAGCTACACTTGGTTGCTTTTGAAGAATTTCTGCCCATTGCTTATCTATTACAAAGAGAAAGAAGTCGAAAAGAATCTCAATTATCTGAAAAGAAAAAAGGCATGAGGGAAGGGGGAGTTGAATAAAATATGTTTGATCAATGAGGACACTTGACACACATATGTCAAATAATCTATGCATTCTTGCTCATCGATTGACAAAAGAATTGGCTACTAGTGTGTGAAAGAAACTTCATTAAGGTCAATTCCCCAACATCCCCAAGATTAATGATTTTTTTCTCACGTCACTCTTCTTGACTATTTGCTTCTATAAATTTTTGTTTTTGAAATTGATCTCAAGGTAATTTCTTTTATTTTTTTATTCGTATATCTAGTCTTTTGTCTTGGACTGTTGTCACCACCTTGAGAGTTCTTGTGTGCAGATATCTGTAACTTTCTGTCCTTGTTTTTCTCTCCTAAGTGTCTTTTTTTCTAATACCTGGTGTATTGTTTGTTGTGCGCACATGATTGTTGGATGTGCTCACATTGACTTCAATTAATAAAAAGGAAAAATCCGTGTTTTTCTAGGATTGCGTTTTTCTTTTCTTCTATAAAGTTGCGTTTTGTTCTTTTCAGCCGTCATATCCAAATTGCATTTTTTTTTATTCATTCTTTTCTCCAATCAATCTCTCCTAACTACCTTTTTGTAAAGATCAATGGAACATCAACAGGGATTCGTTGAAGACATTAGAAAGGCTATAGAATCCAAGAAAAGAACAAGAACAAGGCAGTCCTCACATACCCAAGAAAGTGCACACTCTTCTACTTCAATTGAAATCACATCCTCTGCCTCAAAATCGGTGCCAAAATCCTCATCGTCAAAATCTTCTTCATCTAATGATCAGCCTCTCATCAAGAGACTGAAACACTTAAAAGGGTCCTCTGTTGAACCCCTTGCGAAGAAGAAGAAACAAGCTGAAATTGTCAAGGGCAAAAAGAAAGTGAAAGTGGCACCTCAATCTGAGGTTTTAGGTAAACGAAAAATCTTTGTTTCTCATTCTGCTTAGTTGAGGTTTAAAGATTCTGTTGTTTTTAGATCCATTATCTGTGAGTCAAATGTGGAGCTCTCTGAGTTCCCTGAAATCACCAAAATTGTGGCTGATAGAGAATGGAAATCATCTGTGGTGAAACCTGTGCCACCGTGTCAAGGTTTTGTGTAAGAATTTTATGCACATTTTAGGAAAAATATTGACCAGACCCCGTATCACAAAAACCAAGTCTGGGTAAGGGGTATTTGGATGGACTTTAACCCTGAAGTCATTAAGAAACTATTAAAGCTCCCTGTTGTGAAGAATGAAGATGATTTGGCTGTACCTGTAGAGGAATGTAGGTTTATGGCTAGTGACCTTAGTGGTGGTGTTGTTATAGTTTGGCCTGACAGTGGATTCCTTTTTGTCAATGTGCTCACTTCCCTTTATAGGATTCTCTTTAAAATCACCATTGCCAACTGGTCTCCGTCTAGGCATAACTCCTCAATAAGACTTGATAAAGCCCAATTGTTGTATGACATTGTGCAAGGAAAGAAAATCGACCTTGCCTCTGTTATTTACAAATTAATCAAGATCGCTAGTGAGTCCGAAGGAAAATCCTTCATTCTGCCCTTCTCTTCTCTAGTCACAAGATTTGTTGACTCTTATGGGCCTCCAAAAAGGCCAAATGATCAGTTCCTTAAAATTAGAAGTATCTCTTCTAAAACCCTCAAGTCTGTTGCCCCTACTGTGGATGTCCTTTCATCCTCTTAAGCCCCTTCTGTAAAATCTAGTGCTTGGCGGTCCAAAGTGTTTGGGTTGTTGTAGGCTCTTAATCAGAAAGTGAACTCTTTTCGCACCACCTTGATGGCTCGAGTTGACTCTTTTGAAACTATCCTTAAAGAAACTAGAGCTGAACTTCTGAGTAAAGGATCTTCAAGTGGTTCCAAAGATGCCCCTGTTGGCTTTGCTCTTACTGAAGAGACTGATGTACCTGCTGAACCTCAAGCTAATCTGAATGCCAACTCTGCTTGTGAAAATGCTATTTCTGAAGGTCAAAATCTAGTCCTTTTTGAAGACATTGCAGAAATTGATGAAGAAGGTGATGTAGATAACTTGAGTCTGAAGTTGCAGCTGAGCAAAGTGCAAAAGGAACTTTTGCCTCTGTAGCTGCTCCTGAAATTGATCCCTCAAATACAGAAAAGAAACTTGACAATGTGACTCTTTTTGCTGGGTCTCAGACTATGGAAGATGCCTTTGGTGTGGACATGCTCCTGTGTTTACCTCTGCAGTTGATCCTCCTTCAGCTCGTACACTTGGCAGAACTCGTGTCAAAACTATTGGCAGGAAGCCCCCCAGGAGATACTCTTGTCTCAAAAGCTGATCTCTTATGATCAAAGAGGGGGAGATGGTGATGATGTTGAATGGGCTGATGGCTAATGGACTCATTTATTTTTTTGCAAAAACTTTATCTCTTATTATTAACTATTTGTTTTTGACTTTTTGTTAGTGTTATCACTGTTGTTTCTATGTGATGATCACATTTTTTTTTTTTTTTTTTTTTTTTTCATATGCAAAACGTTTTAGCTTTTTTTTTTTTTTTTTTTTAATTGATTAGTGCTTCTTGTTTTTGCTAATGATCTGTTTGGTTGTTTGTATTATTGCTAATCTCTCTCTTGTTATGCAGATTCTCTTGATTGTCATATTGATCTTCCGTTTTTTGGAAATCCTTGGTAACTCTCTTCCTGTTGTGTGTTGCTTAGGGGGAGATCTTTTGTTGAGGGGGAGTGATTTTATGCTTCATTTTGTTTTTATTGTTTTCCTCCTTAGTAATGTTTTTCCAGCATGCTGTCTTTGAAATGTGCTTTTATCATAAGTGACAAAGGGGGAGATTGTTAGTGTTTTTGTCATCTTATGATCCTATTTTTGTGTCCTGCCTATTATTGATCTTTTACTATTGTGCACACACTTCTAAAGGTAACCACCTTCACAAGTGTGAGCACTTTAGCCTATGTGTGTTCACAACGTTTCTGACATATATTTTTCCTTAAATCACACTTCACACACTTGTTTTCACTTCTGGACAGAATTATTCCTTAATTGATTTTCTGTCTTATTCTTTACACTTGTCCCCTGTTTATTCGCTGTGTAAGAAAAAGAATAATTCTTTTGTCTGTGGTCCCAAAATGTCTTGTGCAAAATGAAAGACATAAAAGTTAAAGTTTAACTTTTTTGTCCCCCAACCTTAACGTGTTGATCTCTTTATATTCTCCCGTTTTGTTTCTATTTTGGTAAGAAACCTGATTACATTGTTTTGCCTCTCTGAATATTCTTTGAGGTTCTTGTTTTTGTTAAGGTTTCTTACTATGCTTTGGTAGCCTTAGAATTACCTTCATCACTTATCCTTGTGTGAGATCTTTTGGATGTTTTTTTCCTTGCGACGAGAGCTTGAGTGTAAGCTACTGTCCTGTCTTTATTGTTGATTCTTGAGAGGAGTTCTTCTTCAAAATGATGTTGCTGTGCATGTGAAGCTTGCTGTGATGGCTTGAAGTTCGATCAAAGAAGATGAATCGTTGTGTAGAAAACATAGAGTGTTTTACAACTTTTGGTTATCTTGCTTTGTAATTGAACTCATAAGTATTTCATAGTGATTTTGCTTCTCTAGACATGATCCCATGGATGTAGGCTTGATGCCGAAACATGTAAAAATGAGCGTGTTCTTTACTTGTTTTTATGTATGTTTTAATTCAGTCATTTGCAACTCACTTGCACTAAATTGAACAAGCAACCCATTCCGCATAAGTTTTAATTACTTGGTAATCCCCTTAAAACTTACAAATATGAACAATTGGGACAATTCTCTTTGATAACATACTCAAGCTGTACAAATGATGTTGGATTATAGCAAAACGGATTATATGGCCTTAAAAAATATCATACAATGCATTGACAACCATAAATAAATAACTCCAATCATTGATTTGCTAAATAAATGTGACTATAATAGACAAACTCATAATTAAATACCTCAAGTGAATGACTCTGCATGTATTGCTTTAGGTAAGCTGGTTTCTTGAAACTAGCACTACATTTGATCCATTTCCAAGCAATTCAACAACACAACATACTCCAAAATCAAGTAGAAGTTCGGCCAAACTAAAAACATTAACTAAATCATACTTACTTGCAAATCCGGACCAAGACAAGTAGAAACACTTCAAGCCTAAAGGATTACTCCACCAACTTGAATTGATTCACCACCAAATCCCCTTGCCAAGACTTGGATAAAGAATCCACAGTCAAGAACACAAAAGTTCTCTCAAATGGATAAAACCAATTTCATATATTTCAAAAGCTAATTGTTACAAAGAAAATAGTTGCCCTTATATAGGCAAATACAAGGATAAACAAGTAATTGACAAATACAATAAAACGAAATAAACTTAACTAATATTACAAGCTATTCATTCAAAATGCAAGGCCATGCCTATTTAATGCAAAGAGACATAATTCCCTAATTCTAGGATCTATGTCTTTAACCACCCCATTAGTTGAAATAAGCTTACTTAAGTAGATCAAACCTTGATCAATGATCCTAATTAAGTCTACCAATAAGGGTGCAAGAATTTGGGCCTTGAGAATCATGCAAATGGATCCAATAAGGGTTCACGTGGATCTTCCTCTTTGGAATGAGACTTGGGTCGGATTAGACCTTTTCAACACTTGGGCTTGTTTCTTGGTCAGCTTGAGCTTCCCTTGTTGAGCTTGGGCTTGGAATGGTTTGGGCTGAAATGTTTGGACTCTCTCCCTCCTTGGAACTTGCTTGGGCCGAATTTCCTCCATTGTTTTCCACATTCCACTATCTAAGTGTTTTAGGACTTGAAGTGAAATTCTTCAATTCAATCGAATTAGCAAGTGTTTTAGGACTTGCAATTCCTTGTCCACTCAAGTTTACAAGTGTTTTAGGACTTGTAAACGTATCAACATTCTTCACAAGTATTGGATTGTATTCCATGCATTTTCTGATCCCCATCAAAACTTTCTTCATTCACCATTTCTTGAGAAAATAAAGAACAAAAATTAGGAGGAAAAAAGAAATTTCAAAAGAGATCTGGAAAGAAATATCCTTGTTTCATGCCGCATAGTTCAGTTTTAAATCATTCCCATTTGTGACAACAATAATGTTGTCTAAATACAAAATGAAATTATAACATTCAACCTTTAAATTCTTCAACAGTTGACAAAAACTAAAAATAGAAAAAGAAAATCTAAAATATAATCAACAAACTTTCAACAAGATCTAAAAAGTAAATAAAAGAGAGAAACTTATGGTGAAAATGAGGAAGCAGACTGTGCAATTGAGGAGGCTTTGACTGATAGATTGGTGGCTCGAAATGTGTGGGTTTTGTAAAGGATAGAGCGGTAGTGGAAGAGGAAGAGCAAATGACGGTGGCGAATGGTGGTGGAAGAGGACAAACGATGATGGTGGTGGTAGAGGACAAACAACGATGGTGGTGGAAGAGGATAGATTGGTGGTGGTGGAAGAGTTTTTGTTATTTTGAAATGGAATTAGGGTTCAAATTTGACTTAAACGGAGAAAGGAAAGAATTTTGGGGAATTTTTTATTTTTTATTTTTAATTTTGGAGGGAAATTGATGTGGCGGTGACATGACAGATGAGATGGCTCTGTCACGTTAGCTACGTCAATTATTAACGGTGGTTACTAAGATTGGTTAATAAGGCTGGTATTATTGAAAAGTTATACGCTAATCGCTGGTATTATTGAAAAGTTTTACGCTAATCGCGTAGAAAACCACACCAGGTGGCACTTGGCGTAAATTTAAGAACCTGGCGTGGTTTTTTATGCAAGGTGAAAACAAAACAACGCATTTTTGATATGTTTTTAGTTAACTCAAAAAACTACGCTAGGTAAAAGAAACGCATTTTTTTGCCAATTCCCAATTGGCGAAAAATTCATGCACCTGGCGTGGTTTTTTACGCAAGGTTAAAACAGGCAAAAATGCATTGTTTTCACCTGGTGTAAAAGTCCAAGTGGTAAGAATCACACCAGGGGACTTGGTATTATTATTTCATGTATTTTTTTAATTATGACATGAATATTTATTATACGTTATTTATTACTTACGAATTATTTAAACTTCTGTTTGTAGAAAGTAGTGCCTAGCAAGAAGAGGAAAATAAAGGACCCGTTAGTACAAGACACAGTAGTACGTGAAAAACATTTATATGATCCTTATTAAACTAGGATGTTGGGATCGATGTGGAGTTTGATATACCACAACCTGAAATGTTAACATAGGTAACGACAACGTATTGGACTGGTTCAGGGTTCAGGCAATTGTGGGGTATTCACACTGAAGTTTATGAAGTACTTGAGTTTGAGATGACGAAGATGACGAATCAATTTTGATGGTGAGAATGATAGTTTCCTCAGGACTAAGATGGCTGTGGATTTATTTCATGGGGAATTATTTATCAATAATACTAACCTCATTAATCTCTTTCACTAACCCATCTCACTAATCCCATATAGGAGTTTGTGATTGGCTTAATTAGGTGGGATCCATTATTAGACAGACGGACCCCATGTGAATTGACGAATTATAAATCGTTTCGTTTCATATTTTCACTTTGCAGTGTGACTAATAAAAGTGACATTTCATGGAATAACAAACAAAATAACCAACTACAACTACAACATCTTCATTGCAAATAAATGAAAAAAACATTTAGAATAATGTCATACATGGTTAATTATAATACTGCAAATAACAATAAAACGTTAGTACAATTTAAATATAAAACAATTTCAATTAACAATCATCTATAATTTTCCATTGTCGTTTGTAACCAACCAAAACAACCACATTTGCCATTTTAATGAATCATGCGTTAAATATAAAACAATTTCAATTAAAAACTTAACAAAACTCCAACATAAAATGGGTTGGCGTGATTTTTCACACGACTAGCATGATAATTTTCAGTTGGTGTGAAATTTTATGTCAATTGGAGAATAAGAATATGCCATTCCCCAGACCGCATGATGTTTCATGGCAACTGGAAATTATCACACGAGAAATATTTATACATTGCTTTCCTAGATAATACATCGCTTAATTTTATATTTTTGTCACAACATAATTCAAAAAAAAAATCATACAACAATACTCCCATTAAGTATAAATCAAAACAATAACATGACACAAACATCATTTTAAGTTAAGATAAAAAATGAAAAAATGCAAGGATATAAAGGATTTTAAGTTAAGATCAATTTTCTTACCTAGATGTGATGATTTTTCTTACTTGATATGAAGTTTTTGGTGTGAGAGATTGCAAATGAGATTTTGAAAATGATAGGGTTTTTGGTTAAGTGTTGAGAGAATGAGATGTAAGGGATGAGGGTATTATGGTATTTAGATAAAGAAGTTGGTTATATGGGTATATGGATTGGGATTTCGGTTAATTTTTATAGCCCCCTAAATTTTGGTCATTACTAACCCTTTAAAGAGCTAACTGTCTTTTTTCTCTTTTGCTTACTCTTTTTGTCATATTATTAGAGCAAAATGTCACGAATAGCTTGCTTGGTAACTCAAATGTGCTGCACGTTGCTTAATGGTTAAGCAAACTTAGTGGCTAAGTATACTTCATAGCTAAGTAAATTTAATGGCAAAGGAACTTCAAGGATAAGCATTATCTATTCCCAAAGTTGCCACCTAAGGTTGCCATCTAGTGTTACTTAAGGATTAAGTATACATTGTATCTAGTCAATTCCTTAAAGAGGTTTAGCCTATAAATGGGCCACTCCCCTTTGTAAAGTTCATAAGTTATAATCCTTCAATACAGAGTTTATATTTTCTCTATACTTACCCTTCTCATTTGCATACTGTTAGTCTTTGAGTTTGTGTGAGTGTTAGGCTGCTTAACACATTTCCGAAGTGTTAAGGCCACACGGACTTAGCAAAGAAGTTAAGTGCGTGACAAAAAGCTGTTATTCGTTTTAGTTTGACATGCGAGGAAAATGAAAATCGAGTTCTAATCATTTTGTATAAATAGTTCCTTTTAGAAATTGCTCTAAATCCCTGTTTCCCAAATTTAAAGGAAAATTGGAACTTTATACATGTAAGAGTATGTAAATATCCTTTTGATGCGTTGTTACTACAACATGCAGATATAGTAACTGCACTAGTCGCACAAAGTAATAAAGTGATGAGTGAGTATCGTTCTCACGAGGATTGATTGTTAAGCACTAAATTTCCTATTTGTTTTCAAGTTGGAGAAACCGAAAATTGTTTGGATTTATGGGAGAGATTAAACTTAACTGAAAGCAAAATTTACTAAGTGTAAAAACAACTAAATTATGAAAGCAAGATTTAACACAATAGTAATATCAAATAAAGCAAACGGTTAGGGTTTTGACTTTATTAGGATCCTATGGATTAATTCTACAAATTATGCTACTTTTACACTCATATGCACGGATTGTAAATCGAATTCCCTAAGTTGTAAAACATAACTTCTCAGGCTACGAATTCCTACTTTTCCCTATTAATCTTCCGCACCCAACAAATTGAAGATTAACAAATCCAAGTTTATTAAGCTAATAGAATCCTAGATTGATTTCATTGTTTCTCAAATCTATCTCTAACATTCAAAATAACAATGGTGTTATCCAAGAAGCTCAACATGATTCATTTCTCAATCTCATCATCTTCAACAAGTAAAATCAATAAAAATCGGAATAATCACACAATCTATGCAATAGAATATAAAAGCAACAATAATCAATTGATTAATCCATAGAAATCCAAATTACATCACAACCCTAACCCAAAATAGTTTAGTTCATAACTAAATTAATACAAACAACATGAAAAACAGTAAACACAGTAGTCAACATATTGGAATAAAGAGAAAAGAGTAGAGATCTCCTCTAGTTGAAGAATCCACAAGATTAAAGCTCAAATCTTCTCTCCAAATGTAAAAGCTACTAAAAACCCAATGAAAACCAGAAGAACCTCGACCAAAATGGCAAGGTTTTTCTGATATAGTTCGCTCAAAAACCTAAAACCTTTCCTAAAATAAAACTGTACGTTTTGGAGAAAACAAAATTTCGTAGAATTCGCCGCGGCGACAAACTAAAGTGTATTTGGTGCTTAGCTTCTTTCGCCGGGGTGAAGAATAAACTTCACCGCGGCGAACCTTCCTGGAAAATTATGAATTTATAGAATTGCCCTCCGTTTGCTTCCTTGCTTGAATCTTCGATCTTCGATGCTTTTCCATGGGAACAAACTTCATAGTGCTTCAACTCTACTTCAGAACTTTCCTAATTCTAAGATTCGCTTGCTTCTGGGTCTAGAAACTCCAATTCGCTCATTATTTGCTAAAAATGCATGTTTCGGCCTAAAACATAAAATATATAGAATTAAGTAGCAATTCAGGCATAAACGAACTAAGAAGTATCTAAAATCCAGCCAAAAAGCCTAAATATATAATCCTTAGATTATCAGAATACCGAGAGTTCACTCTTATCTTAGAGTGGGAGCGATTCGTATCGATTGAATGTAATACTTTCTTTCTAGCTAATATACTTGTAAAATAATCAATAAAACTCATTAAAAATATATATAAGAAAATACACATATAGACGAGTAATAAAGTATGGGCCCATATTAAATTTTTTTTTTTTATATACAAATATACTCAAAATAGCAACTTGACAGTGTAGCCCAATCCCTTCTACTGCGTGACATTCTGAGTGACCGCAACTCACCTATTATTTGCAAAAACATTGAAAACAACGGAGTGAGCACTGATTGCTCAGTAAGTAAACCTGCTATGCTACCCTTCTCTCTCCGTTGATTAAATCCTGAATTTTCTTTCCTTACAACTCATTTCCTGAGTATTCTTTATTCTTTCTCTATTTTTTCTCTATTCTTTCTCATCCTTTCTCTGTGTGCTCACTGTTTTTCTCTCAATTTTCTAATTTTTCATTACTCACGATAATGAGCATGGTATTATGCATATTTATGATGCAAATGCACAAATGCATAGATTATGCATTTTCTTTTCTATTTTTCTTATTCTGTTTTCTGTTTCTTATTCTTTATTTATTTCTTTCTTTTCTAGTATTTCTTTTCTTTTCTTTCTTTCTATTCTTTCTTTCTTTCTTTCTTTCCTCAACCGATAGGATTTCATGGAGAATGCAATAAAAATGAGGGCATTATGGTAATTAACTAAGGGACATAGATGGAATTTTAAAGAAAGTGCAAGAGCAAAATGGGAAACTAATATATATTTTTATGTTATATCAAGGATTGAAGAGTGAAACCCTAACCACTCTTCAACCCATTTTCACGCCACTTCTCCTCCAAATCCTCTCAATTTCTTCACTTCTTTTTCAAAAGAATTCATAGATTTTGGGTATTTTTGAGTGGATTTTCAATTCCAAGCAACTTTAGGTAAGATCCTTGCACTAAGAAGTGATTTTTCATTTTTAAAGTGTTGAATTTTGATGGTTTGTGCTCATAGGATTTAAGAAGAAGAGAGTTTGATCAAAGAAGATTCTAAAAGGGTTGGATTGTTCATATCAAAGGTAAGTAAATCCCACCCAAGGTATGATTTGAGAAATCAAGTGCGTAGAGATTTTACATACATGTATATGCTTATGATTTGAGAATTCTTGATGAAATTGATGAATTATTGATGAGTTTGATGATTATTGATGAATAGAATTTAGTCATGAGAAGTGGTTTTGGTTGTAGGATGATTAATTGAAGTTTGGTTGAAGTTAGAAACAGCTGAGTATAATTTTTGGGAGTGTATTGTTTTGGACAGGTTTAGTAATTATTTAAGGGAGTTTTACTCCAAATATTGGTGGCTTGAGAAAGAGATAGAATTGTAGTCAAATTAGAGTTTGATTATGCATGCAATATGTTTGATGAAATTTCCAAGAGAAGTGTATGCATGAGTTTTATTCATTTATGAATTGATATGAGTTTGTAGATGGTAGAGAGAAACTTATTTTTAAGCTACATGGCATCCTTGCATTTAAACATTTGCATTTAGAAAGAATTATAAGCATGAAACTATCTACATACATACATCTTCATAAGAGCATGAAAAAACACTAAAATATGTTAAAGAGAAAATAGAAAGAAATGAGAATATTAAGATATTCAAATCTGAAATTTTAGTTAAAGAAGTGTATAAAGATAAAAAGAAGAGAAGGTTGTTGCGATGGGGAGCCCGTGAGTGACAGAGTCCCACATGCACACCGCCTTTAGTGAGCGGCCTTAGAATTCAGAAAGAAGAATTGTACAGTCCGTTAGAAGTGCGTGTGGATGAAGACTGTACCCAGAATTAGAGAATTCACTCACACGGCCAAGGCTCCAAATCCATGCCTCAACTGAGTCCGATCAGCAAGAAAAGAAAGAATAGAAAGAAAGAAAGAATAGAAAGAATAGAAAGAAAGAAAGAAAGAAAGACTAGAAAAGAAAGAAAGAAATAAAAAATAAGAAACAGAAAACAGAATAAGAAAAATAGAAAAGAAAATGCACAATCTATGCATTTGTGCATTTGCATCATAAATATGCATAATACCATGCTCATTATCGTGACTAATGAAAAATTAGAAAATTGAGAGAAAAACAGTGAGCAAACAGAGAAAACTAATTTTGAGTGAAAAAACCATTTTATTCTTAATACAAGTTTAAGACTTTTCTTCACATTTTCTCAAAATAACTTTAGCAAAAATCAACTAAAGGTATAAGAGCATAAATTAAATTACGTACCTCCATGTGAGCGTTACATTGAAGAGCCTCCAAACGTTGGTATGAAATCTTCAATATCATTTCATATGTAAATAACGTAAATCGGGTATTAGGTTCTTGGGTTCAATTTTGTTGTTGGGGATTTTATTTCGCTGCGTAAATCTCATCAGCAACTAACATATCCCACCTCGGTAAGGGTTATTAAGGATGCCTTGATGTGCTTTGCTCATGCTTCTAGTTTAAATCCTAATCCTATGAAAAGTATTATGTATGCTTGCAATGTTATTGAGAAGCATAGGCTACTTATTAGGAACATTATGGCCTTTACAGAGGGTCAGTTGCCTATGAGGTATCTTGGAGTCCCACCGATCACATCTACAGTATAGTGATTGTCAGCCTTTTATTGATAAGGTGGACAAAAGATTGAATTCTTGGAAAAATAAATACCTTTCCTATGCAGGCCACCTCCAGCTTGTCATCTCGGTATTATCCTCTATCCAAGTTTACTGGGCGTTTATTTTCATCCTCCCAAGCTCCGTGTCTAAAGCAACAGAGAAAATGATTTAGTGGCAAGGTTAAAGTGGCTTGGAGGGATTTATGCTTTCCTAAAACTAATGAAGGTCTGGGGATTCGTCCGTGAAAGGAATGGAATTGTGCATTGATGATCCATCACCTTTGGAGTGTGGTTTCGAGTAGGGATTTTCTTTGGGTGAAATGGATACACACCTTCAGGTTATGAGGTAGGAACTTCTAGAGCGTTAGGATTCCATGGGATGCTGGCTGGTGTTGGCAGAAACTTCTTAAGTTGAGAGGAAAAGTTAGGATGCATATTGGCACTACCTTGGGAAATGGCACCACTACTTCCCTATGGTATCATAATTGGCACCCCCTGGGTCCTCTAGATGAGATCATCCCCTCAAGAGCAATCTATGAGTCGAGGTTGGGGCACAAGGCCAAGGTTAGCAGGATTATACATGATGGGCTGTGGGCATGGCCAGATAATATCCAGGCCAATTTTCCTCAAGTGGTCACACAATCCCCCTCTCTCCTGATGACTAATAATAGAGATGTAACCTTTTGGAAGACCAAAGAGGGTAAGATTGTTGAATTCTCGATTAAAAAAGTTTGATATGATTTGGCTTTGATAAGTAACAAAGTCTCGTGGTCCCCTTTGGTTTGGTTTGGTCATGCTATCCCTCGACATTCTTTCATCATGTGGCTTGCTATCAAATATAAACTTCTCATGCAAGACCGAATGAATGTTTGGATGGATACAATGTGTATAGTGTGTGCGCTCTGCAATGGTCCTACGAACTCTCATGACCACTTATTCTTCGATTGCCCTTTTTCTTCAAACATTTGGAGTATGATCCAAACAAAAGTAAGTTTAGAGTGCCTGTGATAGGGTGGGATAACATCATAACCTCGAGCGCAGGTAGGTTTAAGGGGAAGGGTATACGGACGATCATTCGACGTCTTTTACTAGCGGTTGCTATTTACTGGATTTGGCAGGAGCGAAACCTTAGACTATTCAAAGGCAAGAGATAGCACTACCAGAGGGTGGAGTACCAAATTATAGAGGTTGTGAGGCTTAAATTGCTTAGCCTCAAGTCTAAGAACAATGAACTGGTTAGAGAAGTTATGGAGGTGTGGGGTCTTCCTTTAAATTGTCTTGTGGAGTATAATGGAGGTTATGCCTAATTCTTGGTTTTGGGCTATTGGTGTTAAGGCGGATTATTATGAGGTTTGGGAGGTGGGAAGTTTCTCCTATGGGCTATGCTGAGGGGTTGAGGGATGGTGTTTATGGTGACTGGTGCTTATTTGGGTGGGGGTTATTCAGGCCCCCTTTGTTCTGACAGCTTGCTGATCCTAAAGTGTTTTCTCTTACCTCTCCTAGCTGCTATTTTTTTAATCTTTATATGCAGATTTTGGTGCCTCCTTTTGTTTGCAAGCTGCCTTTTTGTGCCCAAGGCCTTTGGGTAGATATGAGCAGATGGCATGTTTAAAGTGGAAGTCAAGATACTGTTTAGCCGTTCTTTGGGGTGTTTCTCAGCTTATTTGTTGTATGATCATTGAGAAGTTTGTCAAAGATAGATTTGCCTGCTATTGCTACATTGCAGTCATTATGCACATTTGGCCGTTTTTTTACTGCGCCTATGGTTTTTTTGCTAGCAGCTCTTGTATATATTTGTGCAGTTTGTTTTTCCTTTTTATAAGACCTACCCTTTTTGTGATGCTGGTCTTTTAGTTCCCAGGTGTCTGCGAGTATAGCTTGCTGGTTTATATGGTTTTTAGTTTTTGTTTCTTTTGTTGGGCCCTTGGGTGGTCTAGGGCTCTTGTTGAGACTCCCCGTTTGGGGACTCATTCTTTAATTCTTTATACAATTACCATTTACCCAAAAAAATGTGGGGGGTAATCCAATACCCTCCCCCACCCTTGGGATTAAAACGTTACTAGGGTAATCTGATTTTTCTACCAATTTTACCCTTAATTAAAAACTATTTCAAACACAATTACCCTCAAATATCTACCAAATAATAATTACCCAGGCCCCCTACATTTGAGAAATTAGCTAAAACACCTCAACCACAAAAAAGTTTAAAAGTTAACAAAATACCCCCAGCCACCAAAGACTACAATCGATCGTGACTCACCACCGCTAGCCATCAGCGTCAGTTGTCGTAATGGTGCACGACTGGTAGGATCTGGCTGATCATGCTCCAAAAAGGGCCAAATATGACGCCAATTTATTCAAATCAACCAAACACATTTTCTAAACATTCCCAATAATCTTCAAGGTGATTTTTCTTTCCGTTAATATAATATCCCCCTATAATAAAACATTATATAATCCAAACGCCCCCAAAGGGGAATTATTGTTATTAACACTATTTTGTAAATCTATTATAACCCTTCTAAGTTAATTTGATAACTTTATATGTATTTATTATTATTTTTTAAAATATAAATATTATAATAAATAGTATAACACTTATAAGAATTTATATATTTTAAAGGGAGTTCTTATATGAATGTATCATCTTAATTATTGATAAGGGCAGAAGACGTAGATGGTTAGAAAATGAATATTATGTCTTGTAGCATTATATTTTAATTGGATCAGCAATTTATCATAAGACTGGCGGAAGCACATCATTCCTCCGATTATATTTAGGTAAATCGTTAACCAACCAGAATTCATCTCCAATTCAATCTACGAAAACAATATTTTTATAAAATTTGAATTGGATACAATAGTATATATAGTATTTCAAATTATGATTATTAATCCTGCTGGAGTGAATATCTAGACTTTAAATCAAAATCTACCGTTACAAAGTAACTCAAATAATACTATTTAAATTCATAATCTTGTTCGCATAACTTATCAATTACCTCAAAATCCACGCATTTATGGACGTTACATTACAACCTACTAAGATTGTGTCTTATCTAACAAAAAAGATACCAAAGCAACATAATTTTCTTTTCTTGCATTATTACCATAACAAATAAGATAACAAGTAGGGATGATAGTTTAACAAAAATGGCTCATACAATAAGACAATCAAATTCTAATAACAAAAGTTGATACAAAACTGTGTGGACGTAGAGGGAGTCGATATAACAAGTTCGAAAATGAATGAGAAATGCTAATAAACTGGGAAAAAAATCTCTAAAACCACCCGATGTATATACCTTGTTTCAGTAGTTACTTTAGAAATTGCTTTAAATCCCCTTACGATTGTCAAATTTAATGAAACTTGTTACCTTACACATGTACAGTATGTAACTTTCCTTTTCAACCCTTGTTATTCTTAAATAAATTTTATCCAAACCCAACTAATTATTATGAATCTTATAATTGTTTATAATGAAATTTGAGAAAAGAAAAAAAAAAAAAAATCATATCCCCACCTACTTCTTCCCTCATCATCCCCATGTTGCTAAAATTTGGATTTGTTGTGGTGATTTGAAATGGTTCAATGAACTAGGCAAATCTATATTGAGTTTATGAAATGGCAAAATAATTTTTTGGTTGTTGATGCAATTACAATATGAAATTATGGTGTGTGTAATGCAGGTGATGATGATTGGTTGTGGAGTTTAAGGGTATAATTAGTGACCGGTTGGGTGCGGTGGGGTGAATGTGAAATTTGAAAGAACAGGTTTGCGGCCGTGTATGGTTTTGTCAACGATAAGGGGCGAAATTTTTGGTTGGCAAGTGGGATGGGGCAGGGTGAGCTAAGGTTATGTTGAGGGCTCGGGTGCTTATTATAAAAGTTAAAAGTCATTTACTATTTTACCGATCTTAAGTTATATCTAACTATAAAGTTCTCAAGTTTAACAAATGATAGGGGTTTCAGAGATATTTCCAGAACAAGAGGACGTTTGGATGTAAGGTACACCTCATCAGGTTTAGAGCAGTTATTCCTAAGAGATACTGAAGAGAAAAAGCCACTTAATAGCTTAAATAAATCTTAAAAGGATTCTTGTTTTACCTTTTGCATTCTGAATCCTGTGAACGAGATGATCAGAAAATGAAATAATGTCTTGATGTAGCATTGAATTCTAATCGAATCAACGATTTACCAGAAGACCATCGAGAACACGTCATTCTTTCGATTATATTTTGGTAAATCATTAACCGACCAGAATTCATCTCCAATTCTATTTATGAAAACAATTTTCTTGTAAAGTTTGAATGGGGGTGCATACGTATATATAGTATTTCAAATTATGCTTGTTGATCTTGATGGAAAGGTGAAAATCTAGACTTTAAATCATAATCTACCGTTACAAAGTAACTTAATTAAAACTATTCAAATAACTTAAGAAGTGCCTCGAAATCCACACATTTATTGCCGTTACATTACAACCTACTAAAAATGGTATTTCTTACTTGACAAAAAAGATGCCAAAGCAACAAAATTTCTTTTCTTACAACATTACCATAAACAATAAGATAACATATAGGGATGATAATTTAACAAAAAAGGTTGATACAATAAGAAAATTCAAATTCTACTAATAAAATTTTTGGTTTCTGAATAAATAAGATGGAGTTGGGATTTCATTGAGTTTAGTACTAGGTTTTTAAAGGATAAGTTAGCTACCTGAGGTTTACTAAGAGCCAATTTGGTCCACTAAAACCGTAAAATAATAGTTTAATCCCTATCTTGAAAAATAAGTGGATTAATTTCCGATTTTATAGGGACTAAAGTTAAAACTTTTTAGCAACCGATGTGTTACTTTTTGATCGTAGTGGACCCATAGTTAATAGTCCTATATATTAGGGAGCTAAAGAATTATAGTTTATATGTGTCAATGTAATTCAAATAGGCAGTACTACACTTACAACCCAATCTCACAAACTTTCTCTCATAATCCTAATATGGTAGTTCGCAATTGGTCAGCTTGTAATGGGTCTTATCTACCTAATTGCGAGTTGCCATGTCAGGATTGTGAGAGAAAGTTTATAAGATTGGGTTGTAAGCCAATCTTGATTGAATTCAAATACATAAACTTTATCTACACTTACAATAGATATTGAGGAGAATAACATTGGCACATTTGAGGTTAGGTTAAATGCCTCGTCCCCCAAAGTTCTAGAAACTAATTACGACACCTTTATTGTAAACTCTATTAATTGATCATGGGCCCTTTTTTACTAATGAAAAACCAATTTTACCATTTCTTATTTTACAAAGATATTATAACCTTTTAAAGTTTTTTTGGTTATTGCTTTACAATAATGGGAATTCTTTATACCCCCCAGGGGGCGTTAGGATCATATAATGTTTCATTATAGGAGGATGTTATATTAATGGAAATATAGACCACCTTGAAGATTACTAGGAGTGTTTAGAAAATGTGTTTGGTTGGTTCAAATAAATTGGTGAATAATATGTTTGGTTTGGAGGATAAATTGTGAGTATGTTATATAGATTACTAAATTGCCTTCCTTTTTAAATATTAATACAATATTATTTTTTATTATTATTTTTTGAATCATTCTTTTAACCCCCTTGAAATTTTGTTAAAACATCCCAGCCATATAAATCTTTAATTTGTAGCAAAATCACCCCCACCCATCCCAAGCCATTGCCGGTAGCCAGCCACCACTACTGACCGCTACCAGTAGTCGACGGAATAGCGTACGACTAGCCGTATATGGCCGATTGTGCATCAGCAAAGCCATTTCCGTCCATGGATCACAAATCCATGGTCGTTTCACTGCCAGATCTATGGTCATTTCACGGGAAAAGATGTGGTTGTGAAACTGCCAGATCTGGCTGTTTCCGGCCATAGATCTATGATCCATGGCTGAAAAGGCCTTACCGACACCCGATCGGCCAGATCCCGCTGGTCGTGCACCATTATGGCGATTGACACCAGTGGTCGGCGGTGGTGAGTAACGGTCGGCGGTGGTCTTGGGTGGCTAGGGGTATTTTGTTAACTTTTAAACTTTTCTGTGGCGAGGGTGTTGTAGGTAATTTCTCAAATGTCAGGGGGCTAGGTAATTGTTATTTGGTAGACATTTGAAGGCAACTGTGTCTAGATGGTATTTAATTAATGGCAAAATAGGTATAAAAATCAGATTACCCGGTAATGTTTTAATCCCAGGGGTGGGGGAGGGTATCGGATTACCCCCCACATTACCAACAATAAACACTATTTGCAATAAAAGATACCTGTAATATTTTATTACTTGCAAAGCAAACACCAGAATCTTGCAAAATAAACGAAGATTACCCCCGTTATCTTATATGCCTCTGATCCAAACGCACCCTCAAGGTATACCTTATGTTAATAAACCCCTTATCATTTCAGAAATAGCTCTAAATTGTTTTACGTTTGTCAGACTTAAGGAAATTTGACAATTGTCTCTTGCAGGACAAATACCCCATTTAATGTTGACTTATATTAGAGTCATCATGATTGATGCGACTAAATCAACCCTGGCAAGTGCACTAGTCGTGTTCAAGTAATAAAGTGATGAGTTTGAGTATCGTCCCATAGAGATCAAAGCAAATATTTGTAATAACCTAAAACTACCTACACGTTATTTGAGAAAACAAAAGTTTAGATTGTAAAATTAACGGATTAAAAATAACTAAATTAAACAAATAAACAATGTGAAGAACTTTGCAATATTAATGAAGTTAGGGTATAGATTTCCCCTTAAATATGCTTGACAACTGCTCTTAATACTTGTTTGTGCTATGAATTGGTAGGATTCTTCTAAGGCCAACTATCCTTATCTAGGCATAATATTCAACTTAATACAGATCCCTATTCGGTTACTCTGAAATTAAGAAGCATAAATTCATCAATCCCTTAGGACTAATTCGCCCTATTCAGTTATGAATTAGATGGACCACAAATTAATCCTAGAATCTCTATTCGATTACTTCTAGTTTTAATATGTTGTGCAATGTTATTCTCATAAAACAATTATGAATAAGAATTAAGCAATAAACCCTAACTTCTTTATTCGAAACATCATCAAGGTAATTGAATCAATCCAACATTCATAAAGCATTAAACCTAAAATCTTGCACAAATTCATAAACATAAATCTGGCATTAAGAATAAAAATTGTTCAAAACATAATTAGGGTTTCATCTTCCCCTAACGAAAGAGATTTACTCCATCCTAAGAACAAAGGAATAAATAGAGAAGAAAGAAAACATATTCAGACTTGAAAATAAACAAAAATCAAACTCTTAAATTTGATCTTCAGTCTTCAAGCCCCAAGAATGCGTCTTCTCCTCTCAAAAATATGCAAAATTCGTCCTTTGACAACTAATATGAATTATACTTAAATACCCAAAAGAGTCCTAAGTGAAAAAGGAAAGAAAAACTGACAAAAACGCCCTAATAGTTTCCACCACGGCCTTGGCTGTGGCCAAATTCAAGTCACCACAGCCTAGGTCGTAGTGCTTTCTGGTCTCTTTGTTTTATCTTTGTTCCACCACCATGGCCATGGTGAACTACCAAGGCATGGCCGTAGCCTTCAAGAATGTTAGGTAATCTCAACTTCTTCAAGCTTGAAGTCCCAGTTTCATTCCAATGCTCCAATCTACTCAATCAAAGCCTAAAAAGACAAAAACTATCCAAATCAATAGCTAACCATTCATATCTCAAACTTAACAAAAACTAACATCAAAACAAAGAAAACAAATGAGAAGTTAACTAAACTAACATCAAAACAACCCTAAAAACACTCAAATTATGCAACTTATCAACTCCCCCAAACTTAATCCTTTGCTTGTCTTCGAGTTAAGAAAATATCAGAAAAAACAAACTCAACAATCATCAAGGATTCGCGGTATTTCCGAAATCACGAAAAGAAAGCAAACATGCTTTAAATAATATTCATGCATCCAAACATACAACTCAACTAATTGTGCAACTCTAATCTTTCCTCAACCCAATCATGCCTGGCCAAGACTTTATACTCAACCCCCTACTTATTTTTCTTTTTCTTTATTTTTTTTTTCATAGGCTTCCTTAGATTGTCACGTCACCTTTTTATGCGAATGCACACATTTGTGATGAGTGCCTTCAGTTACTCAGCAATGTCACAACACCTAAAGTGCTTTGCATACTCATAATTCAAGCCACGGTTTGATGCAGAAGTAAACATGGGGCTCATGAATACTCCTGGTTACTAAGCAGATTGAAACAACAGAGTAATTCATTAAAAAAAAAAAAAAACAAATAAGCATAGTTAATTTATTTCAAGACTGCATATACAGTTTTTTTTTAGGGAGTGAAGACAAGGCTCAGCTTGTATACAACAAAGTCAAGTAATAAACAAGAATTTGCACAACCATCTATAATCGCGTACTCTTTAGCATTCCTAAAGATATGAGCATGTTTGAATCCTTTCAATGACTTGATACTACCACTACTCCAAATGATTACAAAGTTTATCACAAAAGGCACTTTATTTTTTTTTTTTTTGGTGGGGGGGGGGGGCCGGGGGGGTTGGGGGGCGTGGTGGATATCACAAAGTTTCATTCGGGATTGTATCAAAAGTACAAGCATAATAACCACCATGCAACAAATACAAAATGCAAACCAAAAACACACAAATAAACTAAAAACTTCCTAAAAACAAACACACCAAACAATAGAAATATACCATCAACAATGCAACACAAACCGAACTACCCACTCCCCCAAACTTAAAGAATGCAATGTCCTCAATGCATGAAAAAAAGCCAAAAAACATGGAAAGTAAAAGATAGAAACTTCCCTGAATTTAGAGGATAGAACACTCACGAATTTGGGCTCATATAGCGGTCAAATTTGGCTTCAAGAACGAATAGGCGATCATTGACACTGTTGATGCTAGTCTCTAGTCTTTGCATTACATGTAGGAGCTTCTCTAGAGTCACAGGTGCTTGAGCTTGTGGAGCTGAAACGGCTTGACCCTCAGTGTTCAGCGCAGCTTTCTCTACGTGAAAACCTATTAGAGTGTCATTTTCCAAGTCCTCGGGAGTAGACTGAGCAATGTTGGTTGGTGGCAGAATAGGACATCCCTTTCCTCTTGTTCCTTATTTTTAAAGGTGATAGATCTTGGAATGTCTGGAGCTATGGATCTTCGAGAGGAAGAGGCTGGTCGTTTTGAGGACGAGGACTGTGCTCCTTTTGTAGTTTTCAGTCTCTTTTGTGGACCCATTAAGTGTGAAAGACGATATGCCTTAAAAGAGAAAATGACAAAAAGAAGAAATAATGAAAAGAATGAAAAGAGAAGACAAGTTGGTTAGGAGAAGTAAATGGTTGGAGCGGCGGACAATAAGTGGGGATAGGGAAGAAAAGAAAAACAATTTCTTTAGGGTATATGGCCCACCACTTTCCCTTTTATTTTCTTTAAACATTTTTTTTTTCACATGGCCACGGTTGTGTAAAATAACATGGGGTATCCCATGGTGAAGGCTGGACTCTACAAGCTTTTCTTCTTTTAACATGGCCACGACTGTGTAAAATGACACAGGGTAGCCTGTGTTCTATTCTACTCAAAATTGTCTTCTTCTTCTATCACTTAAGCTTTCCCAAAACTTGTTCCTTGTTTCGAGGATGACAAAACAAAATTAAAATGCATCAAAGTACTGAAAAAAATGTAAAAATTTTAGCAAACAAAAGTAAAATAATTGTAGGAGAGAGAAAAAAAGTATGGTTCTAATTTAAAGTCGTCAGCTTGACTTTCTCCACTTTCTTCATTCAAGAAACTGGACAGACGCGGTGTTTGGATCGAATCGTCCTCCAACATAGTGCTTCAAATGGTGTCCATTAACTTTAAATGTCTCACCTGTCTTTCCATGGCGGATCTAAATTACTCTAAAAGGTGTTACCTGAATTACCTCATATGGACCCGTCCATCTTGATTTCAGCTTTCCTGGGAAAAGACAAAGATGACTATTGTAAACAAGAACTTGTTGTCCTAGCTCGAACTCCCTTTTCACAATGTGCCTATCATGCCATCTCTTTGTCTTCTCCTTATACAAACTAGCACTCTCGTATGCCCAATGACGAAATTCATCCAGCTCACTCACCTACAAAAGATGTTTAGCATCTGCACTTTGCACATCAAAATTCAAAAATTTAGTAGCCCAATAAGCTTTGTGCTTTAATTCTACTAGCATGTGACATGCTTTTCCAAATACTAACCTATAAGGTGACATACCAGTAGGTGTTTTAAAGGCTGTCCTATATGCCCATAAAGCATCATCTAACTTTGCCGCCCAATCTTTTCTAGAGGCACTAACAGTCTTTTCTAAAATTCGTTCTAGCTGTCTATTAGAGACCTCTACTTGACCACTGGTTTGGGCATGGTAGAGAGTGACTACCTTATGTGTGACTCCATATTTCTTTAAGAGTGCATTAAATTGGTGATTACAAAAATGTTTTCCACTATCACTAATGATTGCCCTGGGAGTTCCATATCCAGTGAAAATATTCCGCCTAAGGAATTGCAGTACTATTCTAGAATCATTAGTTTTGGTGGCAATTACCTCCACCCATTTAGAAACGTAATCTACTGCCACAAGTATAAAAGCGTTCCCATATGATGATGGAAACGGTCCCATGAAATCAATACCCCAAATATAAAAAATTTCACATACCAATATATTATTTAAAGGCATCTCATCTTTCTTAGAAATATTACCTGTTCTTTGACAACGATCACAAGAGGTTACATACCTTTGAGCATCTTGAACACAGTGGGCCAATAAAAACCTGATTGCAACACCTTTGCTGCTATGCGATTAACCCCGAAATGCCCTCCGGTTTCTCTATCATGGCAATGACTCAAAATAGCTCCAATCTCTTCTTTTGGCACACATTTTCTAACAACTTGATATGCACATAGTTTGTACAAGTAAGGGTCTTCCTACAAATAATATTTGACATCAGCCAAAAATTTCTTCCTTTGCTGGAATGTAAAATGCTTTGGGATCCAACCTCTTGCAAGAAAATTAGCCAAATCAGCAAACCATGGAGATTTAGAAAAAGAGGAGTTAAGAGATAGAATCCGCTCATCAGGAAATTCTACACTAATATCTCCCTCTTCAAGGATTGAATTATCTAATCGAGAAAAATGATCAGCAACTTGATTTTCTGTCCCCTTTCGATCTTTAATCTCCAAATCAAACTCTTGAAGTAGAAGGACCCATCTAATAAGGCATGGTTTGGCGTCCTTCTTAGCAAAGAGATGTCATAGAGTTGAGTGATATGTTTAGACTATGGATTTCGTGCCTAAGAGGTAGGATCTAAACTTCTTGAATGCAAAGACCACTGCTAGTAATTCTTTCTCGGTTGTTGTGTACTTTAGTTGCACACCATTTAAGGTATGACTGGCGTAGGATATGACCTGAAACATTTTGTCTTTCCTCTGACCGAGATCAACACCGATGGCATAGTCACTCGTGTCACACATAATTTCAAAGGGCCTGTTCCAATCCGGTGTGACTATTATTGGTGCTTTCATAGCTTCTCTTTTAGCAAATTAAAGGCTTGCAAACATTTAGAATCAAAGTTAAATTTTACATCCTTGGCAAGAAGATTAGATAGAGGTTTTGCAATTTTTGAGAAATCTTTAACAAATCCTCTATAAAATCCAGCATGGATCAATGAAACTTCTAACTGCTCGACCTATCGTTGGGGGAGGTAATTTTTCAATCACTTCCAATTTTGCTTTATCAACCTCAATCCCTCGCTCAGAGATCTTATGTCCAAGCACGATACCTTCTCATACTATAAAATGACACTTCTCCCAATTCAGCACAAGATTTGATTCCTCACAACATTGTAAAACTAACGAAAGATTTTGCAAACAAGATTCAAAGGTTAGTCCATACAACGTAAAATCATCCATGAAAATTTCCAAAACTTTTTCAGTCATGTCGGAGAAATCATCATCATGCAACGTTGGAAAGTAGCTGACACATTGCATAAACCAAATGGTATACGTCGATAAGCGAACATGCCATAAGGACAAGTAAATGTTGTTTTCTCTTGGTCCTTTAGAGCAATAGGAATTTGATAATAACCAAAATAGCCATCAAGAAAACAGTAAAATTTATTACCTGCTAATCTCTGTTAGAGTAGATGCCCTAGAGCCAATCAATTATTGTAGAATTGACTCTTTGTAATAATGTTCATTAATCAATAAAAGGCATTTTATTCTATATTGCGTAAATCATTATTATTGCAATATGTATTGATATATGTCCTTAGAATGGTAGAACCGTGACGAGGGTATCAAGTGTTTCAAATCTTGATAGTGAGAACCCTATGAGCACATATGGTGGCCATTCTAGAAACGTCCATAGCCCTAGTTATTATCTGATGTAGGGCATAGATAGTACGGTAAGGCTATCATAGTGTTGAACGACTTTGTCGAAAGGCAGTGACTGATCTCACTTCAAAATTGTTTGTGACAACCTGGTGCAACACATGGGTGCTTGCTGTACGGATACACCATACCAAGTTCATAGACTGACCCACCAGAGGATTCCATATGGATGGTAACCCCAATGTCTATGGAACAAATCCTCTAACAATGGTGGTGCATTGATCCTTAACTTGAGATCACCGGAGCGCCTTGTGCACTGATTGGTGTAGTTTGACACTAGCCTAACGTAGTTCTTTTCAGAGCTGTCAATACGGTGGTGATGGTCTGCATCGAGGAGTGTATCAAGACTATGGTGGATTGACAGAGGATTCTCACTCCTCCGGGTACGAGAGAAGTTTATCTCACGGCGCAATTCAGTATTGGCAATGACTTAAATATGGCCACAGTGGATTGAGTTGTTGCTCTATCCAGTTTATAATATAGGTCATTGGTCCAGAAACTGAATACCTAATATCGAGAGTAATCGAAGGTTGACACTATTTCTATGCCTTCGTCTCGTCGAGATAATGTATGATGAAAGGAACAAATTGCACAGTAACCATATCATTGACAAGTAGCTACTTGCTGAATCTGAATCTATCGAGTGACTATGATGCCTTGCTAGGGCCAATCTTGGTCTGTGTATTAGTGAGACGATTAATTGGTGTTAATCATGATACTAAAACTGCCGATATGATGAGGAGCCTATGGGTCATGGTCGTGCCGAATGCAGCAAATTAATTAACCTTACTGACCTAACTATTAATTTTATAAAGGGCAAGCAAGGGCGATCCCACGGGAATGACTCGATTAATTTCTATATTCTAAACAATAAAAACAACAGAAACGCAAATTAAACTCTAAACAGAAAACCTGACAACAGTAATGAAAGGGGTTTGTAATCAAGGCAAACAAAAGTAAAATAGAGAAATAAAATATCAGGTTAAACAATCAGCTCTCGGTTCAAAATCCACCTAAACATGCATTGGACATAAGTAACCGTAACACTGTTCTATCTCATCATTATGAAACTACGACCCTAGGAAACAACAAGCTTTGTTACCCGAATTCTCCCTTAGTTTGTCACTACCGAAACAAGCTCTTCGAGTAGATACTAACCCTTGAACAACCTGAACAATTTCTCTAAATTTAATTCAATGGCAGCCTTAAGAATTAGGAGAATAGATCAATCTAAGCAACAATCACGCAAGCTCGGATTTTTTAACTTAGGTTATGTTATTCAAGACAATAGACCGAAAACTTGTCCATATCAGCTATCCATGTGTCACTCGTTGAATAGAAAAAGGACAATTAGGATCACAATTCCTAATTCTAACAGGTAAATTCTGATTAAACAATTGCAGGCCAAAACTAAATCACTCAAACAAGAATCACAAACAATTAAAACAGAATAACATAAAACTTCCAATAAAAACGAGATTAAGACAATGTTACTAAGTCAGGTTACACCAATGACATGAAATTAGGCTTCAAAATCCCCTTGAACTGAAGAAGGAAATTAGCCGCACATCTTGATGTAGAAAGCAAAAAAACTAAAAGAAAAACTCTCTGCTCCTCCCCCCCCTTTAACCTAAAACTTCTAATTAAATAACATGTGTTTCGTTAATTCTTCCCCAAGAATCCGGAATTTCTTTCCTAGACGTTTCCTAGAAGATAGACTCCAATTTGATAAATCTATCAGATATGGATTCCAGAATTCGTCTCCAGCTTGCACCAGGATTCCGCAATGTAAAAGATATTTTCTAGGCTCCATCACTTCATGAAAATTGTAGTCCAGGATGTGTAGTGAATCTGGGCTTTTGAATCACCCGTTTTTAATATCTGACGCTCCAGTTAGGCCCGTTCGAAGATTCATACTCAGCTAAGGAATCCTTCCGCGACTAAGATTCCAGGTCCGGTTTTGCAACACTACTAGAAACCAAACGAACTCGGAATCTTTCCCATAATACCTTCCTGAAAAGCTTGATTCGGTACTTTAATTTCTCTGAAGAACATTTTTGCAATCGAGGAATCTAGCTCCCTGAAAAACCTGAAAAACGTAGCACTAGTCAGAATAACGAAAAATCTGGAAAATCTGGAATTTCCTAATCTTTTCTCAATTGTTTCCTAAAGTCTATCCAAATATGCCAAACTTACAAAATAAGCTCTAATCAGCTCAACTAGCATAAAACATAACAAAAAAATAATATGGAAGGAATAAAATATATATTACACTCTTATCAGGTCACACACATAAAGACAATTTAAGATCCAAAAAGAAAGAAGGGCGTTTTCGTCTTTTAAGGCGAAAGGGTATTTTGGTAATTTCACAGTGCAATTAAATTTGCTGAGGTCGAGCCTTTATTTAATTTGTTGAAAAATTAATAAGTGAAATTACGTAAATGTGTGTTCGCACATATTTAAATATATATTATCATTATTGTTAAATATTAATATATATATATATATATATATATATATATTATATAATATAAAATTTTAATTGAGATAATGATGGAAAAATAAAATATTAAATTGGGAGTGTTTGGCAACATGGGGCGTTTGGTTGGAGCCCAAGCCTATTCCGTATGGGATTAGGTCAAATTGATTAGCTATAAAAAGAAAAGTATGTGTGTTAATTGATTAATTAATTGATTTTCTTGAAATTAAAACACACAGCACCCACTCCAAAACACTCCCACGGCAGAAACATCTTTTGCCTAAAATCAATTCAATTGATTTGCTCTCTTCTTAATCTTGAAGCCAAAGAGGATCTAGCAAATCCCTCTTTGGTTCTTTTTGAGATTGTCTTCGTGTGGACTATGCAAGTTCGATCCTACACTTGGATTGGTAGCAAAACATTCGTCGACAAATTTGGAGGAGCCTCCAATGTGCGTTTGTTTTCTTTAAACTCATATTTATTTTCCTGCAGATTTTATTTAATATGAATTGTAAAATTATACCCTTGATCTTGGCTCATGTAAACGATCCTTGAATTATATTTTTTTGTTTCCACTGCGTATATGGGACCGTTTACTAACAATCTCTCTAACATCTGATCAATAAATGGCAATGGGAAATGGTCTTTTCTAGTGGCAGAATTGAATCTTTTATAGTCTATACACACACGCCATCCAATTACCATCTTAGTGGGGATAAGCTCATTATTTTCATTCTTCACTATAGTCATTCCCCCTTTCTTAGGCACTACTTGCACATGACTAACCCAATAATTATCAAAGATAAGATAAATAATACCTGCATTGACTAATTTTACCACTTCCTTTCGTACCACTTCTTGCATGGTAGGATTTAATCTCCTTTGTGGTTGTATTGTTGGCTTGAAATTCTCTTCCATGAGGATCTTATGCATGCAGATGGAAAGGCTTATTCCCTTGATATCAGCAATTGTCCATCCAATAGCCTTCTTGTGCTTCCTCAAAATGTCTAGTAGTGACTTCTTCTCCAAATCTATCAAAGATGCAGAAATAATCACTGGGTAAGCATCTTTATCTAGAAAAGCATATTTTAAATGTGAAGGAAGAGGTTTAAGTTCAAGTTTAGGAGCGTCATTAGGAGTTTTATGCAAATCCTCCTTTAGCTCCATATTACTATCAGTCAAAGATTCCTTCTCTAATGCTTCAGCTTCTTCTCTCAAGCATGAGTCTTCATCTTCTGTTGTGCTCGACTCCATTAGACATCTCTCCAAAGAATCCTCCTGCAGAACTTCTCCTTTGTGATCACCTACAATCTCACCAAAACTATCAGAGTGAAAACAAGATTCAATAACAAATGCAGTAGGATTTTTCATCACTTTATGGACATCAAACGCTATTTCTTCATCATTTAGTCTCAAAATTAATTTTCCTTGTTGCACGTCTATCAAAGCACTAAGCTGTCGCAAAAAATGGACGTCCCAAAATTAGAGGCACCTCATGGTCCTCCTCCATATCAAGAACTACGAAGTCCATTAGAAAGATAAATTTGTCAATGTAACGCCCCACTCGAGGTACGTAGCTAATGTTTCTTATTTTGCTCTCATTTGAATTGTAATATTGTTAATATGGTTTGGTTGGCCCTTGGTTGAATGGATGTATTGGTTTGGTTGAGTGGTTGCCCTGAAATTGTAGAGACTTGGTGAAATTTTGGTGTTACAGACTTTGCCGGGGCGAAGAAGAATCTTCGCCGCGGCGATGAGGTCCTACAACCCTCGGTGTAGGTTCTGTGATGTTTTGCCGGGGCAAAGAAATAGTCTTCGCCGTGGCGAAGAGCCTAACAAAATGTGTATTGAGTTTCTAGAGAATTCTTCCTTTGGGGCACAATGACCATTCTACCCCTAATTAGCAGGAAAAGTGGGAAGTTAAATGCAAGGAAATTGCATGGAGAATAGTTTAGATAGGGGGTGCATTTGCAAAGAACTAAAGGGCAAATGTGGAATTCCTAAGAAAGAGTAAGGGTAAAATGGGAAAGAGTGGAGAAAATATGAGATATTAAGGGTTTAACTTTAGAAACCCTTTCATTCCTTCTTTTCCACCGCCTCTTTCATCCTTCCATTCTCTCAAGCTTTCATTTAATCTTCCAAGGATTTTTGGAGGGTCTTTGACTAGAAGTTGATACAAGTTGAGCCTAAGCACTTAAAGGTAAGAATCCTTACTCTAGATGTGAATTTTATTGGTGTAAGGGTAGGATCCTTACTAAGGTTGTGTTTAGGGTTTAAGAGAAAGCATCAAGCCACCAAGAGTAAAGAGCTTAAGTGGATTCTACTTGAGTTTAAGGTAAGTAAATCCCAACCCAAGTTGAGATTTGAGAATTCTCTTGAGTAGAGATTTAGTAGAAATTATGTATGCATGTTATATGTATGTTATTGAAAAACTGAGTAGAGATATATGCCTACTTGTTGAGAAATTAAATTGAGATGAGTATTCATGTTGAGTTTGTTGGATACATTTCTTTTATAAGAAGTGTTGATGCGTGATGAGTTTGAGATGAAGTTGGAGGAGATTAAGTAGATATTTTGGGAGTGTTCTTCTATGATAGGGGTTATGCCCATGGAAGGGAGCTTACTCCCATTTTGGATGGTTAAAAAGAGAAATAGAGTTGTAGTTAGAGAAGAGTTTTTGTATGCACATGAGTTGTTTGATGAAATGCCTAAGAAAAGCGTGAGAATGAGTTCTGAACCTTAATTCTTCCAACATTGCATATTGGCATTTCCTAAGTGCATTAATGAGCATGAACCATCCATATGCATTAATTGTGCATTGAGAAGTAGCTTGAGAAAGAGTAGAGAACTTTGTGAATAGACTTCTCTAAGAGTTAAGCTACATTGTGATTATTAGCTAGAGAAAGAGTAGAGACCTTGTGCACAAACTACTCTAAGATCTAAAGAAAAGAATAGAATAGGTTGTACGATGGGGAACCCGTGAGTAATGAGTAAAGTCACGAGAGTGGGTGCTTTGTGATCCCCAGTCTTACGTGACCGTCACGAAGAGTGGAACATGAGGTTCCAGCCGTGCCTCCGGTAAGAAGGGGCTGTGACATTCAAGAGATAGAGAGAAAGAATGTACACTCACATGGCCAAGGGTTCCGAATCCATGCATAATCGAATCCGATCAGTAGAGAAATGAATAGAAGTCATGTAGAGCGGTAGCACCCAACCGTCCCTCCGGTCAGATGAGGCCGTGACATTCCAATGAGTAAGAATGAGAATCAGAGAAATAAAAAGAACAGAAAGGGAAAAAGAGTAAAGTCACGAAGAGTGGGTTGAGTTCCCGGCCGTGCCTCCGGTAAGATGAGGCCGTGACATACACTAGAGAGTGTATAGCAAAGAATATGAGAAATAGAAACAAAAAGAGAACATAAATGAGAAAAGAATAGTGTAAGGAAAGAATTAAGAGAAAGAGTTACGGGGACAGATGAGTAGAGGATTTACTTACTGAGCATTAGTTGTGCTCACCCCGTTATTTTTCTATGCTTTTGTAGGTTCCAGGTCAGTACGCAGTCGAATGGACGTTAGCGGGCGAGGGGGAGTAGTTACACTATCTACCACACTGTTAAGAACTTTTGTAAAGGATACTGACTTTGTAAAAGAGTATGTATATTAAATGAAAGAAAAATTTTGGGCCTAACTATTTTTATTAATGTACTCGTATTTTATATATGTGTTTTTGATGAGTATAGTAGTATAAAGCAGCTATTACAGTCAACCTTTAACAAAATGTCTTCAAAAATGCCTTTAGGTCATTTGATTGATCTATCAGCGAGCTAGAGTGACATGTTTGTCTCTTTCACTTCTCCAAGTCCTAGCTTCCTAAAAATTGATAAAGGCATTAAATTAATACTAGCACCTAAATCACATAATGCTTTATCAAAGAATGAATCTCCTAATAAACAAGGTATAGTAAAACTCCCTGGATTTCTCAGTTTAGGAGGTAATTTATTTTGCAAGATGGCACTGCATTCTTTAGTGAGCATAACTGTCTCGTGCTCCTTGATCTTCCGCTTGTTAGAAAGGATGTCTGTTAAGAACTTTGCATATCTAGGCATCTATACTAAGGCTTCAGCAAATGGAATATTTATTTACAATTTCTTAATGACCTCTAAAAACTTTGAAAATTGTTGATCCAGTTTATCCTTTCTAATTCTATCGGGATAAGGAAATTTAGATACATCTTTTTCAACAACAACAAAATCATAATTTGACGTACCTTTTCCTTTACCTCTTGCAATTTCCTTTACCTTAGTCTTTGTCTCTTTTTCTGAATTCGCTTTCTTTTCTTCAATAGAGACCGGTAACTCAGCTTCACTTTCCACCTTCTTTTGTGATTCTTCTTCAACAATCACCTTTCCATCCCTCAAGGTTATGGCCTTACATTGCTCCTTCGAGTTCTTTCTGTGTCACTCGGTAAATGCCCTTGTTGTCTACCCAAAATGATATTGGGCAACTGGCCAATTTAAGCTTCTAAATTCTTGATAGAAGCCTCTTGATTTTGAATTCTTGTCTCTGTAGTACTCAGGAACTTCGCCATCATTTCCTCTAAATTTGATTTCTTCTCTTGAGATTGAAAACCTGGCGGTGGAGGTTTCACTTGATGGTTGTTACTCCAAGAGAAATTTGGGTGATTCCTCCACTCCGGATTATATGTTTCACTGTATGGATTGTTATTAGGCCTGCAAAAATTTGAAACATAGTTAGCTTGATCAGGCATAGAATTAACAGCAAACATGTTACCTGACTGGCACTCATGGTTAGGGTGATCTTCACCGCAAAAATCACACATAGAAGCAACTATTGCAGGTTTTTGCATTTGAAGTCCATCAATCTTCTTATTCAACGCCTACATTTGTGCTGCCAAAGCTGTAATATCATCTATGTTATGAACACCCAACATTCTTCTCATAGGCAACCTCTATATTGGCCATTGATAAGAATTTGAAGCCATTTCCTCTAGCAATTCATAAGTTTGTTCTGGTGTCTTCTTACCTAAAGTACCATCCGTAGCAGCATTGATCATATTTCGAACTTCACTATTAAGACCATTATAAAATGTCTGGACTTGTAGCCAAGCCGGTAATTCATGGTGGGGACATCTCCGGAGCATGTCCTTGAACCTTTCCCATGCTTCATATAATGATTTTGTATCCACCTGTACAAACATAGTAATATCATTATGCAATTGTGCAGTCTTTGCAGGAGGAAAATACCTACTCAGGAATTTTTGTGTCATCTACTCCTAGGTTGTAATCAAGCCTACTAGTAATGAGGTCAACCAACTCTTAGCTTTGTCTCTTAATGAAAATGGGAACAATCTTAGTCTTATAACTTCACAGAAACTCTTTGTGCTTAAAAGTATCACAAATCTCCAGGAAATTTACAATATGTAAGTTGGGATCTTCATGTGCCAAACCACCAAACTACACTGACTGTTGAATTATCTGGATGATTGCTGGTTTTATCTCAAAGGTGTTGGCATTGATCACTGGTCGTCTAATGCTCGATGTTGCTCCATTTAGAGATGGGGTAGAGTACTCGTTCAATGTACAAGTTACTGGTGGTGTTCCATTATTTGGGTTATCGTGATCACCCATGATGTCCTTTTTTATTGCTCTCTTTCTTACGTGAAAAGTGCACTATATCTCAGGATCAAATGCTAGTAAAATCTTTCCAGAGGCTCTGGTCATACACTAGCAGAAACACCTATTGGTTTCCAATAAAAAAAAAAAAAATCTCAAAGTAACAGGTAATCTTAAAATAATCACAAACAATCTAATGATCCCTGGCAACGGCACCAAAAACTTGATGCGACTAAATCAACCCTAGCAAGTGCACTAGTCATGTTCAAGTAATAAAGTGATGAGTTTGAGTATCGTCCCACAGAGATCAAAGCAAATATTCGTAATTACCTAAAACTACCTACACATTATTTGAGAAAACAAAAGTTTAGAGTGTAAAACTAACGGATCAGAAATAACTAAATCAAACAAATAAACAATGTGAAGAACTTTGCAATATTAATGAAGTTAAGGTACAAATTTCCCCCTAATTATGCTCGACAACTACTCTTAATACCCGTTTGTGCTATGAATTGGTAGGATTCTTCTAAGGCCAATTATCAGGCATAATATTCAACTTAATACAGATCCCTATTCGGTTACTCTGAAATTAAGAAGCATAAATTCATCAATCCCTTACGACTAATTTGCCCTATTCGGTTATGAATTAGATGGACCACAAATTAATCCTAGAATCTTTATTCAATTACTTCTAGTTTTAATATTTTGTGCAATGTTATTCCCACAAAACAATTATGAATATGAATTAAGTAATAAACCCTAACTTCTCTATTTGAAACATTATCAAGGTAATTGAATCAATCCGACATCATAAAGCATTAAACCTAAACTCTTGCACAAATTCATAAACATAAATCTGGTATTAAGCATAAAAACTGTTCAGAACATAGTTAGGGTTTCATCCTCCCCTAACAAAAGAGATTTACTCCATCCTAAGAACAAAGGAATAAATAGAGAAGAAAGAAAACATATTCAGACTTGAAAATAAACAAAAATGAAACTCTTAAATTTGATCTTCAGTCTTCAAGCCCCAAGAATGCGTCTTCCCCTAAAAAAAAAAATGCAAAATTCATCATTTGACAACTAATCTGAATTATACTTAAATACCCAAAAAAGTCCTAAGTGAAAAGGAAAGAAAAACTAACAAAAATGCCCTAATAGTTTCCGCCACGGCCTTGGCTGTGGCCAAATTCAAGAGAACATGGTGCTTTTTGGTCTCTTTGTTTTATCTTTGTTCCACCACCATGGCCATGGTGAACTACCAAGGTGTTGGAGTAGGTGCCCTAGAGCCAATCAATTATTGTGGAATTGACTCTTTGTAATAATGTTTATTAATCAATAAAAGGCATTATCCACTATATCATGTAAATTATATTATGTGTAATGATATATGTCCTTAGGATGGTAGAACCGTGACGAGGGTATCAAGTGTTTCCAATCTTGATAATGAGACTCTATGATCACATATGGTGGCCATTCTAGAAACGTCCGTAGCCCCAGTATTATTCTGACCAAGGACACAGATAATACAGTAAGGCTATCATAGCGTTGAACGACCCTGTCGAAAGGCAGTGACTAATCTCACTTGTTAAGGTTATTTGCCGATAACCTGGTGCAACGCATGGGTGCTTGCTAGAGGCAAGTTCATTGGACAGACCCACTAGAGGATTCCATATGGATGGTAACCCCAATGTCTATGGAATAAATCTTATAACAGATGGTGGTGCATGTGATCCTTAGACTTGAGATCACCAGAGCGCCTTGTGCACCGATTGGTATGTAATACCCAAGATGTCAAAGGTATTGTTCCTAACTCAAAATAGTCCTTTAAATGTTAATTTTATGTTTAAAAAGCATAAAATCTAACTAAGGGCAAAAGTTCAATTCATTTGGAAAGTATGAATCAATTATCCTAGAAAGGCTTAGGCAAAATGGTTATTTTCCTATGGATAAGCATTGAAAAGTCAAGGATGAGCAGGCTTCATTGCATTTAATGGTATTAATTAAGTAATAATTATGTCTAGTGTGAAATGACCAAAGCCCTAATTGAAGATTAAACTTATGATTATACAATTAAAATAATTGGGCCAATTGCATAATTTTGGAAAATAAATGAAATATTTTCCTAATAGTGATGAATTCGTTCAAGCCAAGGAGAGAGCCTCTTCCAACATTTCTTCCATTTTCTCTCAAATCTTCCATGAAACAAGCTTTCTTTCTCTAAGTTTTAAAGGATTTTGCTTAATTTTTCAAGAGAACAAGATAGGAGCCTTGGTCTTCAATTTGAAGAGTTTAAGGTAAGGATTAAAAACTTTAGTTTTGATGTGATTTGAAATTTGAGGTAATGTTGAGTATAATGTTATATGTAGGATTAAGGTGTAAAAGAAGTCAAAGGCAAAGGATTTATTGGAGGAAGTCTTTAAAAAGGTAAGGAAGAACCTCCCATGACTTTAGGGTTTATGCTAGGGTTTGTAGATTTTTATAAAACCTTAAATTAAGGCTTTAAGGCATGAATTAGTTGATGCATGTGTTTGAACTCATTTATTCTACTTATTGCTTTGATCATTACACATGAAGTTATGGCTATTATGTTTTATGAGTTGTTATGTTTGATTGAAGAATGAAGTGTGAATGGATTGTGGCAAAACTTGTAGTATGGAGGGCCACATGGTGTTGAATGGTTGCTATTAGAAGTGTTGAGGTGTGTTGTTATTAGCTTACAATGTTATAGCAATAATGGTGATTATGGGAATGAGATTTTACACTTCCTTTAAGATGTTAAGACTATTAAGGAGGTTTATTTGATCTATAAGTTGACCTATTGGTTAATGTTAATAGGACTGAGTTGGCATAGTTAATATGAAAATTCGGATTTAGTGAGCTTAGGGATTTTGTTAACCCTGGTTCAGTATTTCGACCATACTTGAGTTAAAAAATCTAAATGAGATGATTCTTGAATCATTAGAAAGCTAGACACAGCCCTATAACTTTTATGTTTAAGACAACAGCCAATTCGTTTTAGAAATAGATGGAAAATGGCTGTAAGTTAAACTAGTTATTAAAGTTTAAGATTTAACATGATCAATTCTTATGATTATGAATTGTATTAATGTATTATTGTAAGTATGCCATGTACTAATGTTTACCCATTAGTTAGATGATCTTTGAAAGATATACATGGTCATATGTCAATACATGATTAATGTTATGAAATGGCACGAAGATGCAATATAATATACATGTTTAAGATGATGTATGTGAGCAAGAGGTAATGTAAATGGATTGATAATCCATGGATGAATTAAAAGTTTAAGCTCACAAAAATATGTATTTACATGCCATAAGATGTTAGAAATGTAAATAGACTGTAGAGATGCATAAGACATGATGAAAACGCGTACCATATCCTCGTAATTCGGTTGAGAGAAGATGAATATATGCTCTAGTGCTAAATAAAGTGTAAGCACCCTCCCGATGATATGAGCTCTAGATGAAATTGAGGCTAGATGATATGAAGTGCTTAAGATGCTAAGAACCGATCCGCTAGACGTTAAATGTTCATATGCATTTAGTTGCATTACATGAGTTATGATGTTATTTACATCATGAGATGATTATACTCATGTTAGATGATTTTAGATGTTATGTCATGACATGTGATGTTGTGTACTATTTTTACATACTTATTTGTATGTGTACACATGATGTTTATATAGCCATGGGATAAAATGATGAAAAGCTATGAATTAGTAAAAAGGGAAGTATCCCTAGATGTAAAAGATAAGTGTGTTAATACATATGTTTATAAAGATCAAATAGTACATTTAGAATGAAACGATCATTCCTTACTAGCGATTAGCGCTCACCCTTTCTAGTTGTTATTGCTTTGGCAGGGTAGACGAGAGGGATGCTAGAGACGCGGGACTACACGTAGGGGAGATGATTTATTGTTATCTCGATGTTTTATCTTGATGTAAATAATGTAAATGATAATATTTTGTGAAATACCTTTGGAAGCTCCACCCTATAAATATGTTTTGATGGTGTAATTTCTTAAAGTTTGTAAATTATAAGTTTGGATCCTGCGTGACATTTATACATGTTTTGGTATTATATTATTATCCTACACAGATTTTTCAAATACAACTTGTTCTCCAGCCATGTATCTCGGGATTCTCATTGAGGGATATTTAGAGGATACCTGACTGGAGGGGGTTTTACATGGTGTAGTTTGACACTAGCCCAACGTAGTTCGTTTAGAGCTATCAATATGGTAGTGATTGGCTATATTAGAGAAGTGTATCGAAACTATGGTGGACGACAAATGATTCATCACTCTTGTGTACGGGAGAAGTTTTCTTACTGGGTAATTCAGTAATGGAAATAACTTAATAGTGGCCACAGTGGGATTGAGTGATCTCATCCAATTTAATCTATTCTGTCATTGGTCCAGTAACTAAATACAACCATATCGAGGATATCGGAGGTTGACACTATTTATGTACCTCAGTCTCAATGAGATAACAGTTATGAAATGATTTGATGGCACGGTAACCATTCCGTTGACAGGCTGCGTTTCATTGAATCTGAATCTGAATATCAGGGTGGCCATGATACCTGTCTAGGGGCCATCTTGGTTTGTATGTATAGTTAATTATTGGTGTTAATCGTATCACACACACCGATATGAGAAGCTACGATCCTGATTTAAGAATCAATTTGTGATAAGGGTATTTTCCATCTTTTGGGCACAAAGGTATTTGGTAATCTCACAGTGCAATTAATTTGCTGATTTGTTAACTGTATTTAATTTTAATATTAAAATTAATTAGTGAGATTATTTAAATATATCTATTTATATATTAAATTTATTATATTTAATCAAATGTTATATATTATTATATATTATTGATTTTAATTAAATATAATTAAATATTAAAATACCATAAAGGGTGTGTTTGGTTGCAAGGGTGAACTAGGGTTGGAACCCATAGCTATTCCTAAGTGGAATAGGCTTTTATTGTTGCACTATATAAGTGCAACTTAAATTAAAACAAGGTGAATTATCATTCAATTAAAAACCCTGGCCACCCAAAGGTTCTCTCTCTCTCTCACGTTTTCTCTTCAAGTGAAGAAGAAAATTTTCAATTTTGATTTTTCTTGATTCTTGATGCCAGTAACTATTCTAGTAAAACAATTGTCGTTCTTCGGATTATCTTCATGTGGACTTCAATGAGTGCGATCCTACATTGGATCGATTAGCGAAGAATCACGTGAATAGTAGATGGTGAAAGTAGCTGGTGAACATTTCGTGTCCAAAATCAGAGATATTCGAGGAGCCTCCAAATGTTGGTATGAACTAAATCTTTGTATGGATTTGTTTTTAATACACTTTATTTTATGTTCAGTTTGCATGAAAACGTTATAATTGTACTCGGATCTTGGTTCGTATAATTGATCGATTCGTTTTAAATATTACGTTTTTCTACACGTGAATCCGGTCAATTACTAGCACAAGGCAGGTCGTGGCCTTCAAGAATGTTAGGTAATCTCAACTTCTTCAAGCTTGAAGTCCCAATTTCATTCCAATGCTCCAATCTACTCAATCAAAGCCTAAAAACACAAAAACTATCCAAATCAATAGCTAACCATTCTATCTCAAACTTAACAAAAACTAACATCAAAACAAAGAAAATGAATGAGAAGTTAACTAAACTAACATCAAAACAACCCTAAAAACACTCAAATTATGCAACTTATCATGATCTTATTTTAATTATAACAAATTGTTAAAAATTACTCAAATGATTACTTAGATGGAAACGAAGTTTCTTGGATTTTTCATCCGCCCCTGACAAATAATGCAATTTAAAACGCCTCCAAGGTTTTCAAAAAGTGTTAAAAAAACCCCTAAGGGTGCGTTTGGTTCAAATATTATATTACTAGAAAGATAAATTACTTTGAAGATTACTAAGGATATTATATTAAATGTGTTTTTGGTTGGATTAGAATAAATTGTTTGGTATGTTATATAGATTACCGAATTGCCCTTCTTTTTAATATTATTCTTATTCTTGTTATTTGACTTTTATTTAACCCTCTACATTTGAGATTTTGCTAAAACACTTTAGCCAATATAAACATTTAAATTTTAAACAAATCACCCCCACCCACTGATAATCCTAGGATTATACTGTTTTATCTAGGCTTTTTAGCTGGATTTTGGATACTTCTCTTTTCGTTTGTGCCTGAATTGCAACTTAATTTCATATATTTTATGTTTAGGGCAAAAACGTGCAGTTAGAGCAAATACTGAGCGGAATTGAGTTTCTAGACCCAGAAGCAAGCGAATCTCAGGATTCGGGGAAGTTCTGAAGTGGATTTGAAGCACTATGAAGCTTGTTCCTATTGGAGTCAATAAAGATTGAAGATTCAACAAGAAGCAGGGGAAGGGCAATTTTGTAAATTCAGATAGTTTAGAAAAGTTCACCGCGGCAAAGAAAGGGCGAAGTTCTTCTTCCCGCGGTGATAAACTCTTAGGTCAGATAATGAATTAGAAGCCACTCGATGCTGCGGGCGAAGTCTGCAAATTTCATTTAAACTGTGCGTTTTAATTTTATGCAAGACTCTTAGGTTTTTTTGGACCGACCATATAAGTGAGACTTAGTCATTTTAGTAAGGGTTCGACTTTGTTTTGGGAGAAAGAAGAAAGATTGGAGATAAACTCTTTGGATTCATCAAATAGGGAAGATTTTGTTCTCTTTTCTTTATTCCATCATGTTAATGCCTTGCTTACAGCTTTTTTTTGCTTTGTGTTAATTAGTATGAACTACCTCACTTTTGGGTTAGGGTTTTGATGTAATTTGGATTTAATGTTTAACAATAAATTGATATTGCTTTTACATTCTATGCATGGATTGTGTATTACTCTTGTTTTATTGAAATTACTAGTTGAGCATGTGAGACTGAGAATGATCATGTATTAGCTTCTTTGGGTAATTGTCATTGTTTTATTGAACGCTAGAGATAGGTTTGAGAATCAACGAAATCAATTTAGGATTCCATTTAGCTTAACGAATTTTGAACTATTAACCTTCAAATTGTTGGGTGCAGAAGCTTTTGGGAAAAGTAGGAAAACATAGCCTGAGAAGGTATGTTTTACACATTAAGGTGTCCGATTTATAATCCGTGCATGTGACTGTAAAGTAACCGAATTCGTAGGTTAATTCATAAAATCCTAGTGAAGTCAAAACCCTAACCGCTTTGTTTAATTGATATTTCTCTTAAATTAATTTTGCTTTCATAAATTAGCTTTTAAAGTACATGTGAATTTTGTTTAAACTTTAACTTAATTTTCTCCCACAGTCCAAACATCTTTGGGTTTCTCCAACTTGATAAACAACTAGGAAAATCATTGCTTAACAAGCAATCCTCGTGGAACGATACTCTATTTTCATTTTATTACTTTTTGCAACTAGTGCACTTGCTACACATTGCATGTGTAATATCACGCCATCAAGTTTTTGGAGCCATTGTCGAGGATTGACTTTGTGTTAATATTGAATTTTTTTTTTTTAGCTAGGTTGGAGTAATTTAGTTTTAATTGTTTTCTAGTTTAATTTTGCTGTTCTTTTTGTTAGCTTGTGATCTCCCGCTTCTTTCTTTCTGTGTAGTTTATGCGAAGAGCTAGACGTCATCTAGTGGTTCCTATGATCTAGAATTGAAATAACCGCAAGAAGACTTAACAGAGAAAGAAGAGAACGAGAGCGATGTCATTGAGATGCGGAAAACGAAACGTTGAGGGAATTTTCAGTACCCTCAGTGTGGTAGTGGTCTAGTATCTAGGCCACTAATGCGTTTAACTACAACATGCAATGTAAGCAAGTGCACTAGTCCAAAAAGTAATAAAGTGATAAGTAAGTATTATTCCCACAGATTGTTTGTTAAGCACTGAATTTCCTAATTGTTTGACAAGTTGGAGAAAACGAAAAAATGTTGGATTTGTGGGAGAATTTTAAGCTAAAGTGAAAACAAAATTTACTACTAACTTAAAGACTAATAATGACAGTAAAACTAATTCAAGAGAAAATATCAATTAAAGCAAACGATTAGGATTTTTACTTCACTAGGATTTAATGAAATCTACGAATTATGCTACTTCTACACCACATGCACGGATTATAAATCGGACGCTCTACTGTGTAAAACATACCTTCTCAGGCTATGTTTTCCTACTTTTCCCTATTAAGCTTCCGCACCCAACAAATTGAAATTAATAGATCCAAGTTCGTAAAACTAATGGAATCCTAAATTGATTTCATTGATTCCAAACCTACTCTAGCGTTCAATACAACAATGACAATTACCCTAAGAAGCTCATACATGTTTCATTTCTCAATCTCATCGTGTTCAACAAATAAAATCAATAGAAACAAGAATGATCACACAATCCATTATATAGAATGTAAAAGCAACAATAATCTATTGATTAAACATAAAAATCCTAATTACATCAAAAATCTAACCCAAAGAGAGTTAGTTCATACTGAATTAATACAAATAGAAATAAAAACAGTAAATAAAGCATTCAACATGTTAATAAAATGTCGAACTCCCTTCTAAATGGCTAAGTTTTTCTTTTATAGTCAGTCCAAAAACCTAAAAACTCGCATAAAACAAAACTGTGTGTTTTAATAAAAACTAGAATTTGCAAACTTCGCCGTGGCAATGAATTCCCGAAGCTTTCGCCATGGCGAACTATTTTAAGCAATTCTAAAATTACGAAATTGCCCTCCGCTTGCTTTTGGGTCCAAAACTCAATTCTGCTCTTTATTTGCTCAAAGTGCATGCTTCAGCTTGAAACATAAAACATATGAAATAAGTTGTAATTCAGGCAAAACCCATAAGATACTAAATCCAGCCAAAAAGCCTAGATAAAATAGTATAATCCTAGATTATCAAATACCCCCAAACTTAAGACATGCTGTCCCCGAGCATCGGGTACAAAATACGATAGAAAAACACTACACAACAAACACAAAACCACAAATTGAAAATGAAATGAGAAAAATTAGACTCAAACTCAAACACAAAGAACTGCCTAGAATTATACAAGTCTCAAAAATTGTTGAAACATTATTACTAGAAAATGCTTAACACCCAAAAGTTATAAATTGAATTGACTATTTTCTCTATCGGCCTCCTGAGTAGGTAATCCCCACTTCAGTCTGCCTTCCAACTTCCCGAATTATTTTATTAGAAATGTAAAGTTTATCAAATGGTGGTAGACTCCATAAGCCTAAGTATCGAACTATTCTCCACTAATGGGGTTAACATCACTAAGGTTCAAAAGGTCTTTACAGGCTTGTAACGTTAGGCTCGGTTAGTGGCTCCAAGAAAAGGAAAAGAATAACAAAGCAAGAGAACTCGGTTTCCTTTAATAAACACTAAGAACACATCAATTTCCACTTTCTTTCTCAACCACCGCTCAAGGTGTCAACCCTTTTATAAGCCCAACACGTGCAATTCTTATTTTTGATCTGAGATGAAACTCTCAAATTTCTTTTCTTTTTTTTTTTTTTTTAAGAAGCAACAATATATTGAGGTCACCCTTATTCTTGCCCTTTTGGTGACCCCCAAACTTATTATTTTGGTTCATCAACATGTCACACACTCTCCAAGTTCTTTTATGTTGCATTAGGTTTAGAATTCTCTTAAAGGTCGTGATACATGTTTAGGGTGAAGTGTTTGGCATTTTGGTTGCACAAGAAGAATAGACAATGATTAAATCATAGGCTCAATTGGGTGACTAGGGAAAAAAATTTCATGGTTGGTTGGAAAGGCTCAACTTCCAAAAAACTGCCTAAATCCTTCCTCAATAATGTCTATCCTAGAATTTCGCCTCAAGCACTTCTCAACTAGGTTCTAGAGTCCACCAAAATATCAAGACTTCACCTAACCACATAAAATGTTTCTAAGCATACCAGATAAATGAAAATGGTGGTTGAACCACTCAAGAAACCTCTAAAAAGGTAAAATTCTCAACCACCTAAACTTGAAGCAATGCTACATTTTCCATAAATAAAATCTCACAATCCATTCTCATCAAGACTTATGCAATTCATCATAGGCACAACAATCCAAAACATAAAAACAACTAAACACAAACAAAATTTCAATTTTTCCTACCCCCAAACTAAAAATGACATTATCCCCAATGTCACATCATGCTATCCCAGGAATGGAAAAACAGAATGAAAAAGGTATGATAGTTCCCGATTAATCCGTGAAGTCTGATTTCCATTCAACAACATGCACCACCATTCCTTGGCTTCCTCATAATCATCTGTAAAACAAATTCAATTCTATGGTGTCCATTGTGTTAGAAGTTTCCACTAACTAATATGAAATATTACAATCTAATCTCACCCTCACAACTAACTAGAAAATTTAACAACAATTAACAATCTAAAAAAAAAAATAATAAGTTCCAATGTACAAAACAAGAAAAGCAATAACAAATGAAAACATAAACTACAAAAACAAGTGCTCAGGTTTCATTCTTCGTCTTCCTCCTCGCCTTCGGTTGTCATCATCTCTTCCTCGAACATATTCTTCCTTTTCTTGCTAGTCTTCCCATTGGAAGTTCGAAACATCAACGCCCAATTGGTGCAACAACTGTGTTGCATATCATACAACATTCGGTCTGCTTTACTATCCATCTTGACGTCGTTCCATCCGTTCACCTTGTCTAAAATTTCTTGTAGCAGCTCTTTGTCGTGGATGTTGAACTGGATGTTGCGACAGCTTTGTGGTTCTTTTTCTTTTTGTCCCGAGCTAGGTCCTTCTCTGGGAGTGCTCAAGTAGCTTGTGATAGTATGGTGTCGAGGGGTAGGGCAAGATGAATAAGTGGTTCATCATCTGCCTTCTTGACTCCCACTCGAGTGCACAACTCAATGATGAGATGTGGGAAGGCGAAGCTCCCTCCTTGGTTTGGTTGCATGTCGTATACTTGCCATGATAATATTCCCCACATCCATTTCTTTCCAGTGACAATGGAATAAAGCAACACTACCCGATCAAAAGCCACGTACTAGAATACGTCTCCGGAACCATCCTCGCACACACAAAATACTGCTATAATCTAGCCATAGGAATCAAATTCGTTCCCTTAATGCTCTTTCTCCCCTTCTTTGAAATCTCACAAGAGGTAGCCGCTTTGCTAGGACCTTAAGATCTCTCCTCCTTAAACTGCCTCTTTCTAAATTCCTAGTACTCATCACAGTCAATTGAGTCAGTTTGTAGAAATCATTGATACCTTTGCATCGTTGGTTTTAGGAAACGACCAGTTGCGCAGCGGAAAAAACAAAAATTTTACAACAATGGTCATTCCTTAGAACCCAAAATCAAGGTACATAAATTACAGTTTATATATAACAAGAATCTGCAGAAAAATAAAACTAGAGTTTTAGATCCATACCCACGTTGGAGGCTCCTCCAATATTATCTCTGAACTGTTTGCTACCGATCCAAGTGTAAGATCGAACCCACGAAGTCCACACGAAGACAATCACAAGGAACTAAGGAGGGATTTGCTAGATCCTCCTTAGCCTTAAGAAATCAAGAAGAAGAAAAAGAAATATTTGATTTTTCAATCAATAGTAAGTGGCGTGGGAGAGTGTGTAGGGGCTGCTGTGTGTTTTCCTTTTTTTAATCTAAAAAATTCATCTTAAAATCACACACACACTTTTCTTTTATATGCAAACTAAGTTGCCCTATTCCCATATAGAAAGGCTTGGGCTCCAACCCAAACACCCCATGTTACCAAACACTCCAATTAGATATATTTATTTCATCATTATCCAATTAAAATCAATTAATAATTAATTAACATTTAACAATAATGATGATTTAATTAAATATGTGCGAACCATATTTAAACGTAATTTCACTTATTAATTTTTCTAACAAATAAATAAAGGCTACGACCCCAGCAAATTTAATTGCACTGTGAAATTACCAAAACAGCCTTTCACCCCCTATAAACCAAGAACATATCCTTAGTCCTTCAGGTACTTAAGAATGTTCTGACAGCCATCCAGTGATGCTCACCTGGATCCGATTGACATCTACTACAAGTGCTCAAAGCACACGAGACCAATCTGAGTACATAGCATAACATACATGATGGATCCAATTGCTGATGCTATGGGATCCTCTTCATCCTATCTCTCTCATCTTGTGTTCTAGGACACAATTCCTTAGAGAGATAAACACCATGTGACATTGGAAGAAATCCTTTCTTGATTCTTCCATAGTGAATCTTTTCAGTACTTTGTCAATATATGCACTTGACTTAGACCAAGCAACCTACACGATCTATCACGATAGATCTTTATACCAAGGATGTAGGCTACTTCCCCTAAGTCCTTCATGGAGAAGCACTTGGATAACCAAGTCTTTATCGACTGCAAGTTCGGTATATCATTCTCGATCAGAAGTATCATCGACATACAACACTAGGAATGCTACTGCACTCCCACCACTTTCTTAAACACAGGGTCTCATCTTTGTTTCTGATAAAACAATTCTTTTACGCTTCATCAAAACGAATGTTCCAGCCCTTGAAGCTTGCTTGAGTCCATAAATGGATCTCTGTAACTTACATACCTTATTAGCTTAACTATCAAGAACGAAACCATCAGGTTGTGTCTATACACATCCTCCTCAAGGTTTCCGTTCAGGAAAGCAGTTTTGACATCCATTTGCCAAATCTCATAGTCATGATATGCAGCAATTGCAAGCATAATCCAGATGGATTTAATCAGGGCAACCGGCAAAGGTTTCTTCATAGTCAATGCCATGAATTTGTTTAAAACCTTTGGCAACCAGCCATGCTTTATAGTGTTAGTAAACGGTCCCGTATACGCAGCGGAAACAAAAAAATATAACTCAGGGATCGTTTACATAGCAAGATCAAGGGTATGATTTTACAATTTATATTAAATAAAATCTGCATAAATATTCAACATGAGTTTAAAGAAACAACGCACGTTGGAGGCTCTCCAAATTTGTCGACAATGTTTTGCTACCATCCAAGTGTAGGATCGAACCTGTGTAGTCCACACGAAGACAATCTTAAAAGAACCAAAGAGGGATTTGCTAGATCCTCTTTGGCTTCAAGATTAAGAAGAAACAAAATCAATTGAATTGATTTCAGGCTCAAAAGTGTTACTGCCGTGGGAGTGCTTTTCCAAAAGGGGTTGTGGTTTTGTTTCAAAAGAAAACCTCTATTTAAAATACACACAGTTTTCCTTTTATATTTAAAAACAATTTGCCCTAATCCCATACGGAATAGGCTTGGGCTCAACCCAAACACCCCATGTTGCCAAACACTCCCAATTGATTTATTTTATTTTCATCATTATCTCATTAAAATCAATTAATATATATATTTAATATATATTAACATTTAACATAATGATAATATATTAAATATGTGCGAACACATATTTAAACGTAATTTCACTTATTTAATTTTTCTAACAATTAAATAAAGGCTACGACCTCAGCAAATTTAATTGCACTGTGAAATTACCAAAATACCCTTTCGCCTTAAAGACGAAAACACCCTTCTTTCTTCTTGCATCTTAAATTGTCTTCTATGTGTGTGACCCATAGGCTCCTCATCATATCGGCAGTGTATAGTATCGCAATTAACACCAATTAATCGTCTCACTAATTCACAGACCAAGATTGGCCCCTAGCAAGGCATCATGGCCACCCGATAGATTCGGATTCAGCAAAGTAGCTACCTGTCAACGATATGGTTACCGTCAATTCGATCATCTTTATCATACGTTATCTCGACGAGACGAAGACATAGAAATAGTGTCAACCTTCGGTTACTCTCGATATTATTTATTCAGTTTCTGGACTAATGACCCGTATTATAAACTGGATAGAGCAAACACTCAATCCCACTGTGGCCACATTTTAGTGTCATTGCCATATATTGAATTGCGCCGTGAGATAACTTTCTCCCTCCGGAGTGATAAATCCTCTGTCAATCCACCATAGTCTTGATACACTCCTTGATGCAGCCAATCACCACCGTATTGACAACTCTGAGAAGAAAACGCGTTAGGCTAGTGTCAAACTACACCAATCGGTGCACAAAGCGCTCCGGTGATCTCAAGTCTAAGGATCACATGCACCACCATTCGTTAGAGGATTTGTTCCATAGACACTGGGGTTACCGTCCATATGGAATCCTGGTGGGTCAGTCCAGTGAACTTGCTGTGGTGTAATCGCCTACAAACAACCCATGTTTCACCAGTTGTCACCAACAACCTTGACAAGTGAGATCAGTCACTGCCTTTCGACAGGGTCGTTCAACACTATGATAGCCTTACCATATTATCTGTGCCTTAGTCAGAATAATACTAGGGCTACGGACTTTCTAGAATGGCCACCATATGTGCTCAGGGTTCTCACTATCAAGATTTGAAACACTTGATACCCTCGTCACGGCTCTACCATTCTAAGGACATATATCAATACATATTGCAATAATAATGATTTACGCGATATAGAATAAAATGCATTTTATTGATTAATAACATTATTACAAAGAGTCAATTCTACAATATTGATTGGCTCTAGGGCATCACTCTAACAATAAGTATGCACGTTGCCATCCTGTCAGTATTCTTCTTGAAGACCCATTTACACCTATGGGTTTTACCCTTCAGGTGGTTCCACCAGAGACCACACTTGGTTCTGGTACATGGAGTCCATCTCAGATTTCATGGCTTCAAGCCATTTAACGAAATATGGATCCGATATAGTGTCTTCGTAGGTTCTGGGTTCATCGTCTTAGTAGACTAGTACGTCCCCCATGTTGAGTCACGAGATAACCATATCTCTCGGGCTCATGGCTACTCTCCCAGATCTATGTAGCTCATGTGCTACCTGAGGTTGTCACTTTGATCCCAAGTTGTGGAGTAACCTCCTCATGATGCTCAACCACTTCCTATGGCACATCATCCCTCCTTTGTCTAGTATTCTTGTGGTTCTAGAACTTCATCGAGTTTACCTTTCTCCCACTAGTATTCTTAGAAAATATTCCTTTTCTAGGAAGACAGCAGATCAAGCAACAAAAATTTTGTGCTCTTTTGGGTGGTAGAAGTAGTATCCTTTGGCTCCTTTGGATACCCCACAAATTACATTTACAGGATTTTGGGCCCAGCTTGTTCGAAGTCAATTTTCTAACATAAGCTTCGCAACCCCAAATCCTTAGATAAGACAAGTTGGCTTTCGCCCACCCATAGCTCATATATAGTTTTATCTATAGACTTTGACGGCACACACGGTTCAAAACGTGAGTCGCAGTCTCTAGGGCATAACCCCAGAACGATGCAGGTAAATCACTAAAACTCATCATAGACCTAACCATGTCGAGTAGGTCTTATTCCTCATTTCTAACACTCCATTATGTTGGTGTTAAGGACGGGTGAGTTGTGATACTATCCCACATTCCTTTAGGTACTCTGAAAACCCTGAGATTAAGTATTCACCCTCCTCGATCGACCGAAGAGCTTTAATACTTTTGCCCAACATATATATACTTCATTTCTGAATTCCTTGAATTTATCAAAGGCTTCAGATTTATGTCTCATAAGGTAAACTAACCATATCTACTGAAATCATCAATAAATGTGATGAAGTATAATATCCACCTCTGTCTTCAACTGTTAGTGGACCACATACATCACTATCCATGCCTAACAGCTCAGTAGCCCTTTCACCTTGTCCTGTGAAAAGAGACTTGTTATCTCGCCTAACAGGCATGACTCACATACCTCAAATGACTGGAAGTCAAAAGGGGCCAAAACTCCATCCCTTTGAGTTTTGCAATGCGAGTCTATTAACATGACACAATCTATAGTGCCAGAGATATGTCTGGTTTTGATCGCTATATTTAGCTTTTTTGTTTCAACATTGAGAATATCTTTATTGTTTAAATCAAGAACATACAATCCATTATATAACCTGGCAATTCCATATAGAATCCATTCAAACTAAGGACAATAATCCATTAGATATCTCAAAATGATACCCCATATTATCCAAAACGGATACTGAAATAATATTTCTAAATAGAAGGTACGTAATAACAGTCATGCAGTTTCAACAATAAGGCCGTAGGCAAAGATAAACAATAAGTCCCTACAGCCAATGCAGCCACATGTGCTCTATTTCCAACTCGTAGGTCCACCTCTCCCTTGGCGAGCACTCTACTATGCCTTAGTCCCTACACATCAATACAAATAAGTACCACATCCTGTGTCAATGACCCAAGATGTTGAGGGAGAGAAATTAATCTCAATCATAAGAACCTGAAGTCGTAGCCTCTGTCTTCTTCTTGCTTGCGAGGAAAGCCTTGCAGTGTTTCCTCTAGTGGCCAGGCTTGCCACAAAAGAAGCGACTACCTTGCCCTTTCCTATCACTCTCAGGACCAAGAGCCACCTGTCTTTGGGCTTGGTGTTGGGTTTGGCCTTGGCCTTACCCTTACCCTTACCCTTACCTTACTTTTACTGGCATCAACCAATAAAACAAGTTTGGACTTTTTCAAGTCCTACTCTGCAGTCCTCGCATGTTCAGAAGTTCTAACGGGTTTTCTCTATCGTGTTCATATTGAAATTCATTATGAACGGAGCATAAGAGTCAGGCAAGGATTGTAGAATTAAATCCATTTGTAATTCTGCATCCAACTACATCCCAAAGTCTCAAGCCTCTCTATGTGCTCGATCATCTTGAGCACGAGGACCAACTTGGGCTCCCTCAGTCAGACAACTCCCAAACAGTGCTTTCGACACCTTGTACCTCTCATGTCAAGCATTTGTTTCGTAAAGCTCCTTGAGGTGTGGAATAATGGAAGAAGCATCCATTCTCATGCTGCTTTGTAGCATAGGTGTCATCGATGCTAAGATCAAGCATTGAATGCTATCAGCATCATCAAGGAACTTTTGATAAGTATCCTTTACTTCCTATGGCATCAAGATCAAGATCAAGCTCAGCCTGTATGGCTTTTCAAGGATATACAATTTTTTTTCTGACTTAAGTATAATCCAAAGATTACGATACTAGTCAGAGAAATTGGATCCATCCAACCTGTTTTCTTTCTCGATTATCGGTCGCAGTTCATAATGCTCATTTTGGTGATCACAATTGTAGAAAATATAAAGTTATTATAAGTTCATTTTTTTAATATGGTCTTTTATTAAACGATGCTCCCACTATTTTACTCAAGTCAATAGCCCTCACTATTAACTCGGGAAAGCCTGTTGACTTTCCTAGTGGACTGAGATCCCATCCTTCCCATTTCAAACCTTCGCTTTGGCAAACAAGCCAAAATGAGTTGATTAGGAAGGCCAACAAACTTAATCCACATCAGTTGATAGCTCCTACTATCAACCTCAAATGTGAAAAAGCCCAACAAGCCAATCACACAATCCAATGTCTCCAACCATTTTCCTCAAGTGTGATTCTCAGTATCAGTAGAGTGGACACTACATGTCACCACGCACACACAATATGTGTACTGCTCTACTATGCCTATGACGCGTTTATCAACCTTCGCTTTGGTGAACAAGCAAAACCGTCATTTTAAGTCGACCCATCACCATTAAGGAAAAACTCCAATGCATTTTAACCTCCCACTGGTAGAAGTGTACCCTTCGCTTTGGCGAACAAGGTTTCGACGAACAGTGGTTTGATTAAAACCATGGTGATGGAAGGCTTATGTGACTTAATATACTTTAGTTGAGGGGTTTGTTATTTAATGTCTCATCAGATTATTATCTTTGTTAGAATGACATTGTTTGGCATGTTATTCAACATTCACCTTAGCATGCATTCTAAACAAAAATTTAAACGTGCCGGTACATGGCCCAACTAAAACCGATTTCCTTGAGCCTAGAGGAATCGGTGGGTCACCTAGGGGTCCTGTAATAAACATCTCGAGTCTTCAAGTATGATCGTTTCTTCCTTGATCCGTCTTCAAGTACATTACATAAGCATCATTCTAAATTTACAATAAAATTATTCTAAAACTAATTTTACATCAACAAATTTAGAAACCTCGATTTACATTCGAGGGGAATAAGATGAGAAAAGCATGTACATCGAGAAGAGGAGAGAAGGCAGGACACGCAGGCCCTATTTAAAATATTACAACCATACATACCTAAAATAATTTACAACATTCACCATAGGTCTAAGGCTCATGTACCGGGCACCATGCAATATACAAGCAAGTACAAAGCATACATTTAAAAAACAATTAATTTTTTTTTAATCGGGTGGGTTATATATTAATTACCCCCTTAATTGTGCAGAATGTTCATTGGCTTTACAGGTTATTAAAAATTGTAGATTGGTCCCTTCGTAAAAAATACAGAATTGGGAAAGCTACAGACTTCGCCACGACGAAGAGTTCCAAAATGTACTTCGCCGCGGCGAAACCTGGAAATCCCCAAATCACAAGTTTGCGTTTTTTTTTTTTTTTTGCAGTTTTGTGCAATAACACGAATCCAAATCAAATCGAACGCACACACGTTCAACCAGGATATTAACCAACCAATATAACATTCATCAACACATTATTAAATCAATTTATCAATTGATTCATTCAATCAACAGTAGATTTACAGATTTTTCAGATTTAACAAAAACTAGGTTTTTCGTGGCAGATTCATCAAGGCAACATGTTATCAACAAATACATGTAATCAACCATTCATAAAAACAATAAAATCTAGTACCCTAGGCTCTAATACCACTGTTAGGAAACGACCCAGTTGCGCAGTGGAAAAACAAAAAATTTACAACAATGGATCGTTCCTTAGAACCCAAAATCAGGGCACAGAAATTACAGTTTATATATAACAAGAATCTGCAGAAAAATAAAACTAGAGTTTTAGATCCATACCCACATTGGAGGCTCCTCCAATATTGTCTCTAAACGTGTTTGCTACCGATCCAAGTGTAGGATCAAACCCACGAAGTCCACACGAAGACAATCACAAGGAACTAAGGAGAGATTTGCTAGATCCTCCTTAGCCTTAAGAAATCAAGAAGAAGAAAAAGAAATATTTGATTTTTCAATCAAACAGTGAAAGTGGCGTGGGAGAGTGTGTATGGGCTGCTGTGTGTTTTCCTTTTTTTAATCTAAAAAATTCATCTTAAAATCACACACATACTTTTCTTTTATGGGAGATCAATATAAGATTGAGATTCAAGCAAAGAAGCAGGGGAAGGGCAATTTTGTAAATTCAGAATAGTTTAGAAAAGTTCACCGCGGCAAAGAAAGAGGCGAAGTTCTTTCTTCGCCGCGGTGATAAACTCTTAGGTCGATAATGAATTAGAAGCCAACTCGATGCTGCGGCGAAGTCTGCAAATTTCATTTATTAAAACTGTGCGTTTTAATTTATGCAGACTCTTAGGTTTTTTTGGACCCGACCATATAAGTGAGACTTAGTCATTTTAGTAAGGGTTCGACTTTGTTTTGGGAGAAAGAAGAGAGATTGGAGATAAACTCTTTGGATTCATCAAATAGGGAAGATTTTGTTCTCTTTTCTTTATTCCATCATGTTGAATGCCTTGCTTACAGCTTTATTTTTGCTTTTGTTATTTTAGTATGAACTAACTCACTTTTGGGTTAGGGTTTGGATGTAATTTGGATTTTAATGTTTAATCAATAAATTGATATTGCTTTTACATTCATTTCATGGATTGTGTGATTACTTTGTTTTTTATGAATTACTAGTTGAGCTGATGAAACTGAGAAGTGAATCAGGTATTAGCTTCTTTGGGTAATGTCATTGTTTTATTGAACGCTAGAGATAGGTTTGAGAATCAACGAAATCAATTTAGGATTCCATTTAGCTTAACGAATTTTGAACTATTAACCTTCAAATTGTTGGGTGCAGAAGCTAATTGGGAAAGTAGAAAACATAGCCTGAGAAGGTATGTTTTACACATTAAGGTGTCCGATTTATATCCGTGCAGGTGACTGTGAAGTAACCGAATTCGTAGGTTAATTCATAAAATCCTAGTGAAGTCAAAACCCTAACCGCTTTGTTTAATTGATATTTCTCTTAAATTAATTTTGCTTTCATAATTAGCTTTTAAAGTACATAGTGAATTTTGTTTTAACTTTAACTTAATTTTCTCCCACAGTCCAACAATCTTTGGTTTCTCCAACTGATAAACACCTAGGAAAATCATTGCTTAACAAGCAATCCTCGTGGGAACGATACTCTATTTATCATTTTATTACTTTTTGCAACTAGTGCACTGCTACACATTGCATGTTGTAATATCAACGCATCAATTTTTGGAGCCATTGTCGAGGATTGACTTTGTTTAATATTGAATTTTTTTGTTTATAGGTTGGAGTTTATTTTAGTTTTAATTTTTCTAGTTTAATTTTGCTGTTCTTTTTTGTTAGCTTGTGATCTCAGCTTTCTTTCTTTCTGTAGTTTATGCGAAGAGCTAGACGTCATCTAGTGGTTCCTATTGATCTAGAGATTGAAATAACCGCAAAAGACTTAACAGAGAAAGAGAAGAACGAGAGGCGATAGTCATTGAGATGCGGAAAACAGAACGTTGAGGGAATTTTCAGTACCCTCAGTTGATGGTAGTGGTCTAAGTATAACTAGGCCACTAATGCGTTGTAACTACAACATGCAATTTATAGCAAGTCACTAGCCAAAAAGTAATAAAGTGATAAGTAAAGTATTATTCCCACGAGATGTTTGTTAAGCACTGAATTTCCTAATTGTTTGACAAGTTGGAGAAAACGAAAAAATGTTGATTTGTGGGAGAATTTTAAGCTAAATGAAACAAAATTTACTACTAACTTAAAGACTAATTAATGACATTAAAACTAATTCAAGAGAAAATATCAATTAAGCAAACGATTAGGATTTTTACTTCACTAGGATTTAATGAATAATCACGAATTATGCTACTTCTACACTCACATCCACGGATTATAAATCGGACCTGTCTACTGTGTAAAACATACCTTCTCAGGCATGTTTTCCTACTTTTCCCTATATCTCCGCACCCAACAATTGAAGATTAATAGATCCAAGTTCGTTAAACTAATGGAATCCTAAATTGATTTCATGATTCTCAAACCTATCTCTAGCGTTCAATACAACAATGACAATTACCCTAAAAGCTCATACATGATTCATTTCTCAATCTCATCGTGTTCAACAAATAAAATCAATAGAAACAAGAATGATCACACAATCCATGTAATAGAATGTAAAAGCAACAATAATCTATTGATTAAACATAAAAATCCTAATTACATCAAAAATCTAACCCAAAGAGAGTTGTTCATACTGAATTAATACAAATAGAAATAAAAACAGTAAATAAAGCATTCAACATGTTAGAATAAAATGTCACTCCCTTCTAAATGGCTAAGTTTTTCTTTTATAGTCAGTCCAAAAACCTAAAAACTCGCATAAAACAAACTGTGTGTTTTAATAAAAACTAGAATTTGCAAACTTCGCCGTGGCAATGAATTCCCGAGAGCTTTCGCCATGGCGAACTATTTTAGCAATTCTAAAATTACGAAATTGCCCTCCGCTTGCTTTTGGGTCCAAAACTCAATTCTCTCTTTATTGCTCAAAGTGCATGCTTCAGCTTGAAACATAAAACATATAATTAAGTTGTATTCAGGCAAAAACAACATAAGAAGTATCTAAAATCCACCAAAAGCCTAGATAAAATAGTATAATCCTAGATTATCAAATACCCCCAAACTTAAGACATGCTCGTCCCCGAGCATCGGGTACAAAATACGATAGAAAAACACTAACAAACACACAAACACAAAATTGAAAATGAAATGAGAAAAATTAGACTCAAACTCAAACACAAAGAACTGCCTAGAATTTATACAAGTCTCAAAAATTGTTGAAACATTATTACTAGAAAATGCTTAACACTCCAAGAATTTATAATTGAATTGACTATTTTCTCTATCGGCCTCCTGAGTAGGTAATCCCCACTTCAGTCTGCCTTCCAACTTCCCGAATTATTTTATTAGAAATGTAAAGTTTATCAAATGGTGGTAGACTCCATAAGCCTAAGTATCGAACTATTCTCCACTAATGGGGTTAGACACACTAAGTTCAAAGGTCTTTACAGCTTGTAACGTTAGGCTCGGTTAGTGGGCTCCAAGAAAAGGAAAAGAATAACAAAGCAAGAGAACTCGGTTTCCTTTAAGTAAACACTAAGAACAACATCAATTTCCACTTCTTTCTCAACCACCGCTCAAGGTGTCAACCCTTTATAAGCCTCAACACGTGCAATTCTTATTTTTGATTCTGGATGAAACTCTCAAATTTCTTTTCTTTTTTTTTTTTTTTTTAAGAAGCAACAATATTGAGGTCACCCTTATTCTTGCCCTTTTTGTGACCCCCAAACTTATTATTGGTTCTCAACATGTCACACAACTCTCCAAGTTCTTTTATGTTTGCATTAGGTTTAGAATCTCTTAAAGGTCGTGATACATGTTTAGGGTGAAGTGTTTGGGCAATTTTTGGTTGCACAAGAAGAATAGGACAATGATTAAATCATAAGGCTCAATTGGGTGACTAGGGAAAAAAATTTCATGGTTGGTTGAAAGGCTCAAACGTTCCAAAAAACTCCTAAATCACTTCCTCAATAATGTCTATTCCTAGAATTTCGCCTCAAGCACTTCTCAACTAGGTTCGAAGTCCACCAAAATTATCAAGACTTCACCTAACCACATAAATGTTTCTAAGCATACCAGATAAAGAAAATGGTGGTTGAACCACTCAAGAAACCTCTAGAAAGGTAAAATTCTCAACCACCTAAACTTGAAGCAATGCTTAACATTTTCCATAAATAAAATCTCACAATCCTATTCTCATCATAGACTTATGCATTCATCATAGGCAAACAACCCAACATAAAAACAACTAACACAAACAAATTTCAAATTTTCCTACCCCCAAACTAAAAATGACATTATCCCCAATCACATCATGCATATCCCAGGAATGGAAAACAGAATGAAAAAGGTATGAGATAGTTCCCTGATTAATCCGTGAAGTCTGATTTCCATTCAACACATGCACACCCATTCCTTGGCTTCCTCATCAAATCATCTGTAAAAACAAATTCAATTCTATGGTGTCCATTGTGTTAGAAGTTTCCACTAATATATGAAAATATTCAATCTATCTCACCCTCACAACTAACTAGAAAATTTAACAACAATTAACAATCTAAAAAAAAAAAAATATAAGTTCCAATGTACAAAACAAGAAAAGCAATAACAAATGAAAACATAAACTACAAAACAAGTGCTCAGGTTTCATTCTTCGTCTTCCTCCTCGCCTTCGGTGTCATCATCTTCTTCCTCGAAATCATATTCTTCCTTTTCTTGCTAGTCTTCCCATTAAGTTCAAACATCAACGCCCAATTGGTGCAACAACTGTGTTGCATATCATACAACATTCGGGTCTGCTTTACTATCCAATCTTGACGTTCGTTCCATCCGGTTCACCTTGTCTAAAATTTCTTGTAGCAGCTCCTTTGTCGTGGTGTTGAACTGGTGTTGCGACAGCTTTTGTGGTTCTTTTTCTTTTTGTCCCGGCTAGGTCCTTCTCTGGAGGATGCTCAAGTAGCTTGTGATAGTAGTTGGTGTCGAGGGGTAGGGCAAGATGAATAAGTGGTTCATCATCTGCCTTCTTGACTCCCACTCGAGTGCACAACTCAATGATGAGATGTGGGAAGGCGAAGCCCCTCGCCTTGGTTTGGTTGCATGTCGTATACTTGCCATGATATATTCCCCACATCCATTTTCTTTCCAGTGACAATGGAATAAAGCAACACTACCCGATCAAAAGCCATGTACTAGAATACGTCTCCGAACCATCCTCGCACACACAAAATACTGCTATAATCTACCATAGGAATCAAATTCGTTCCCATATGCTCTTTCTCCCCCTTCTTTGAAATCTCACAAGAGGTAGCCGGCTTTGCTATGACCTTAAGATTCTCCTCCTCCTTAAACTGCCTCTTTCTAAATTCCTAGTACTCATCACGTCAATTGGAGTCAGTTTGTAGAAATCATTGATAACCTTTGCATCGATTGGTTTTAGAAACGACCCAGTTGCGCAGCGGAAAAAACAAAAATTTTACAAACATGGATCATTCCTTAGAACCCAAAATCAAGGTACATAAATTACAGTTTATATATAAACAGAATCTGCAGAAAATAAAAACTAGAGTTTTAGATCCATACCCACGTGTGGAGGCTCCTCCAATATTATCTCTGAACGTGTTTGCTACCGATCCAAGTGTAAATCGAACCCACGAAGTCCACACGAAGACAATCACAGGAACTAAGGAGGGATTTGCTAGATCCTCCTTAGCCTTAAGAAATCAAGAGAAGAAAAAGAAATATTGATTTTTCAATCAAATAGTGAAAGTGGCGTGGGAGAGTGTGTATGGGCTCTGTGTGTTTCCTTTTTTTAATCTAAAAATTCATCTTAAAATCACACACACACTTTTCTTTTATATGCAAACTAAGTTGCCCTATTCCCATATAGAATAGGCTTGGGCTCCAACCCAAACACCCCATGTTACCAAACACTCCCAATTAGATATTTTATTTATTTCACATTATCTCAATTAAAATCAATTAATAATTAATTACATTTAACATAATGTGATTTAATTATGTGCGAACACATATTTAAACGTAATCACTTATTTAATTTTTCTAACAAATTAAATAAAGGCTACGACCCCAGCAAATTTAATTGCACTGTGAAATTACCAAAACAGCCTTCACCCCTCTATAAACCAAGAACTATCCTTAGTCCTCTTCAGGTACAAGAATGTTCTTGACAGCCATCCAGTGATGCTCACCTGGATCCGATTGACATCTACTACAAGTGCTCAAAGCACACAGACATCAATCTGAGTACATAGCATAACATCATGAGGATCCAATTGCTGATGCATATGGGTCCTCTTCATCCTATCTCTCTCATCTTGTGTTCTAGGACACATTCCTTAGAGAGATAAACACCATGTGACATTGGAAGAAATCCTTTCTTGGCTTCCATAGTGAACTTTTCAGTACTTTGTCAATATATGCACTTTGACTTAGACCAAGCAACCTACACGATCTATCACGATAGATCTTTATACCAAGGATTAGGCTACTTCCCTAAGTCCTTCATGGAGAAGCACTTGAAACCAAGTCTTTATCGACTGCAAGTTCTATATCATTCTCGATCAGAAGTATGTCATCGACAACAACACTAGGAATGCACTGCACTCCCACTCACTTTCTTGTAAACACAGGGCTCATCTTTGTTCTTGATAAAACGAATTCTTTACGGCTTCATCAAAACGAATGTTCCAGCTCCTTGAAGCTGCTTGAGTCCAAAATGGATCTCTGTAACTTACATACCTATTAGCTTCTATCAAGACGAAACCATCAGGTTGTGTCATATACACATCTCCCAAGGTTTCCGTTCAGGAAAGCAGTTTTGACATCCATTTGCCAATCTCATAGTCTGATATGCAGCAATTGCAAGCATAATCCAGATGGATTTAATCATGGCAACCGGCGAAAAGGTTTCTTCATAGTCAATGCCATGAATTTGTTTAAAACCTTTGCACACCAGCCATGCTTTATAAGTGTTAGTAAACGGTCCCGATACGCAGCGGAAACAAAAATAATATACTCAGATCGTTTACATGGCCAAGATCAAGGGTATGATTTTACAATTTATATTAAATAAAATCTGCATAAATATTCAACATGAGTTTAAGAAAACAACGCACGTTGGAGGCTCCCCAAATTTGTCGACGAATGTTTTGCTACCGATACAGTGTAGGATCGAACCTGTGTAGTCCACACGAAGACAATCTTAAAAAACCAAAGAGGGATTTGCTAGATCCTCTTTGGCTTCAAATTAAGAGAAAACAAAATCAATTGAATTGATTTCAGGCTCAAAAGTGTTACTGCCGTGGGAGTGCTTTTCCAAAGGGGTTGTGTGTTTTGTTTTCAAAGAAAAACCTCTATTAAAAAATCACACAGTTTTCCTTTATATTTAAAAACAATTTGCCCTATCCCATACGGAATAGGCTTGGCTCCAACCCAACACCCCATGTTGCCAAACACTCCCAATTTGATTATTTTTATTCCATCATTCCTCAATTAAAATCAATTATATATATATATTTAAATATATATTCTTTAACAATAATGATAATATATTTAAATATGTGCGAACACATATTTAAACGTAATTCCATTATTTATTTTTCTAAACAAATTAAATAAAGGCTACGACCTCAGCAAATTTATTGCACTGTGAAATCCAAAATACCCTTTCGCCTTAAAAGACGAAAACACCCTTCTTTCTTCTTGCATCTTAAATTGTCTTCTATGTGTGTGACCCATAGGCTCCTCATCATATCGGCAGTGTATAGTATCGCAATTACACCAATTAATCGTTCACTAATTCACAGACCAAGATGGCCCCTAGCAAGCATCATGGCCACCCGATAGATTCGGATTCAGCAAAGTAGCTACCTGTCAACGATATGGTTACCGTGCAATTCGATCCTTTCATCATACGTTACTCCGACGAGACGAAGACATAGAAATAGTGTAACCTTGGTTACTCTCGATATTATTTATTCAGTTTTGGACTAATGACCCGTATTATAAACTGGATAGAGCAACAACTCAATCCCACTGTGGCCACAGTTTTAGTGTCATTGCCATATATTGAATTGCGCCGTGAGATAACTTTCTCCCTACCGGGAGTGATAAATCCTCTGTCAATCCACCATAGTCTTGATACACTCCTTGATGCAGCCAATCACCACCGTATTGACAACTCTGAGAAGAACCGCGTTAGGCTAGTGTCAAACTACACCAACGGTGCCAAAGCGCTCCGGTGATCTCAAGTCTAAGGATCACATGCACCACCATTCGTTAGAGGATTTGTTCCATAGACACTGGGGTTACCGTCCATATGGAATCCTCTGTGGGTCAGTCCAGTGAACTTGCTGTGGTGTAATCGCCTACAACAAACACCCATGGTTGCACCAGGTTGTCACCAAACAACCTTGACAAGTGAGATCAGTCACTGCCTTTCGACAGGGTCGTTCAACACTATGATAGCCTTACCTATTATCTGTGCCCTTAGTTCAGAATAATACTAGGGCACGGACGTTTCTAGAATGGCCACCATATGTGCTCATAGGTTTCCACATCAAGATTGAAACACTTGATACCCTCGTCACGGCTCTACCATTTAAGGACAATATCAATACATATTGCAATAATTGATTTACGCGATATAAAAAAAATGCATTTTATTGATTAAGACATATTACAAAGAGTCAATTCTACAATATGATTGGCTCTAGGGCATCTACTCTAACAATAAGTATGCACGTTGCCATCCAGTCAGTATTCTTCTGAAGACCCATTTACACCCTATGGGTTTTACCCTTCAGGTGTTCCACCAGAGACCACACTTGGTTCTGTACATGGATCCATCTCGATTTCATGGCTTCAAGCCATTTAACGAAATATGGATCCGATATGTTCTTCGTAGGTTCTGGGTTCATCGTCTTAGTAGACTAGTACGTCACCATGTTGAGTCACGAGATAACCATCTCTCTCGGGCTCATGGCGTACTCTCCCAGATCTATGTCCTCAGTGTGCTACCTGAGGTGGTTCACTTTGATCCACAAGTTGTGGAGTAACCTCCTCATGATGCTCAACCACTTCCTAGGGCACATCATCCCGTCCTTTGTCTAGTATATCTTGTGGTTCTAGAACTTCATCGAGTTTTACCTTTCTCCCACTAGTACTTCTTGAAAAATCCTTTTCTAGGAAGACAGCAGATCAAGCAACAAAATTTTGTGCTCTTTTGGGTGGTAGAAGTTATCCTTTGGTCTCCTTTGGATACCCCACAATATACATTTACAGGATTTTGGGCCCAGCTTGTTCGAAGTCAATTTCTTAAAATAACTTCGCAACCCAAATCCTTAGATAAGACAAGTTGGGCTTTCGCCCACTCCATAGCTCATATATAGTTTTATCTATAGACTTTGACGGCACACGGTTCAAAACTGAGTCGCAGTCTCTAGGGCATAACCCCAGAACGATCGGTAAATCACTAAAACTCATCATAGACCTAACCATGTCGAGTAAGGTCTTATTCCTCATTTCTGACACTCCATTATGTTGGGTGTATAAGACGGGTGAGTTGTATACTATCCCACATTCCTTAGGTACTCTGAAAACCCTGAGATTAAGTATTCACCTCCTCGATCGACCGAAGAGCTTTAATACTTTTGCCCAACATATATATACTTCTTTCTGAATTCCTTGAATTTATAAGGCTTCAGATTTATGTCTCATAAGGTAAACATACCATATCTACTGAAATCATCAATAAATGTGATGAAGTATGAATATCCACCTCTGTCTTCAACTGTTAGTGGACCACTACATCACTATCCATGCCTAACGCTCAGTAGCCCTTTCACCTTGTCCTGTGAAAAGAGACTGGTTATCTCGCCTAACAGGCATGACTCACATACCTCAAATGACTGAAGTCAAAAGGGGCCAAAACTCCATCCCTTTGAGGTTTTGCAATGCGAGTCTTATAACATGACACATCTATAGTGCCAGAGATATGTCTGGTTTTGATCGCTATTTTAGCTTTTTTGGTTTCAACATTGAGAATATCTTTATTGTTTAAATCAAGAACATACAATCCTTATATAACCTTGCAATTCCATATGAGATACCATTCAAACTAAAGGACAATAATCCATTAGATATCTCAAAATGATACCCCATATTATCCAAAACGGATACTGAAATAATATTTCTAGAATAGGTACGTAATAACAGTCATGCAGTTTCAACAATAAGGCCGTAGGCAATAAACATAAGTCCCTACAGCCAATGCAGCCACATGTGCTCTTTTCCAACTCGTAGGTCCCCTCTCCCTTGGCGAGCACTCTACTACTGCCTTGTCCTACACATCATACAAATGTAAGTACCACATCCTGTGTCAATGACCCAAGATGTTGAGGGAGAGAAATTAATCTCAATCATAAGATACCTGAAGTCGTAGCCTCTGTCTTCTTTCTGCTTGCGAGGAAAGCCTTGCAGTGTTTCCTCTAGTGGCCGGCTTGCCACAAAAGAAGCAGACTACCTTGCCCTTTCCTATGCCACTCTCAGGACCAAGAGCCACCTGTCCTTTGGGCTTGGGTTTGGGTTTGGCCTTGGCCTTACCCTACCCTTACCCTACCCTTACTTTAACTGGCATCAACCAATAAAACAAGTTTGGACTTTTTCAAGTCCTACTCTGCAGTCCTCAGCATGTTCAGAAGTTCTAACGGGTTTTCTCTATCGTGTCATATGAAATCATTATGAACGGAGCATAAGAGTCAGGCAAGGATTGTAGAATTAAATCCATTTGTAATTCTGCATCCAAGCTACATCCCCAAAGTCTCAGCCTCTCTATGTGCTCGATCATCTGAGCACATGAGACCAACTTGGGGCCCCTCAGTCAGACAACTCCCAAACAGTGCTTTCGACACCTTGTACCTCTCATGTCAAGCATTTGTTTCGTAAACGCCTTGAGGTGTGGAATAATGGAAGAAGCATCCATATTCTCATCTGCTTTTGTAGCATAGGTGTCATCGATGCTAAGATCAAGCATTGAATGCTATCAGCATCACAAGGAACTTTTGATAAGTATCCTTTACTTCCTGAGTGGCATCAAGATCAAGATCAAGCTCAGCCATGTATGGCTTTTCAAGGATATACAATTTTTTTCTGACTTAGTATAATCCAAAGATTACGATACTAGTCAGAGAAATTGATCCATCCAACCTGTTTTCTTTCTCGATTATCGGTCGCAGGTTCATAATGCTCATTTTGTTGAATCTACAATTGTAGAAAATATAAAGTTATATAAAGTTCATTATTTTTAATATGGTCTTTTATTAACGATGCTCCCACTATTTTACTCAGTCAATAGCCCTCATGTGAAATACCTTTGGAAGCTTCCACCCTATAAATATGTTTTGATTGTGTAATTTCTTAAAGTTTGTAAATTATAAGTTTGGATCCTGCGTGACATTTTATATGCATGTTTTGGATATTATTATTATTATCCTTACACAGATTTTTCTAAATACAACTTGTTCTCCAGACATGTATCTTCGGGATTCTCATTGAGGGATATTTAGAGGATACCTGACTGGAGGGGGGTTTTACATGGTGTAGTTTGACACTAGCCCAACGTAGTTCGATTTAGAGCTATCAATATGGTAGTGATTGGCTATATTGAGAAGTGTATCGAAACTATGGTGGATCGACAAATGATTCATCACTCTTGTGTACGGGAGAAGTTTTCTTACTGGGTAATTCAGTAAATGGAAATAACATTAAATATGTGGCCACAGTGGGATTGAGTTGATGCTCAATCCAATTTAATATTCCTGTCATTGGTCCAGTAACTAAATACAAACATATCGAGGATATCGGAGGTTGACACTATTTATGTACCTCAGTCTCAATGAGATAACAGTTGATGAAATGATTTGATGGCACGGTAACCATTCCGTTGACAGGCTGCGGTTTCATTGAATCTGAATCTGAATCTATCAGGTGGCCATGATACCTTGCTAGGGGCCAATCTTGGTTTGTATGTAGTGAGATAATTAATTGGTGTTAATCGTGATACTACACACTGCCGATATGATGAGGAGCCTACGGGTCACACACTTAAAAGATAATTTAAGAATCAATTTGTGATAAGGGTATTTTCATCTTTTGGGACAAAAGGGTATTTTGGTAATCTCACAGTGCAATTAAATTTGCTGAGGTTGTTAACTGTATTTAATTTTAATATTAAAATTAAATTAGTGAGATTATATTTAAATATATCTATTTATATATTTAAATGAATTATTATTATTAATCAAATGTTAATATATTATTATATATTAATTGATTTTAATTATAATAATAATTAATTAATTAAAATACCATAAAGGGTGTGTTTGGTTGCAAGGGTGAACTAGGGTTGGAACCCATAGCTATTCCTAAGTGGAATAGGCTTTTAATTGTTGCACTATATAAGTGCAACTTAAAATTAAAACAAGGTGAATTATTCATTCAATTAAAAACCCTGGCCACCCAAAAGGTTCTCTCTCTCTCTCACGTTTTCTTCTTCAAGTGAAGAAGAAAATTTTTCAATTTTGATTTTTCTTGATTCTTGATGCCAGTAACTATTCTAGTAAAACAATTGTCGGTTCTTCGGATTATCTTCATGTGGACTTCAATGAGTGCGATCCTACATTGGATCGATTAGCGAAGAATCACGTGAATAGTAGATGGTGAATAGTAGCTGGTGAACAGTGTTCGTGTCCAAAATCAGAGATATTCGAGGAGCCTCCAAATGTTGGTATGAACTAAATCTTTGTATGGATTTGTTTTTAATACACTTTTATTTTATGTTTCAGTTTATGCATGAAAACGTTATAATATGTACTCGGATCTTGGTTCGTATAATTGATCGATTCGTTTTAAATATTACGTTTTTCTACTACGTGAATCCGGTCAATTACTAGCACAAGGCATGGTCGTGGCCTTCAAGAATGTTAGGTAATCTCAACTTCTTCAAGCTTGAAGTCCCAATTTCATTCCAATGCTCCAATCTACTCAATCAAAGCCTAAAAACACAAAAACTATCCAAATCAATAGCTAACCATTCATATCTCAAACTTAACAAAAACTAACATCAAAACAAAGAAAATGAATGAGAAGTTAACTAAACTAACATCAAAACAACCCTAAAAACACTCAAATTATGCAACTTATCAATGATCTTATTTTAATTATAACAAATTGTTAAAAATTACTCAAATGATTACTTAGATGGAAACGAAGTTTCTTGGATTTTTCATCCGCCCCTGACAAATAATGCAATTTAAAACGCCTCCAAGGTTTTCAAAAAGTGTTAAAAAAACCCCTAAGGGTGCGTTTGGTTCAAGGAATATTATATTACTAGAAAGATAAATTACTTTGAAGATTACTAAGGATATTATATTAAATGTGTTTGGTTGGATTAGAATAAATTGTTTGGTATGTTATATAGATTACCGAATTGCCCTTCTTTTTTAATATTATTCTTATTCTTGTTATTTGAACTATTTATTTTAACCCTCTACATTTGAGATTTTGCTAAAACACTTTAGCCAATATAAACATTTAAATTTTAAACAAAATCACCCCCACCCACTGATAATCCTAGGATTATACTGTTTTATCTAGGCTTTTTAGCTGGATTTTGGATACTTCTTCTTTCGTTTGTGCCTGAATTGCAACTTAATTTCATATATTTTATGTTTAGGGCAAAAACGTGCAGTTAGAGCAAATACTGAGCGGAATTGAGTTTCTAGACCCAGAAGCAAGCGAATCTCAGGATTCGGGGAAGTTCTGAAGTGGATTTGAAGCACTATGAAGCTTGTTCCTATTGGAGATCAATAAAGATTGAAGATTCAAGCAAAGAAGCAGGGGAAGGGCAATTTTGTAAATTCAGAATAGTTTAGAAAAGTTCACCGCGGCAAAGAAAGAGGCGAAGTTCTTTCTTCGCCGCGGTGATAAACTCTTAGGTCAGATAATGAATTAGAAGCCAACTCGATGCTGCGGCGAAGTCTGCAAATTTCAGTTATTAAAACTGTGCGTTTTAATTTTATGCAAGACTCTTAGGTTTTTTTGGACCGACCATATAAGTGAGACTTAGTCATTTTAGTAAGGGTTCGACTTTGTTTTGGGAGAAAGAAGAGAAGATTGGAGATAAACTCTTTGGATTCATCAAATAGGGAAGATTTTGTTCTCTTTTCTTTATTCCATCATGTTGAATGCCTTGCTTACAGCTTTTATTTTGCTTTGTGTTAATTTTAGTATGAACTAACTCACTTTTGGGTTAGGGTTTTGATGTAATTTGGATTTTAATGTTTAATCAATAAATTGATATTGCTTTTACATTCTATTGCATGGATTGTGTGATTACTCTTGTTTTTATTGAAATTACTAGTTGAGCATGATGAGACTGAGAAGTGAATCATGTATTAGCTTCTTTGGGTAATTGTCATTGTTTTATTGAACGCTAGAGATAGGTTTGAGAATCAACGAAATCAATTTAGGATTCCATTTAGCTTAACGAATTTTGAACTATTAACCTTCAAATTGTTGGGTGCAGAAGCTTAATTGGGAAAAGTAGGAAAACATAGCCTGAGAAGGTATGTTTTACACATTAAGGTGTCCGATTTATAATCCGTGCATGTGACTGTAGAAGTAACCGAATTCGTAGGTTAATTCATAAAATCCTAGTGAAGTCAAAACCCTAACCGCTTTGTTTAATTGATATTTCTCTTAAATTAATTTTGCTTTCATAAATTAGCTTTTAAAGTACATAGTGAATTTTGTTTTAACTTTAACTTAATTTTCTCCCACAGTCCAAACATCTTTGGGTTTCTCCAACTTGATAAACAACTAGGAAAATCAGTGCTTAACAAGCAATCCTCGTGGGAACGATACTCTATTTATCATTTTATTACTTTTTGCAACTAGTGCACTTGCTACACATTGCATGTTGTAATATCAACGCATCAAGTTTTTGGAGCCATTGTCGAGGATTGACTTTGTGTTAATATTGAATTTTTTTTGTTTTAGCTAGGTTGGAGTTTAATTTTAGTTTTAATTGTTTTCTAGTTTAATTTTGCTGTTCTTTTTTGTTAGCTTGTGATCTCACGCTTTCTTTCTTTCTGTGTAGTTTATGCGAAGAGCTAGACGTCATCTAGTGGTTCCTATTGATCTAGAGATTGAAATAACCGCAAGAAGACTTAACAGAGAAAGAAGAGAACGAGAGGCGATAGTCATTGAGATGCGGAAAACAGAACGTTGAGGGAATTTTCAGTACCCTCAGTTGATGGTAGTGGTCTAAGTATAACTAGGCCACTAATGCGTTGTAACTACAACATGCAATGTATAGCAAGTGCACTAGTCACAAAAAGTAATAAAGTGATAAGTAAAGTATTATTCCCACGAGGATTGTTTGTTAAGCACTGAATTTCCTAATTGTTTGACAAGTTGGAGAAAACGAAAAAATGTTGGATTTGTGGGAGAATTTTAAGCTAAAGTGAAAACAAAATTTACTACTAACTTAAAGACTAATTAATGACAGTAAAACTAATTCAAGAGAAAATATCAATTAAAGCAAACGATTAGGATTTTTACTTCACTAGGATTTAATGAAATAATCTACGAATTATGCTACTTCTACACTCACATGCACGGATTATAAATCGGACGCTCTACTGTGTAAAACATACCTTCTCAGGCTATGTTTTCCTACTTTTCCCTATTAAGCTTCCGCACCCAACAAATTGAAGATTAATAGATCCAAGTTCGTTAAACTAATGGAATCCTAAATTGATTTCATTGATTCTCAAACCTATCTCTAGCGTTCAATACAACAATGACAATTACCCTAAGAAGCTCATACATGATTCATTTCTCAATCTCATCGTGTTCAACAAATAAAATCAATAGAAACAAGAATGATCACACAATCCATGTAATAGAATGTAAAAGCAACAATAATCTATTGATTAAACATAAAAATCCTAATTACATCAAAAATCTAACCCAAAGAGAGTTAGTTCATACTGAAATTAATACAAATAGAAATAAAAACAGTAAATAAAGCATTCAACATGTTAGAATAAAAATGTCGAACTCCCTTCTAAAATGGCTAAGTTTTTCTTTTATAGTCAGTCCAAAAACCTAAAAACTCGCATAAAACAAAACTGTGTGTTTTAATAAAAACTAGAATTTGCAAACTTCGCCGTGGCAATGAATTCCCGAGAGCTTTCGCCATGGCGAACTATTTTAAGCAATTCTAAAATTACGAAATTGCCCTCCGCTTGCTTTTGGGTCCAAAAACTCAATTCTGCTCTTTATTTGCTCAAAGTGCATGCTTCAGCTTGAAACATAAAACATATGAAATTAAGTTGTAATTCAGGCAAAAACAACATAAGAAGTATCTAAAATCCAGCCAAAAAGCCTAGATAAAATAGTATAATCCTAGGATTATCAAATACCCCCAAACTTAAGACATGCTCGTCCCCGAGCATCGGGTACAAAATACGATAGAAAAACACTAACAAACAAAACACAAAACCACAAAATTGAAAATGAAATGAGAAAAATTAGACTCAAACTCAAACACAAAGAACTGCCTAGAATTTATACAAGTCTCAAAAATTGTTGAAACATTATTACTAGAAAATGCTTAACACTCCAAGAAGTTATAAATTGAATTGACTATTTTCTCTATCGGCCTCCTGAGTAGGTAATCCCCACTTCAGTCTGCCTTCCAACTTCCCGAATTATTTTATGTAGAAATGTAAAGTTTATCAAATGGTGGTAGACTCCATAAGCCTAAGTATCGAACTATTCTCCACTAATGGGGTTAGACATCACTAAGGTTCAAAAGGTCTTTACAGGCTTGTAACGTTAGGCTCGGTTAGTGGGCTCCAAAGAAAAGGAAAAGAATAACAAAGCAAGAGAACTCGGTTTCCTTTAAGTAAACACTAAGAACAACATCAATTTCCACTTTCTTTCTCAACCACCGCTCAAGGTGTCAACCCTTTTATAAGCCTCAACACGTGCAATTCTTATTTTTGATTCTGAGATGAAACTCTCAAATTTCTTTTCTTTTTTTTTTTTTTTTTAAGAAGCAACAATATATTGAGGTCACCCTTATTCTTGCCCTTTTTGTGACCCCCAAACTTATTATTTTGGTTCATCAACATGTCACACAACTCTCCAAGTTCTTTTATGTTTGCATTAGGTTTAGAATTCTCTTAAAGGTCGTGATACATGTTTAGGGTGAAGTGTTTGGGCAATTTTTGGTTGCACAAGAAGAATAGGACAATGATTAAATCATAAGGCTCAATTGGGTGACTAGGGAAAAAAATTTCATGGTTGGTTGGAAAGGCTCAAACGTTCCAAAAAACTGCCTAAATCACTTCCTCAATAATGTCTATTCCTAGAATTTCGCCTCAAGCACTTCTCAACTAGGTTCTAGAGTCCACCAAAATTATCAAGACTTCACCTAACCACATAAAATGTTTCTAAGCATACCAGATAAATGAAAATGGTGGTTGAACCACTCAAGAAACCTCTAGAAAGGTAAAATTCATCAACCAACCTAAACTTGAAGCAATGCTTAACATTTTCCATAAATAAAATCTCAACAATCCTATTCTCATCATAGACTTATGCAATTCATCATAGGCACAACAATCCAAAACATAAAAACAACTAAACACAAACAAAATTTCAAATTTTCCTACCCCCAAACTAAAAATGACATTATCCCCAATGTCACATCATGCATATCCCAGGAATGGAAAAACAGAATGAAAAAGGTATGAGATAGTTCCCTGATTAATCCGTGAAGTCTGATTTCCATTCAACAACATGCACACCCATTCCTTGGCTTCCTCATCATAATCATCTGTAAAACAAATTCAATTCTATGGTGTCCATTGTGTTAGAAGTTTCCACTAACTAATATGAAAATATTACAATCTAATCTCACCCTCACAACTAACTAGAAAATTTAACAACAATTAACAATCTAAAAAAAAAAAATAATAAGTTCCAATGTACAAAACAAGAAAAGCAATAACAAATGAAAACATAAACTACAAAAACAAGTGCTCAGGTTTCATTCTTCGTCTTCCTCCTCGCCTTCGGTGTCATCATCTTCTTCCTCGAAATCATATTCTTCCTTTTCTTGCTAGTCTTCCCATTGGAAGTTCGAAACATCAACGCCCAGATTGGTGCAACAACTGTGTTGCATATCATACAACATTCGGGTCTGCTTTACTATCCAATCTTGACGTCGTTCCATCCGGTTCACCTTGTCTAAAATTTCTTGTAGCAGCTCCTTTGTCGTGGATGTTGAACTGGATGTTGCGACAGCTTTTGTGGTTCTTTTTCTTTTTGTCCCGGAGCTAGGTCCTTCTCTGGGAGGATGCTCAAGTAGCTTGTGATAGTAGTTGGTGTCGAGGGGTAGGGCAAGATGAATAAGTGGTTCATCATCTGCCTTCTTGACTCCCACTCGAGTGCACAACTCAATGATGAGATGTGGGAAGGCGAAGCTCCCTCGCCTTGGTTTGGTTGCATGTCGTATACTTGCCATGATAATATTCCCCACATCCATTTTCTTTCCAGTGACAATGGAATAAAGCAACACTACCCGATCAAAAGCCACTGTACTAGAATACGTCTCCGGAACCATCCTCGCACACACAAAATACTGCTATAATCTAGCCATAGGAATCAAATTCGTTCCCTTAATGCTCTTTCTCCCCTTCTTTGAAATCTCACAAGAGGTAGCCGGCTTTGCTATGACCTTAAGATTCTCCTCCTCCTTAAACTGCCTCTTTCTAAATTCCTAGTACTCATCACAGTCAATTGGAGTCAGTTTGTAGAAATCATTGATAACCTTTGCATCGATTGGTTTTAGGAAACGACCCAGTTGCGCAGCGGAAAAACAAAAATTTTACAACAATGGATCATTCCTTAGAACCCAAAATCAAGGTACATAAATTACAGTTTATATATAACAAGAATCTGCAGAAAAATAAAACTAGAGTTTTAGATCCATACCCACGTTGGAGGCTCCTCCAATATTATCTCTGAACGTGTTTGCTACCGATCCAAGTGTAAGATCGAACCCACGAAGTCCACACGAAGACAATCACAAGGAACTAAGGAGGGATTTGCTAGATCCTCCTTAGCCTTAAGAAATCAAGAAGAAGAAAAAGAAATATTTGATTTTTCAATCAAATAGTGAAAGTGGCGTGGGAGAGTGTGTATGGGCTGCTGTGTGTTTTCCTTTTTTTAATCTAAAAAATTCATCTTAAAATCACACACACACTTTTCTTTTATATGCAAACTAAGTTGCCCTATTCCCATATAGAATAGGCTTGGGCTCCAACCCAAACACCCCATGTTACCAAACACTCCCAATTAGATATTTTATTTATTTCATCATTATCTCAATTAAAATCAATTAATAATTAATTAACATTTAACAATAATGATGATTTAATTAAATATGTGCGAACACATATTTAAACGTAATTTCACTTATTTAATTTTTCTAACAAATTAAATAAAGGCTACGACCCCAGCAAATTTAATTGCACTGTGAAATTACCAAAACAGCCTTTCACCCCTCTATAAACCAAGAACATATCCTTAGTCCTCTTCAGGTACTTAAGAATGTTCTTGACAGCCATCCAGTGATGCTCACCTGGATCCGATTGACATCTACTACAAGTGCTCAAAGCACACGAGACATCAATCTGAGTACATAGCATAACATACATGATGGATCCAATTGCTGATGCATATGGGATCCTCTTCATCCTATCTCTCTCATCTTGTGTTCTAGGACACAATTCCTTAGAGAGATAAACACCATGTGACATTGGAAGAAATCCTTTCGGATTCTTCCAGTGAATTTTCAGTACTTGTCAATATATGCACTTTGACTTAGACCAAGCAAAACCTACACGATCTATCACGATAGATCTTTATACCAAGGATGTAGGCTACTTCCCTAAGTCCTTCATGGAGAAGCACTTGGATAACCAAGTCTTTATCGACTGCAAGTTCGGTATATTCATTCTCGATCAGAAGTATGTCATCGACATACAACACTAGGAATGCTACTGCACTCCCACCCACTTTGTAAACACAGGGTCATCTTTGTTCTTGATAAAACCGAATTCTTTTACGGCTTCATCAAAACGAATGTTCCAGTCCTTGAAGTTGCTGAGTCCATAAATGGATCTCTGTAACTTACATACCTTATTAGCTTAACTATCAAGAACGAAACCATCAGGTGTGTCATATACACATCCTCCAAGGTTTCCGTTCAGGAAAGCAGTTTTGACATCCATTTGCCAATCTCATAGTCATGATAGCAGCAATTGCAAGCATAATCCAGATGGATTAATCATGGCAACCGGCGAAAAGGTTTCTTCATAGTCAATGCCATGAATTTGTTTAAAACCTTTGGCAACCAGCCATGCTTTATAAGTGTTAGTAAACGGTCGTATACGCAGCGGAAACAAAAATAATATAACCAGGGATCGTTTACCTGAGCCAAGATCAAGGGTATGATTTACAATTTATATTAAATAAATCTGCATAAATATTCAACATGAGTTTAAGAAACAAACGCACGTTGGAGGCTCTCCAAATTTGTCGACGAATGTTTTGCTAACGATCCAAGTGTAGGATCGAACCTGTGTAGTCCACACGAGACAATCTTAAAAGAACCAAAGAGGGATTTGCTAGATCCTCTTTGGCTTCAAGATTAAGAAGAAAACAAAATCAATTGAATTGATTTCAGGCTCAAAAGTGTTACTGCCGTGGGAGTGCTTTTCCAAAAGGGGTTGTGTGTTTTGTTTTCAAAAGAAAAACCTTATTTAAAAAATCACACAGTTTTCCTTTTATATTTAAAAACAATTTGCCCTAATCCCATACGGAATAGGCTTGGGCTCCAACCCAAACACCCCATGTTGCCAAACACTCCAATTTGATTTATTTTATTTCCATCCTTATCTCAATTAAAATCAATAAATATAATATTTTAAATATATATTAACATTTAACAATAATGATAATATATTTAAATATGTGCGAACACATATTTAAACGAATCACTTATTAATTTTTCTAACAAATTAAATAAAGGCTACGACCTCAGCAAATTTAATTGCACTGTGAAATTACCAAAATACCCTTTCGCCTTAAAAGACGAAAACACCCTCTTTCTTCTTGCATCTTAAATTGTCTATGTGTGTGACCCATAGGCTCCTCATCATCGGCAGTGTATAGTATCGCAATTAACACCAATTAATCGTCTCACTAATTCACAGACCAAGATTGGCCCCTAGCAAGGCATCATGGCCACCCGATAGATTCGGATTCAGCAAAGTAGCTACCTGTCAACGATATGGTTACCGTGCAATCGATCCCATCCTACGTTATCTCGACGAGACGAAGACATAGAAATAGTGTGCAACCTTCGGTTACTCTCGATATTATTTATTCAGTTTCTGGACTAATGACCCGTATTATAACTGGATAGAGCAACAACTCAAACCCACTGTGGCCACAGTTTTAGTGTCATTGCCATATATTGAATTGCGCGGGTGAGAAATTCTCCCGTACCGGGAGTGATAAATCCTCTGTCAATCCACCCTAGTCTTGATACACTCCTTGATGCAGCCAATCACCACCGTATTGACAACTCTGAGAAGAACCGCGTTAGGCTAGTGTCAAACTACACCAATCGGTGCACAAAGCGCTCCGGTGATCTCAAGTCTAAGGATCACATGCACCACCATTCGTTAGAGGATTTGTTCCATAGACATGGGTTACCGTCCATATGGAATCCTCGGTGGGTCGTCAGTGAACTTGCTGTGGTGTATCGCCTACAACAAACACCCATGTGTTGCACCAGGTTGTCACCAAACAACCTTGACAAGTGAGATCAGTCACTGCCTTTCGACAGGGTCGTTCAACACTATGATAGCCTTACCTTTATCTGTGCCCTTAGTTCAGAATAATACTAGGGCTACGGACGTTTCTAGAATGGCCACCATATGTGCTCATAGGGTTCTCACTATCAAGATTTGAAACACTTGATACCCTCGTCACGGCTCTACCATTCTAAGGACATATATCAATACATATTGCAAAAATGATTTACGCGATATAGAATAAAATGCATTTTATTGATTAATGAACATTATTACAAAGAGTCAATCTACATAATTGATTGGCTCTAGGGCATCACTCTAACAATAAGTATGCACGTTGCCATCCATGTCAGGATTCTTCTTGAAGACCCATTTACACCCTATGGGTTTACCTTCAGGTGGTTCCACCAGAGACCACACTTGGTTCTGGTACATGGAGTCCATCTCAGATTTCATGGCTTCAAGCCATTAACGAAATATGGATCCGATATAGTGTCTTCGTAGGTTCTGGGTTCATCGTCTTAGTAGACTAGTACGTCACCATGTTGAGTCACGAGATAACCATATCTCTCGGGCTCATGGCGTACTCTCCCCGATCTATGTAGCTCATGTGCTACCTGAGGTGGTTCACTTTGATCCACAAGTTGTGGAGTAACCTCCTCATGATGCTCAACCACTTCTATGGCACATATCCCGTCCTTTGTCTAGTATATCTTGTGGTTCTAGAACTTCATCGAGTTTTACCTTTCTCCCACTAGTACTTCTTAGAAAATATTCCTTTTAGGAAGAACAGCAGATCAAGCAACAAAAATTTTGTGCTCTTTTGGGTGGTTAGAAGTAGTATCCTTTGGTCTCTTTGGATACCCACAAATATACATTTACAGGATTTTGGGCCCAGCTTGTTCGAAGTCAATTTCTAACATAAGCTTCGCAACCCCAAATCCTAGATAAGACAGTTGGGCTTCTGCCCACCCAAGCTCATATATAGTTTTATCTATAGACTTTGACGGCACACGGTTCAAAAAGTGGTCGCAGTCTCTAGGGCATAACCCCAGAACGATGCAGGTAAATCACTAAAACTCATCATAGACCTAAACCATGTCGAGTAAGGTCTTATTCCTCATTTCTGAACACTCCATTATGTTGGGGTGTATAAGGAGGGTGAGTTTGATACTATCCCACATTCTTTAGGTACTCTGAAACCCTGAGATTAAGTATTCACCTCCTCGATCGACCGAAGAGCTTTAATACTTTTGCCCAACATATTATATACTTCATTTCTGAATTCCTTGAATTTATCAAAGGCTTCAGATTTATGTCTCATAAGGTAAACATACCATATTACTGAAATCATCAATAAATGTGATGAAGTATGAATATCCACCTCTGTCTTCAACTGTTAGTGGACCACATACATCACTATCCATGCCTAACAGTCCGTAGCCCTTTCACTTGTCTGTGAAAAGAGACTGGTTATCGCCTAACAGGCATGACTCACATACCTCAAATGACTGGAAGTCAAAAGGGGCCAAAACCCATCCCTTTGAGGTTTTGCAATGCGAGTCTTATTAACATGACACAATCTATAGTGCCAGAGATATGTCTGGTTTGATCGCTATTAGCTTTTTGGTTTCAACATTGAGAATATCTTTATTGTTTAAATCAAGAACATACAATCCATTATATAACCTTGCAATTCCATATAGATACCATTCAAACTAAAGGACAATATCCATGATATCTCAAAATGATACCCATATTATCCAAAACGGATACTGAAATAATATTTAGAATAGAAGGTACGTAATAAGTCATGCAGTTTCACACATAAGGCCGTAGGCAAAGATAAACATAGTCCCTACAGCAATGCAGCCACATGTGCTCTATTTCCAATCGTAGGTCACTCTCCCTTGGCGAGCACTCTACTATGCCTTAGTCCCTACACATCAATACAAATGTAAGTACCACATCCTGTGTCAAGACCCAAGATGTTGAGGGAGAGAAATTAATCTCAATCATAAAGATACCTGAAGTCGTAGCCTCTGTCTTCTTCTTGCTTGCGAGGAAAGCCTTGCAGTGTTTCCTTAGTGGCCAGGCTTGCCACAAAAGAAGCAGATACCTTGCCCTCCTATGCCACTCTCAGGACCAAGAGCCACCTGTCCTTTGGGCTTGGGTTTGGGTTTGGCTTGGCCTTACCCTTACCCTTACCCTTACCTTACTTACTGGCATCAACCAATAAAACAAGTTTGGACTTTTTCAAGTCCTACTCTGCAGTCCTCAGATGTTCAGAGTTCTAACAGGGTTTTCTCTATCGTGTTCATATTGAAATTCATTATGAACGGAGCTAAGAGTCAGGCAAGGATTGTAGAATTAAATCCATTTGAATTCTGCATCCAAGCTACATCCCAAAGTCTAAGCCTCTCTATGTGCTCGACATCTTGAGCACATGAGGACCAATTGGGCTCCCTCAGTCAGACAACTCCCAAACAGTGCTTCGACACTTGTACCTCTCATGTCAAGCATTTGTTTCGTAAAGCTCCTTGAGGTGTGGAATAATGGAAGAAGCATCCATATTCTCATGCTGCTTTGTGCATAGGTGTCATCGATGCTAAGATCAGCATTGAATGCTATCAGCATCATCAAGGAACTTTTGATAAGTATCTTACTTCCTGAGTGGCATCAAGATCAAGATCAAGCTCAGCCATGTATGGCTTTTCAAGGATATACAATTTTTTTTCTGACTTAAGTATAATCGATTACGATACTAGTCAGAGAAATGGATCCATCCAACGTTTTCTTTTCTCGATTATCGGTCGCCGGTTCATAATGCTCATTTTGGTGAATTACAATTGTAGAAAATATAAAGTTATATAAAGTTCATTATTTTTAATAGGTCTTTTATAAACGATGCTCCCACTATTTTACTCAAGTCAATAGCCCTCACTATTAACTCGGGAAAGCCTGTTGACTTTCTAGTGGACTGGATCCATCCTTCATTTCAAACCCTCGCTTTGGCAAACAAGCCAAATGAGTTGATTAGGAAGGCCAACAAACTTAATCCACATCAGTGATAGCTCCTACTATCAACCTCAAATGTGAAAAGCCCAACAAGCCAACACACAATCAATGTCTCCAACCATTTTTCAAGTGTGATTCTCAGTATCAGTAGAGTGGAACACTACATGTCACCACGCACACACAATATGTGTACGCTCTACTATGCCTATGACGCGTTTATCAACCTTCGCTTTGGTGAACAAGCAAAACCGTCATTTTAAGTCGACCCATCACATTAAGGAAAAACTCCAATGCATTTTAACCTCCCATGGTAGAAGTGTACCCTTCGCTTTGGCGAACAAGGTTTCGAGAACAGTGGTTTGATTAAAACCATGGTGATGGAAGGCTTATGTGACTTAATATACTTTAGTTGAGGGGTTTGTTATTTAATGTCTCATCGATTATTATTTGTTAGAATGACATTGTTTGGCATGTTATTCAACATTCACTTCATGCATCTAAACAAAAATTTAAACGTGCCGGTACATGGCCCAACTAAAACCGATTTCCTTGAGCCTAGAGGAATCGGTGGGTCACCTAGGGGTCCTGTAATAAACACTCGAGTCTTCAGTATGATCGTTTCTTCCTGATCGTCTCTTCAAGTACTACATAAGCATCATTCTAAATTTACAATAAATATTCTAACTAATTTTACATAACAAATTTAGAAAACTCGATTTACATTCGAGGGGAATAAGATGAGAAAAGATGTACATCGAGAAGAGGAGAGAAGGCAGGACACGCAGGCCCTATTTAATATTACAACCATACATACCTAAAATAATTTACAACATTCACCATAGGTCTAAGGCTCATGACGGGCACCATGCAATATACAAGCAAGTACAAAGCATACATTTAAAAAACAATTAATTTTTTTTAATCGGGTGGGTTATAATTAATTACCCCCTTAATTGTGCAGAATGTTCTTGGCTTTACAGGTTATTAAAAATTGTGATTGGTCCCTTCGTAAAAAATACAGAATTGGGAAAGCTACAGACTTCGCACGACGAAGAGTTCCAAAATGTACTTCGCCGCGGCGAACCTGGAAATCCCCAAATCACAAGTTTGCGTTTTTTTTTTTTTTTTTTTGCAGTTTTGTGCAATAACACGAATCCAAATCAAATCGAACGCAACACGTTCAACCAGGATATTAACCAACCAATATAACATTCATCAACACATTATTAAATCAATTTATCAATTGATTCATTCAATCAACAGTAGATTTACAGATTTTTCAGATTTAACAAAAACTAGGTTTTTCGTGGCAGATTCATCAAGGCAACATGTATCAACAAATACATGTAATCAACCATTCATAAAACAATAAAATCTAGTACCCTAGGCTCTAATACCACTGTAGAAACGACAGTTGCGCAGTGGAAAAACAAAAAATTTACAACAATGGACGTTCCTTAGAACCCAAAATCAGGGCACAGAAATTACAGTTTATATATAACAAGAATCTGCAGAAAAATAAAATAGAGTTTTAGATCCATACCCACATTGGAGGCTCCTCCAATATTTGTCTCTAAACGTGTTTGCTACCGATCCAAGTGTAGGATCAAACCCACGAAGTCCACACGAAGACAATCACAAGGAACTAAGGAGAGATTTGCTAGATCCTCCTTAGCCTAAGAAATCAAGAGAAAGAAAAAGAATATTTGATTTTTCAATCAAACAGTGAAATGGCGTGGGAGAGTGTGTATGGGCTGCTGTGTGTTTTCCTTTTTTTAATCTAAAAAATTCATCTTAAAATCACACACTTTTCTTTTATAGGCAAACTAAGTGCCCTATTCATATGGAATAGGCTTGGGCTCCAACTCAAACACCCCATGTTACCAAACAATCCCAATTAGATATTTTATTTATTTCATCATTATCTCAATTAAAATCACTTAATATTTAATAACATTTAACAATAATGATGATTTAATTAAATATGTGCGAACACAATTAAACGTAATTTCACTTATTTAATTTTTCAACAATTAAATAAAGGCTACGACCCTAGCAAATTTAATTGACATGTGAAATTACCAAAATACCTTCGCCCAAAAAGACGAAAACGCCCTTCTTTCTTCCTGGGTCTTAAATTATCTTCTATGTGTGTGACCCATAGGCTCCTCATCATACTGGCAGTGTATAGTATCGCGATAACACCAATTAATCGTCTCACTATACACAGACCAAGATTGGCCCCTAGCAAGGCATCATAATCACCCGATAGATTCGGATTCAGCAAAAGTAGCTACCTGTCAATGATGGTATCGTACAATTCGATCCTTTCATCATACGTTTATCTATAAGACGAAGGCATAGAAATAGTGTCAACCTCCGGTTACTCTCGATATTATGTATTCAGTTTCTGGACCAATGACCTGGATATAAACCAGATAGAGCAACACTCAATCCCACTGTGGCCACAGTTTTAGTGTCATTGCCATATACTGAATTGCGCTGTGAGATAACTTCTCCCGTACCCGGGAGTGATGAATCCTCTATCAATCCACCATAGTCTTGATACACTCCTTGATGCAGCCAATCACCACCGTATTGATAGCTCTGAATAAGAACTGCATTAGGCTAGTGTCAAACTGTACCAATCAGTGCACAAGGCGCTCCGATGATCTCAAGTCTAAGGATCACATGCACTACCATTCGTTAGAGGATTTGTTCCATAGAACTGGGGTTACCATCCATATGGAATCCTCTAGTGGGTCAGTCTAGTGAACTTGTTGCGGTATATCCGCCTACAACAAGCACCCATGTGTTGCACCAGGTTGTCACCAAACAACCATGAGATTAGTCACTACTTCTCGACAGGGTCGTTCAACACTATGATAGTCTTACCGTATTATCTATGCCTTTACTTCAGAATAATATTAGGGCTACGGACGTTTCTAGAATGGCCACCATATGTGCTCATAGGGTTCTCACTATCAAGATTTGAAACACTTGATACCCTCGTCACGGTGATACCATTCTACGGACATATATCAATACATATTGCAATAATAATGATTTACACGATATAGAATAGAATGCCTTTTATTGATTAATGGACATTATTACAAAGAGTCAATTCTACAATAATTGGTTGGCTCTAGGGCATCTACTGTAACAGTTGGCACATCAACACCTCTCACATAAACATCCCCGGGATCACACTCAAGGAAGTTGGCATAGAATTCTCTCACTGTTGGCTCTATGACTAGATGTTCGGGTTCACACATGAGATATCCCAATTTCTCCCTTGGTTCTAGTCTTCTCTATGGATTGTGGTCAATCCTCTCTCGAAAATAAACCCTTTGTCTTTTCTTTTGATTGCGCTTTCATAACACTGTGGGGCCTTCTCATTCACAAAACTATAATCGACTTGTTTTCCTTTACCCCTAGATGCCATTTTGAGCGGCATTTTGGTTTTCAACAGTGAACACTCAAATCTACCCCCAAACTAAATTTTCAACCCGACAATTCAACGCTAAAGTACTCTTGCTACTAACCACAATCACTCCTAAATGCACACCAAAGTTTCAAAAATTTCACCTACACCCTCAAATTTACCATCCTTCCAAACATAATCAAAACACTTCCATCGAAAACCCAACTTCCTCAACACAACACAAATCAAACTCCACACTTCTCAACTACAAATCAAACCACAAACTTCACCAAAATTCACAACTCAACACATTCAATCAATTTCTCAAATTCAAAACACTAACAAACAAAATTGATCAAATTAAAGGCTGGAGAACTTGAAATCTTACCAATCCCATGATAATGCACCACCAATCTCAACAATTTCGGCCCAAATTGCAAGATCCTCAATTTTTGAAAACCTAGGTTTTCCAAAATTTTCTTCTAAATTTCGCAAAAATCCTTGACAAAGTGAGTTGATTTAGTGTTTGTGATTGTTAAGGAGTGGAGTATAGGGACGGGAATTCACTGGAGAATCTCTGGATTGAAGGGGGGAGTGTTTGGCTCTTGGGTGTGTTTTGAAACTTTTCGCGAAAATGAAAAGTCACTGTGAGTATTTATAGAAAATAGACTTCGCCACGGCGAAGTTCTTCGTTCAATTTGCAAAACCTAGTCGATGCCGCGGTGAAGAAAATGTCTCGCCACAGTGAAAAATTCCAGTATAAATAGCACCGCGGTGAAGAATGAACTTCGTCACGGCGAAATTTCCTTAGCTCATTTCCGCAATACCATTTATGCCGCGGCGAAAAAAAATTCTCGCCGCGGCTAAAAATTCCAACGAATACTTCGCCACGATGAAGTCTGGAACTTTTTGAATCCAATTTTGTGCAAAGTGTACATTGCCGTGGCGAAAACTGTAAATTTCCACTTTTTCGCCATAATTAGATCATTCACCTGAAACACCAAAGACAAACAAAATTAAATTTATTCTAAATCATAAAACAACTAAACAAATTCAAAATAACAACAAACAACTAAGAACACTTTGGTTGCCTCCCAAGAAGCACTTGTTTATAGTCAGAAGCTCAACTTTCTCAAGTCATCATTCCGGGATGTTGAGTTTGACGGGTAGTGACTTGCAACTCATCGCCTCATCAATGTATGGCTTCAACCGTTGTCCATTGACCTTAATCCCCTTTTCTTCATGTGAAATCTCCATAGCTCTGTATGGGTAGACTTCGGTAACTATGAAGGGTCCGGACCATCTAGACTTAAGTTTTCCAAGAAAAAGCCTAAGTCTAGAATTGTACAATAAAACTTTCTGACCCACTTCAAAGTTCTTCTTTGTGATATGATTATCATGCCACATCTTGGTCTTTCCTTTGTAAATCCGGGCATTCTCATATGCTTCATGACGAAACTTATCAAGTTCATTCAATTTCAGCATCCTTTCCTCCCCAGCAGCTTGTAAATTCATGTTTAGCTGCTTGACTATCCAATATGCCTTATGCTTAAGTTCCACCAGCAAGTGACATGCCTTCCCATATACCAACAGAACGGAGACATACCAATTAGAGTCTTGAATGCAATGCGGTATGCCCATAATGCATCATCCAACTTCCAAGACCAATCCTTCCTGGACGCATTAATTGACTTCTCTAAAATTCTTTTTAGTTCTCTGTTCAACAGTTCCACTTACCCGCTGGTCTGAGGATGGTATGGTGTGGCCACTCTATGTTTCACTCCATATTTTCCCAGAAAAGCATCAAATTGCCTATTGCAAAAATGCGATCCTCCATCACTGATGATTACCCGTGGCACTCCAAATCTTGAGAAAATGTTCTTCCTCACAAAATTAACCACCACCCTGGCATCATTGGATGGTAATGCAACTGCTTCCACCCATTTTGACACATAGTCCAAGCCACCAAGATGTACATATTGCCAAAAGAATTTGGGAAAGAACCCATGAAGTCAATTCCCCACACATCAAACAATTCAACAACTAAAATGTTATTCAACGACATCTCATCTCTCCTTGAAATATTGCCACTCCGTTGACATTGATCACATTCTTGAACTACCCGAAAAGCATCCTTGAATAGGGTTGGCCAATAAAATCCAGATTGAAGAACCTTGGCCGCTGTTCTAGTTCCTCCAAAATGACCACCCACTTCCTTCTCATGGCAATGCCTTAAAATGCTCTCCATCACTTCTTTCAGGACACACCTACTTATCATCTGATCTGCACAGTGTTTATACAGAAATGGTTCTTCCCAGAAATAAAACTTCAAGTCAAAGAAAAACTTCCTCTTCTACTAGAAAGTCATGCCATTTGGGAGCACTCTCGATGATAAATAATTTGTAATATCTGCATGCCAAGGTGCTTCTTCAATTCTCATCAATTTCTCATTCGGGAAGGTCTCCTTGATTTGAGTTTCCTCTTCACTTCCCATGTTTAGTCGTTCAATTCTTGATAGATGATCTGCCACTACATTTTCTGACCCCTTTTTGTCTCGGATTTCCAATTCAAACTCTTGCAATAGTAGGATCCATCTTATCAGCCATGGTTTTGCTTCTTGCTTTGCCAATAGCTGCTTGAGTGCTAAATGATCCGTGTAGACTATCACCTTAGCACCTAGCAAATAAGAACGAAATTTGTCAAATGCAAACACAATGGCTAACAACTCTTTTTCAGTAGTGGTGTAATTCAACTGTGCATCAGTTAGTGTCTTGCTAGCATACTGAATTACATGCAAAACTTTGTTCTTCCTTTGTCCCAAAACTACTCCTAATGTAAAATCACTAGCATCACACATCAATTCAAAAGGTAGTCCCCAATCGGGAACTGCAATAATGGGTGCAAATGCTAATAATTTCTTAAGAGTTTGAAAAGTATGCATGCATTCATCATCAAAATCAAAAGAGACATCTTTAATCAGCAAATTGCAAAGGGGTTTAGAGATTTTAGAGAAATCATTGATAAACCGTCTATAGAACCCCGCATGCCCCAAGAAACTCCGAACTGCCTTAATGTTTGCAAGTGGTGGTAGCTTCTCAATCACTTCTGTTTTGGCTCGATCCACTTCGATGCCATCCTTTGAAATTCGGTGACCGAGTACAATTCCTTCCTAAACCATGAAATGACATTTCTCCTAGTTGAGCACCAAATTTGTATATTGACAACGCTACAAAACAAATGAGAGATTAGATAAGCAGTTATCAAAAGAAGAACCGAAAACAAAGAAGTCATCCATGAAGACTTCTATGAACTGTTCCACCATGTCACCAAAAACTGACATTATGCATCGCTGGAATGTGGCCGGTGCATTGCACAACCTAAAAGGCATCCTTCTATACGCAAAGGTGCCATAAGGACAAGTGAATGTCATCTTCTTTTGATCTTCAAGAGCAATGGCAATCTAATTATAACCTGAAAAACCATCCAAGAAACAATAATAAGCATGGCCTACCAATCTTTCCAACATTTGATTGATGAAGGGAAGTGGAAAATGATCCTTCCTTGTCGCTTCATTCAGTTTCCTGTAATCAATGCACACCCTCCAACCTGTGACTGTCCTAGTTGGTATCAATTCATTGCTATCATTCTTGATCACCGTGATACCTCCTTTCTTTGGAACCACTTGCACCGGGCTCACCCATGGACTATCTAAAATATGATAGATTATGCCTGCATCTAAAAGTTTCACCACTTCCTTTCTCACCACTTCCTTCATAGAAAGATTCAATCTCTGTTGTGGTTGCACTTTAGGCTTGACATCATCTTCCATGAGTATCTTGTGCATACAAAAAGATGGCGAGATACCCCTAATGTCCGATATGGTCTATCCAATTGCTGATTTATGCTCCCTTAACACCCGAATCAACCGCTCTTCCTCTAATTTACTCAGCCCTGCATTAATGATCACCGAAAAAGTTTCTGATTCACCAAGATACACATATTTGAGGTGAGAAGGTAAAGGCTTCAGTTCAAGTTTTGGAGGTTCTTCCTTTCTTCCCTTTTCCTTCTCCTTTTCAATGTCAAATTCTTCAAATTCTAGATCTTGACTTGTGGTTATCGGCTGAAGTGCTTCCAAAAGTCTAGCACACTCATTCTTTGTTGGCTCATCTACCTCTATTATTTTTTATTGGGCAATGCAAGCTTCTAAAGGTAGTTGAGGGGTGTTCTCTTCAATAGCATCTGCTACCAACCTGCCCACCAAGTCCACATTAAAACATGAATCAGACTCTGATGGAAATTTCATGGCCTCAAAAACATTGAATGTCACTGTTTCATCTTGAACCCTTAACAACAATTTTCCTTCTTGCACATCAATTAGGGCTCTTCCGGTGGCAAGAAATGGTCTCCCCAAGATGAGAGGCATTTCCATGTCCTCTTCCATATCCAAGACGACGAAATCCGCTAGAAAGATGACTTTGTCCACCTTGACCAATACATCTTCCACTATGCCGCTCGGATGCTTGATGGATCTATCTGCAAGCTGTTAAGAAATGGTCGTTGGCTTCACTTCTCCAATCCCTAGTCTCCTGAAAACAAAAAAAGGCATTAGGTTTATGTTTACACCTAGATCACATAAAACTAGAACAAAAGTAATATCTCCTATAACACAAGGGATAGTGAAACTCCCTGGATCTTTGAGTTTCGGTGGTAGCTTCTTCTATAGAATGGCACTACACTCCTCGTAAGCATTATTGTTTCCTCCTCTCCAACTTCCTTTTGTTCAACAGAATTTCCTTGAGGAATTTTGTGTAGCTCGACATCTGTTGCAAGGCATCTGCAAAAGGAATGTTAATATGTAGTTTTTTAAATATTTCAATGAATTTTGTAAACTGCTTATCCTCATTTTTCTTTTTGAGCCTCTGAGGAAAAGGCACAGGAGGTGTGTGATGTGCCAACTCTGGTGGTATCTTGGGAAATGGCAATTTTTCTTTCTTTTGCTTTTGCCTCTCTTCCCTCTTTGGTTCATCTTCCCTTGGACTGGTTGGTTTCTCTTCAACAATGATCTCTTTGTCAACTTCTTCATTAGAATCTTCCTTACCTTTTGGTGGGGTTTCTTTTTTCCCTGTTTGTTCCACCTCTTCCAAGACTGTTCCACTCCGCAGTATTATTGCATTCGCTTGTTCACGTGGATTTTTCACTGTGTTGCTTGGTAGGGAACCTTGTGGTCGCTCATTCAATTTTTCTGCTATTTGCCCACCTGTACCTCCAAGTTCCGAATGGATGCCCTTTGGTTTCTGAAATTTGCCCTAGTCTCACTCATGAAACCTGTGGTCTCTTGAATGAATTTCCCAAACATATCCTCCAATTTTGACAATCTTTGCTCCCCTGGTTGATTATTCACCCCCACTTGATTGTTTGGCATCGTTCTTTGGTTCCATTGGTTATTATGCTGATTCTACTGGTTCTGATTGCCCCAAGACAAGTTTGGATGATTCCTCTAACCAGGATTATACGTGTTGGAATAAGGATTGTTCTATTGTCTTTGATTTCCTGCCAAGTAGTTGACTTGTTCTAATGATGATGAAGCTGAAGCAAAAGTGTTTCCCACTTGACATTCATTGCTCATGTGGTTACCCGCACAAAAATCACAAGTTAATTGAGGTGCTTGAATAGAATTCACTTGCATACCTCCCAATTGCTTCTGAAGTGCTGTAAGTTGGGCTAAAATGGTCGTGTATGCATCAACTTCATGAAGACCCATAGATTTCTTCGATTGCATCCTCTCATTCGGTCTTTGATAGTTGTTACTTGCCAGAACTTCAAGTAACTCATAAGCTTCTTCAGGTGTCTTATTTTGCAATGCTCCTCCCAATGCTGCATCCACCATCAGTTGCACATTAACCATCAACCCATTATAGAACGTTTGGACTTGCATCCAAACTGGCAAACCATGGTGTGGACACCTCCTCAGTAGTTCCTTGTATCTTTCTCAAGCCTCATATAGTGATTCAAACTCCTCCTGTAGAAACAATGTGATATCATTTCTCATCTTTGCAGATTTTGCTGGAGGAAAGAATTTGGTCAGGAACTTCTGTGCTAATTCATTCTAGGTTGTGATCGTTCCTGGTGGTAGTGCCATTAACCATCCCTTTGCTTTATCCCTTAATGAAAAAGGGAACAATCTCAATCTGAGGGCGTCATCTAACACTCCATTTGACTTGAAGGTATCACAGATCTCTAAAACGTTTGTAATGTGCAGATTTGGATCTTCCTTCAAATCTCCCTTAAATTGTACCGACTGTTGGATCATCTGGATGATTGTCGGCTTTATTTCGAAGTTGTTAGCTTGTACTGCTGGTCTAGTTATACTTGAACCACTGCCATCAACCGTGGGAACTGAGAATTCCCTCAATGTTCTATTTTTTGCCATCTCAACAACTATCGCCTCTCGTTCTCTTCTCTCTCTGTTAAGTCTTCTTGTGGTTCTTTCAATCTCTGGATCAATAGGAACCACTGGCTGACGTCTAGCTCTTCGTATAAACTACACAGGAAGAGAGAAAGTGTGAGATCACAAGCTAACAGAAAAGAACAACAAAAATTAAACTATAAAACAATTAAAACAAAAATTAAACTCCAATCTAGCTAACACAAGAAAAGTTCAATGTTAACACAAAATCAATCCCCAACAACGACGCCAAAAACTTGATGCATTGTAACTACAACATGCAATGTATAGCAAGTGCACTAGTCACAAAAAGTAATAAAGTGACAAGTAAAGTATCGTTCCCACGAGGATTGTTTGTTAAGCACTGAATTTCCTAATTGTTTGACAAGTTGGATAAAACGAAAAAATGTTAGATTTGCGGGAGAATTTTAAGCTAAAGTGAAAACAAAATTTACTACTAACTTAAAAACTAATTAATGACAGTAAAACTAATTCAAGAGAAAATATCAATTAAAGCAAACGGTTAGGGTTTTGACTTCACTAGGATTTAATAAAATAATCTACGAATTATGCTACTTCTACACTCACATGCACAGATTATAAATCGAACTCCCTACTGTGTAAAACATACCTTCTTAGGCTATGTTTTCCTACTTTTCCCTATTAAGCTTCCGCACCCAACAAATTGAAGATTAATAGATCCAAGTTCGTTAAACTAATGGAATCCTAAATTGATTTCATTGATTCTCAAACCTATCTCTAGGGTTCAATACAACAATGGCAATTACCCTAAGAAGTTCATACATGATTCATTTCTCAATCTCATAATGTTTAACAAATAAAATCAATAGAAATAAGAATAATCACACAATCCATGCAATAGAATGTAAAAGCAACAATAATCTATTGATTAAACATAAAAATCCTAATTACATCAAAACCCTAACCCAAAGAGAGTTAGTTCATACTGAAATTAATACAAATAGAAATAAAAATAGTAAATAAAGCATTCAACATGTTAGAATCAAGAAAAGAGACAAAAATGTTCCCTATTTGATGAATCCAAAGAGTTAATCTCCAATCTTCTCCCGTTTTCTCCCAAAAATGTCGAACTCCCTTCTAAAATGGCTAAGTTTTTCTTATATAATCGGTCCAAAAACCTAAAAACTCACCTAAAACAAAACAGTGCGTTTTAATACAAACTGGAATTTGCAGACTTCGCCGCAACGAAGAATAAACTTTGCCGCGGCAACGAATTCACTAGAGCTTTCACCGCAGCGAACTATTCTGAACAATTCTAAAATTACAAAATTGCCCTCCGCTTGCTTTTGGGTCCAGAAACTTAATTCCGCTCTTTATTTGCTCAAAGTGCATGTTTCGGCCTGAAACATAAAACATATGAAATTAAGTTGTAATTTAGGCAAAAACGACATAAGAAGTATCTAAAATCCAGCCAAAAAGCCTAGATAAAATAGTATAATCCTAGGGTTATCAGCCACCAGTGCAAGCCAACAACTTTGAAATAAAGTCGAAAATCATCCAGATGATCCAACAGTCGGTACAATTTAAGGGAGATCTGAGGGAAGATCCAAATTCACGCATTGCAAACTTCTTGGAGATCTACGATACCTTCAAGTCAAATGGAGTGTCAGATGACGCCATTAGATTAAGATTATTTCCTTTTTCATTAAGGGATAAAGCAAAGGAATGGTTAATGGCACTACCAGTAGGAACAATCATAACTTGGAATGAATTGGCACAGAAGTTCCTAACTAAATACTTCCCTCCAGAAAAATCTGCAAAGATGAGAAATGATATCACATCATTTTTACGGGAAGAGACTGAATCACTTTATTGAAGCTTGGGAAAGATATAAGGAATTGCTGAGAAAGTGTCCACACCATGGTTTGCCAGTTTAGATGCAAGTCCAAACGTTCTACAATGGGTTGATGATAAATGTGCAAACGATGGTGGATGCAGCATCTGGAGGAGCATTGCAATACAAGACACTTGAAGAAGCTTATGAGTTACTTGAACTCCTGGCAAGTAACAACTATCAGAGACCCAATGAGAGAATGCAGTCAAAGAAGTCTATGGGTATTCATGAAGTTGATGCTTACACGGCCATTTCAGCCCAACTTACAGCACTTCAGAAGCAACTAGGAGGTATGCAAGTGAATTCTATTCAAACACCTCAACTGACATGTGATTTTTGTGCAGGTAACCATGCGAGCAATAAATGTTAAGTGGGGAACACCTTTGCTTTAGCTTCATCATCATCAGAACAAGTCAACTATTTGGTAGGGAATCAGAGACAATAGAACAATCATTTCTCCAACAAGTACAATCCTGGTTGGAGAAATCATCCAAACTTGTCTTGGGGCAATCAAAATCAGCAGAATAACCAATGGAATCAAAGAACAATGCCAAATAGTCAAGTGGGGGTGAATAATCAACCCGGGGATCACAGATTGTCAAAATTGGAAGATATGTTTGAGAAATTCATGCAAGAGACCACAAGTTTCATGAGTGAGACAAGGGCAACTTCATAAACCAATGGGTGTCCATTCGAAACTTGGAGGTACAAGTAGGGCAAATAGCCGAAAAGTTGAATGAGCGCCACAGGGTTCCCTACCAAACAACACAGTGATAAATCCACGAGAACAAGTGAATGTAATAACTTTAAGAAGTGGAATAGTCTTGGAAGAGGTTGAGCAAAAAAGGAAGGATGAGAACCCACCAAGTAAAGCGAAGGAAGAATCTGATGAAGAAATCATGGTTGAAGAGAAGCCAACAAGTTCCAGAGAAGAAGAACCGAAGAGGGAAGAGAGGCCAAGGCAAAAGAAAGAAAAATTGCCATTTCCTAAGATACCACCAGAGTTGGCACATCACACCTCTCTTGTGCCTTTTCCTCGGAGGCAAAGGAAAATCAGGATAAGCAGTTCACGAAATTTCTTGATGTATTCAAAAAACTGCATATTAACATTCCTTTTGTAGATGTCATGCAACAGATGCCGAGCTACGCAAAATTCCTTAAGGAAATTCTGTCAAATAAAAGAAAGTTGGAAGAGGAGGAAACAGTGATGGTTACAGAGGAATACAATGCCATTCTATAGAAGAAGTTGCCACCGAAACTCAAGGATATAGGGAGTTTCACTATCCCTTGTGTTATAGGAGATATTGCATTTGATAAAGTTTTGTGTGATCTGGGTGCAAGTATAAATCTAATGCCTTTTTCCATTTTCAGGAAATTAGGGATTGGTGAAGTGAAGCCTACAACCATATCCTTGCAGCTTGCAAATAGATCCATCAATCATCCAAAGGGCATTATTGAAGATGTACTGGTTAAGGTGGATAAATTCATTTTTCCGACAGATTTTTTTTGTGTTGAATATGGAAGAAGACAAAGAGATTCCTCTCATCTTAGGACGACCATTTCTTGCTACCGGAAGAGCTTTAATTGATGTACAAGAGGGGAAGTTGATCATGAGGGTGCAAGAGGAAGAATTGACATTCAATGTCCTTGAGACTCTGAAAGTTCCATCGAAGCGAGATTCATGTTTCAAAATTGACTCGGTGGATCAGTCAGCAATTAAAACTTCTAAGAGTGATGATCATAAATCACCAATTAAGGGATGCATGGTCAAGTCAAGGCAAATCGATAATGAAGACCATAAACCAGAAGTTTACACAACATTCCGAGATAGGCCACAATCGAGCACTTGTCTTCACAAGGGACGAACTTCTCAGTTCAAGAATGCTAATGGAAAGTTAAAAATTGAAAAGTTGTCGATGAGAACGCTTGAACCCTAAAAGGAATGACCAAGGGATGGAAATGGGTGGTTAAGCTCTGAACAAAGACCCGATGTGACAAGAATCATCAACAATTGAAGCCTCAGTGCAGGGAAAATGTTCAGGAAGAGATGTATCTGGATAGTTCAGATTGACGAAGGACTTGAGAAAGTCGAGCTTCCGACTATAAACAAGCGCTTCTTGGGAGGCAACCCAAGTGTTCTCATTTTTTTTTTTTTTTTAATAAATTTGGCTATATGTTTTATGACTTAGGAAATAGTTTAATTTCGTTTGTTTTTGGTGTTTCAGGTGAATGATCAAAAATGTGGAAAATTTTGGAATTCTCCTGTTTTCGCCGCGGCGTTGCACTCACTACCAAAGTTTGCCGCGGCGAGAAATTTTCTTCGAGTGTATCGTGCAAATGAATCAAGAACTTTGCCGCGGTGAAGTCTGTTTTCTATAAATATTCGCAATGACTCTTCATTTTCACGAAAACTTCTAAGAACCAAACACTTCCACTTTCAATCCAGAGAGTTTCCAGTGAATTTTCTTCCCACTACTCCACTCCTTAACCTTCATAAACACTAAATCACCTTAATTTTTTCAAGGATTTTGCAAAGTTTTCAAGAAAATTATGGAAACCCTAGGTTTTCCAAAATTTGGGGATCTTGGAATCTGGGAATCTGAGCAGAAATTGGTGGTGAATTCACCGTGGGTGTGGTAAGATTTAAGTCCTCTAGCCTTAAATTTGATCAATTGCAATTGTTAATGCTTTAAGTTTGAGAAATTGATTGAATTTGTTGAGTTGTTGATTTTGAGTTGAATTGTGGAGTGATTTTGATTTAAGAAGTGTTGAGTTTGATTTGTTTTGTGTTGAGGAAGTTGGGTTTTTGATTTTGAAGTGTTTTGATTGAGTTTCGAATAGTGGTGATTTTGGGGTGTAAGTGTAATTTTTGAAAACTTGTGTGAATTGAGGAGTGATTGTGGTTTCTAGAAAGTGTGCTTTAGTGTTGAATTGTCGAGTTGAATCACTAAGTTTGGGGGTAGATTTGGGTGATCACTATTGAAAACCGAGGGAGAGGTCGACAATAGATTTGTTAATGAGAAGGCTAGGCAGCGTACGAAGGCGCAATTAGAAGAAAAGACAAAGGGTTTATTGTCGAGAGAGGATTGTCCATCGTCCAAAGAGAAGATTGGATTCGAGGGAGAGGTTGGGATATCTTTATGCTTGAACTGGAACACTTAGCCATAAAGCCAATTGTTAGAGAATTTTATGCCAACATCCCTGAGTACGAGCCTGGGCATGTTTATGTGAGGGGTATTAAAGTGAAAATTAGTGCGAAGATTATCAATGATTTCTACAGGATTGATCCAATTGACCATGATGAGTATTTGGAATTCAAAAAGAAGGAGATTAACGAGGATGAGATTCTTAAGGTCATAGCAAAGTCGGGTACATCTTGGGAAATTTCGAAGAAGGGGAAAAGAAGCATAAAAGGAACTAATTTGACTCCCATAGCTAAATTGGTAGTATTTTGTCTGTGCGTGGATGGTCCCAGAAACGCATTACAGTACAGTGGTTTTTGAGCGAGCAGTGTTACTTTATGCCATTGCCACTGGAAAGAAAATGGATATGGGGAATATAATAATGGAGAGTATACGGCATGCGGCCAAACCAGGGCGAGGGACCTTTGCCTTCCCACATCTCATCACTGAGCTTTGCAATCAAGAGGGAGTCAAGAAGGCAAACGATGAACCACTTCTTCATCCTGCCCCACCCCTCGATCACAACTATTATTGCAAGCTCCTAGAGCGTCCTCCCAGTGAAAGACCCAACTCCGGATCGAAAAGACAAAGAACCACAACAACGGCCACAACATCTAGTTCAACGTCCATGACAAGGGAGCTATTGCAACAAATTTTGGACAAGGTGAACAGGATGGAACGACGTCAAGATTGGATGGCAGAGCGAACCCAAATGTTGTACGAGATGCAATACAACTACTGCACCAATCTAAGCATTGATGTTTCAAACTTCCAATTGCAAGATTGGCAAGAAGAGGAAGAAGATGATGACATCGAAGGAGAAGAGGAAGACAGCGAATGAAACCTGAAACACTTGTTTTTGTATTTTCTGTTTTCATTTGTTTTTGTTTTTGTTTTGTAAAGTGGAACCAATTTTCCTTTGTTAGATTGTTAATTGTTGTTTGAATTTTCTAGTTTAGTTTGTAAGTGTGAGATTAGGTTGTAATTTTTTCATATTATTCCGTGGAAATTTCTAACACAGTGGGCACCATAGAATTTCATTTTTTTTTATAGATGATGATGATGAGGAAGCCAAAGAATGGGTGTGCATGATGTTGAACAAAAATCAGCCTTCACCGATTAATCAAGGAACTATCTCGTACCCTTTTAATTATGTTTTTATATTCCTAAAATGTGCATGATGTGACATTAGGGACAATGTTATTTTAAGTTTGGGGGTTGGAAAATTTGAAATTTTGTTTTGTGTTTAGTTTGTTTTTATGTACTGTATTGTTGTTGCCAATGATGAATTGCATAAGTCTATGATGAGATTAGGATTGTTGAGATTTTGTTTATGGAAAATGTTAAGCATTGCTTCAAGTTCAGGGTGGTTGATTATTATTTTTTTCTTTTCTAGAGGTTTGTTGAGTGGTTCAACCACCATTTTCATTTTTTCTGGCATGCTTAGAAACATTTTATGTGGTTAGGTGAAGTCTTGATAATGTGGGTGGACTCTAGAACCTAGTTGAGAAGTGCTTGAGGTGAAATTCTAGGAATAGACAATATTGAGGAAATGATTTAGGCAATTTTTCGGAATGTTGAGCCTTTCCAGCCGACCATGAATAAATTTTTCCCTAGTCACCCATTTGAGCCTTATGAGATTATCACTGTCCTATTCTTCTTGTGCAACCAAAAATGCCCAAACCTTCCACCCTAAACATGTTTCACAACCTTTAAGAGAATTCTAAACCTAATGTAGACACAAAAGAGCTTGGAGAGTTGTGTGAGATTTTGACGAACCGAAATAATAAGTTTGGGGGTCGTAAGATTGACAAGAAGAAGGGGTAATTGACCTCAATAAATTGATGTTGAGTAAAAAAAAAAAAAAAAAAACAAAATATAGATAAAAAGAAATAGAAATTTGAGAGTTTCATTTCAGAATAAAAAAATAAGAATTACACTTGTTGAGGTTTATAAAAGGGTTGACACCTTGATTGGTGGCTGAGAAAGAAAGCGGAGATTGATGTAGCTCTTAGCGTTTGCATGAGGAAAACCAAGTTCTCTTACTTTCTTTATCCTATCCTTTTCCTTGGAGCCCACAACCCAAGCCTAACGTTACAAGCTTCCAAAGACCTTTTAATCCTTAGTGATGTCTAGTCCGCATTAGTGGAGACTAGTTCAATACTTAGGCTTATGGAGTCTACCATCATTTGATAAACTTTACATTTCTGCATAAAATAATCTGGGAAGTCGGAAGGTGGACTGAAGTGGGGATCACCTACTCAAGAGGCCGATAGAGAAAAACAGTCAATCAACTTATAACTTCTTGGAGTGTTAAGCATTTTCCAATAATAATGCTTCAACAATTTTTTAGACTTATATAAATTCTAGGCAGTTCTTGGTGTTTGATTTTGATTTTAATTTCTCTCATTTCATTTTCAATTTTGTTGTCTTTTTCTGTTTGTTGGTTGTTCTCTTTTAGTCAAATTTTGTACTTAATGCTCGGGAACGAGCATGTCTTAAGTTTGGGGGTATTTGATAATCCTATGATTATATTGTTTTATCAAGGCTTTTTGGCCGGATTTTGGATACTTCTTCTTTCGTTTGTGCCTGAATTGCAACTTAATTTCATATATTTTATGTTTCAGGCAAAAACGTGCAGTTAGAGCAAATACTGAGCGGAATTGAGTTTCTGGAACCAGAAGTAAGCGAATCTCAAGATTCGGGGAAGTTTTGAAGCGGATTTGAAGCACTATGAAGCTTGTTCCTATTGGAGATCAATAAAGATTGAAGATTCAAGCAAAGAAGCAGGCAAAGGGCAATTTCATAAATTCAAAATAGTTTAGAAAAGTTTGTTGCGGCGAAGAAAGAGGCGAAGTTCTTTCTTCGCCATGACAATAAACTCTCAGGTCAAATAAGTGAGAGTCTTAGGTTTTTTTTTTGGACCGACTCTATAAGTGAGACTTAGTCATTTTAGTAAGGGTTTGACTTTGTTTTGGGAGAAAGAAGAGAAGATTGGAGATTGAAACTCTTTGGATTCATTAAATAGGGAAGATCTTTTTCTCTTTTCTTTATTCCATCATGTTGAATGCCTTACTTACACCTTATTTTGCTTGGTGTTAATTTTAGTGTGAACTAACTCACTTTTGGGTTAGGGTTTTGATATAATTGGGATTTTAATGTTTACTCAATAAATTGCTTTTACATTCTATTGCATGGATTGTGTGATTACTCTTGTTTTTATTGAAATTACTAGTTAAGCATGATGAGACTGAGAAGTGAATCATGTATTAGCTTCTTAGGGTAATTGCCATTGTTTTATTGAACGCTAGAGACAGTTTTGAGAATCAATGAAATCAATTTAGGATTCCATTTAGCTTAACGAACTTGGAACTATTAACCTTCAAATTGTTGGGTGCGGAAGCTTAATAGGGAAAAGTAGGAAAACATAGCCTGAGAAGGTATGTTTTACACATTAGGATGTCCGATTTATAATTCGTGCATGTGAGTGTAGAAGTAACCGAATTCGTAGATTAATTCATAAAATCCTAGTGAAGTTAAAACCCTAACCGCTTTGTTTAATTGATATTTCTCTTGAATTAACTTTGCTATCATAAATTAGCTTTTAAAGTGTGTAGTGAATTTTGTTTTAACTTTAGCTTGATTTTCTCCCGCAATCCAAACATCTTTCGGTTTCTCCAACTTGATAAACAACTAGGAAAATCAGTGCTTAACAAGCAATCCTCGTGGGAACGATACTCTACTTATCACTTTATTACTTTTTGCGACTAGTGCAGTTGCTATACATTGCATGTTGTAATATCAACGCATCACCCACCCAAGCCATTGTCGACTGTCGGCCACCACCATTGACCGTCGCGGGTAGTAGCTAGAACAATGCATAATCGACAACATTTGGTTGGCAGTGTGCTGATCTGACTGTTTCACTAGCCGAAAATGGCTAGATGGTTGTGGATCTAGACATTAACAACTAGCTCTATGGCCATTGGCCATTTTTTACCATTGATCTGGCTAGTAATGGCCAAATCGGAGCACGGCTGGCTAGATCCAACCAGTTGTGCATCGTTTCAGCGACTGTCGATGACAGTGGTGGCTAGCAGTTGGCGGTGGTGGCCAGATTTGATGTTGGTCTTGGGTAATTTGGTTGAAGCATAACGGCAATAATGTCTTCAAAATCTTGTATATAAGGTTAAAATTGTCCATGAAAATTCTTGTAAATTGTTTAGATAACAAAGGCACTACTGCCTTAAAAATTTATTAATAAGGGGTAAAATTGTAGCAAAACAAAGATTATCAAGTAATCTCAAAATGCCTAAGAAAATGGTGGTAATCAGATTACCGCCCATATAACTAACAATGATTACTATTGGTATTGGAGGATTACTGGAATGTTATATTACTTGACAACTAAACATGGTAATATAAGTAATTAATATAAGATGACATTACTAGAGTAATATTAAATACCCCCTACCAAACACACCCTAAAAATATAATTTTGTTAATAGGACACTTGAGAAGGTTAACATAAGTCGATGATGCAATGGTAATTGAGTAATTTCACATGTTTACAATTAAGATATTTTAAAAAATTCTTTTTCCTTTCTTTTCTCCCTCTTTTTTATTCCCTTATTAAACCCTAGATCAGTAGATCTACACTAGCAACATTTGCTTCTATAGTCTTCCCATTTTCCTTTCCTTCTCTACTCGGTTTCTTTCACTTTCTTCTCTTCTCTTGTTCTTTCCTTCTCTTTTTCTTTTCCTTTCCTCTCCATCCTTTCATCTTCCAACTCGCAATTGGATGTTGCATCATCGTCGTTGCAATGCCTCCAACTCGTCGCCGTTGCCATGCCTCCAGTTCATCGCCATCACTAGCCCCTCTTTCAGGGACAGAGGAAGGGGGGCTCAAGGAGGGTGGGTCAGCTGACCTCCGAGTCTTTTTAAATTTTTTGCTAAGTATATAAAAATGCCTTTATATGAAGTTCACCCTCCTTGACTTTTGATTTTTTTGGCTATGTTTTTACAAAATTGCCCTTATATGAAATTAAAATACCAAAAAACTTTTTTTTTGGGGGGGGGATGGGGGGGTTGGTGGCTATCAAACTCAAACTTAAGTACTAAACCCCACCTTCTTCTTCCCAAGATGGCTTCTTTCTCTCCAACAACCTATCAAGCCAAAATTTTCCTTTTATCCACATAAGTGTAGTTTTCTTCCCCTATCAAGCCAACAAGCCCCTTTTTTCTTCAAATTTTCAGGTAATATATTTTATAGTTGTATTCTTTTAATTTTGAAAGTTGAAGGTTAATTAGGATTTATGAAATAGTTATTGCCATTAAGACCACAAATTGCATCAAATTTATATTTATTTGTAATGATATATTGAAGTTAGAGGAAGTAAGAAGATAGTTTTTAAAGTTATTTTGGAGTAGACCTTGGGACCACATTGATTTACCCATATTGCCGATTTTTTGTGTGTGTGTGTATTGTTTTTTTTTTTTTTTTTAATTATTATTATTATGGAGAAGATGAGTTCTTGGGACCACATTGTTTTACCCATTTTTATCTTTGTTATATAAAAGTGTTTGATTCAAATTGATTTTGGAGTTGGCCTTGGGACCACATTGTTTTACCCATATTGGCCTATTTTGTTGTTGCATTTTTCTCTATAAGTAATAATATAGTGTTGCTTTGAAATAGTATAGAGAGATATTTCAAAAGAAAATCAACAATTATCTCATCATTTGAATAAGAGTAAAATATTGGCAATTCAAGTAAAAGAGTAGATGTTGATTTACGAGTTCTTCTTACGGATCCAGGCTTAAGACCTCGAATTTTAGATTATGATCCTAATATTCAAGATCAAGTCCGAAGAATGTATTTGGAAAGAGATCCTTGTCAACCTAAAGGCCATGAGTTTCCTTCTAGGTATTTTGGTGGATTTTCAAGACGATTTGTTGTTTCTTGGTTTAGTGAATTTGAACAATGGTTGGAATATAGTATAGTGAAAGATGCTGCGTTTTGTCTTTATTTCTATCTTTTTAAGCCAGATGGTGATAAAAGGGGTGTGATCGCTTTGTTGGTCAAGGGTTTTCAAATTGGAAAAAGAAAGAAAAATTGAATATTCACATTAGAGGTTCTAACAGTGCTCATAACCAAGCTCAAATAATGTGTGAATCATTATTGAATCAAGACCAACATATTCAGACATTTTTTTATCGACACTCTTCTCAAACACGAACAGAGTATTGAACTCATTTAAGTGCTACAATTGATTGTATCCATTTTCTTCTAAGGCAAGGAATTGCATTTCGTGGTAATGATGAATCCTATGATTCAAGCAACCAAGAGAATTTTCTCGAGCTTCTACAATTTCTTGCTAATCATAATGAAGATTACAATGTTGTAGCTTTCAAGAATGCTTCTGATAATCTCAAATTGACATCACCTGAGATTGAAAAAGACATTATTGTAAGTGCTGCTTCAAATGAAACCGTAAGTGCTATCATTAGAGATTTAGGAAATTCATTATTCGTTATAATGATTAATGAATCTTATGATATCTCTAGGAAGAAACAAATGGCTATTGTCTTATGTTATGTTAACAAGAATGGACTTGTTGTGAAGCATTTTCTGGGTGTTGAACACATTACCAGTACCACAACTCTCTCACTCAAGGCAACACTTGATAATTTCTTTTCAAGGCATGGGTTGAGTTTTTCTAGACTACGAGGACAAGGTTATGATGGAGCTAGTATTATGCAAGAAGAATTTAATGTTTTGAAGACACTTGTTTTGAAAGAGAATATATGTGCTTATTATATTCATTATTTTGCCCATCAACTCCAGTTGACTCTTGTGGCTTTAGCAAATAATCATGATGATGTTAATGATTTTTTTAATATCGTGGTGATTGTGGTTAATATTGTATGTGTTTCGTCAAAGCATTGCAATATTCTTAGAGATAAGCAAGCTTAAAGTTATTGAAGCTCTTTCTAGTGGTGAACTTTCAAGTGGAAAAGGTCTCAATCAAGAGACTAATCTGTAACGTGCCAGTGATACACATTGGGCCTCGCATTATGATATGGTAATGAGCATAACCTTGATGTTTTCATCTATTATCGATGTTCTTGAAATTGTGGCAAAAGATGGGTCAAACTCTAAGCAAAGATTTCATGCAAAAAACATATTAAAACTAATGCAGTAATTTGAGTTTGTGTTTAGTCTACTTTTGATGAAAGGTTTACTTGGCTTTTCAAATGAACTTTCTCAAGCACTACAAAGAAAAGATCAAGATATTGTAAATGCTATGAATTTGGTTGAAGCATGTAAGCAAGCTTTACAATTGATAAGGGATAGTGGATGGGAGACTTTATTAGGTAAAGTTTGTTCTTTTTGCGTCAATCATGACATTGATGTTCCTAATATGGATGATAAGTTTTTTATTCAAGGGCGATCACAACGTAAGACTCAAGGTATCACAAACGTGCATCATTAACGCATTGAATTATTTTATAATGTCCTAGATATGCAACTTAAAGAGTTGAATAATCATTTCAATGAGGTAAACATTGAATTGCTTATTTATTTGGCATGTTTATGTCCAAATAAATCATTTGTTGCTTTTGATAAACAAAACTTGATGCGCCTTGCCAAACTTTATCCAGTTGATTTCTCTGACTTAGAACTCATGGTACTTGATTCTCAACTTGACGTTTACATTTTGTATATGCACTCTAATGTCAAATTTATGGGATTGAAAAGGATTAGAAATCTTACAAAAATGATGGTTGAAACTAAGAAGGATAGAGTGTTTCCATTAATTTATTTTTGATGAAATTAGCATTGATTCTACCTGTCGCCACTGCTAGTGTAGAGAGCATTTTCAACAATGAATTTTGTGAAGAATCATTTGCGAAATAGAATGAGTGATCAATGGTTAAATGATAGCTTAGTTGTGTAAATAGAGAAAGATGTATTTGATAGTATTGATAATGAAGTCATTATTCAATACTTTCAAAAGATGAAATTCCGTCGAGGACAATTATAAATGTATTAGTTAATGAGAATTTTATAAATACAAAATTTGTTCTTATATTAATTTAAATCTGTATTGTTCTTCCAGCTTTGACCCCCCTATATTTTATTTCTGACTATGTCCCTATAAAGCCCACATTGAGGTACGTAATTTATTTATGCTTTTATGCCCTTTTTATGCCCTTAGTTTTGCTTATTTCAAGGAGAGATATTGAAAAATCGACCTTTGTAAGCTTCGCCGTGGCAAAGGAATTTTGTCGCCGTGGTAATGAACTTTTTGCCCAAATTTGTGTCAGAAATTTTAGACTTTGCCGAGGCGAAGAATTCTCTGGATTTTTTCGCCAAGGCGAAGAGCTGGCTAGAATTTTTGAGAAAATTCTAGAGAAATCATCCTTAGGGGCAAAGTGACCATTCCACCCCTAATTAGTTGAAAATGTGGGGAGTGAAAAATAAGGAAATTTGATGGAGAACGTAATAAAGGTAAGGGCATTAGTGTAAATGACTAAAGGACAAAGATGGAATTTTCTATAAAGTGTAAGGGCAAAATCGGAAAGTATGCCTATTAATATGAGATATTGAGGTTCAAGCACAAAGACCCTATCATTCTCTACTCCCTCTCACGCCATCTTCACTCTCAATTTCTCTCATCTCTTCATCAAAATTCCAAGGGATTTTAAAGGGCTTTTGGTTGGATTTTGGTAGAGACTTGATCCTAAGCACCCAAAGGTAAGAATTCTTGCAAAAGATGTGAGATTAATTTTAAAAGTGTTGAATTCTTATAGTGTTTATGCTTAGGTTTTAGAGAAAGAAGAATTCTACCAAAGAAAGAGAGATTCTAGTGGAATTACTCAAGCACAAGGTAAGTAAATCCAACCCAAGTTATGATTTAAGAAATCAAGTGTGTAGAGATTTTACATATATGTATATGCTTATGATTTTGAGAATTGTTGATGAAATTGATGAATAATTGATGAGTTTGATGATTATTGATGAGTGGAATTTAGCCATGAGAAGTGGTATTGGTTGTATGATGATTCATTGAAGTTAGGTTGAAGTTTGAAAGAGTTGAGTAGAATTTTGGGGAGTGTATTGTTTTGGACAGGTTTAGTAATTGTTTAATGGAGTTTTACTCCAAATATTGGTGACTTGAGAAAGAGATAGAATTGTAGCCAAATTAGAATTTGATTTTGCATGCAATATGTTTGATGAAATGTCCAAGAGAAGTGTATGCATAAGTTTTATTCATTTATGCCTTGACATGAGTTAGTAGATGGTAGAGAGAAGCTTATTTTTATGCTACATGACATCCTTGCATATAAACATTTGCATTTAGAAAGAATAATGAGCATGAGCCATCTACATACATGCATATGCATATACACTAGAACTTGAGGAATAAAGAGAAAGAAAGAAAAGTTATTAAAGAATGCTCTAAAAGAAGAAAAGAATAGGTTGTTGCGATGGGGAACCCGTGAGTGACAAGAAGAATTTCCCCTCATGCACACCGCCTTCATTGAGCGACCTAAGAATAAGAAGAAGAATTGGTATAGCCCGTAAGAGTGCATGTGGATAAGGGTTGTACCCAAGAAAGAAGAATACACTCACACGGCCAGGGTTCCATATCCATGCATCAACCGAGTCTGATCGGCAAAGAATAAGAAAGAATTAGAATAAGAAAGAATGAATAAGAAAGAATGAGAATAAGAAAGAAAGAATAAGAATAAGAAAGAAGAGAAATAGAGAAAAGAAAAAAATATAGAATAAGAAGAGAAAACAGAAAGGAAAATGTGCACTTCTTGCATTTGTACATGTGCATCACACTTATGCATGGCATTATGCCTACCACCATGAGTATTGAGAAACTAGAAAGAAAGAAAGAAAGAAGAAGTATTGAGAAATTAGAAAGAAGGAAAGAAATTAGAATGTGAGCAACGGAGAGAAAAGGCTAGTATAGTGGATTTACTTACTGAGCAATTAGTGCTCACTCCGTTGATTTCTTTGTTTTTGCAGCAAAATAGGTGAGAAGCGGTCAGATGGGCGTCGAGAGGCGGAGGGAAATAGCACCACTGTCTACTATTTTTGAGTTTATGTACATAAGACTTTTATTAATGTAAAGAATTTTATATATAAAGTAAAGAAATTTCCGGGCCATTATCTTTTACTAATATGTTTATGTGTTTCTAATGTATTATGTTTTCCAAGTATACTAGCTAGAAGGAGTCATTACAGTCCCTGAGTACTATAATGCCTATGAGTATAATATCGAGCTTTATAAGCTTAATGAATAGAAAATGGAAGAGAAATAGTGGGAAATTATAGAGAAATTGATGAAAAGGGTAAAACAGACGTTTCAAAAATATTGTATGTAGCCGTCAAATTTAACTGAAGATTGGGATTTTTCAATACTGTTTGAATAACCTGGGAGCGTTTGGAATTGCGTTATCTCTCAGTGGATGGATGACGACAAAAACCAAAAGTTTTCCCCTAAATATTTAAGGATTATTAAGAAGAGAAAAGACAAGTTTGGATAAAGATTTTGGAAGATTATATATAATATTACTTGTAAAACATGAGTCTTTTTTAGAAAAATTATTTACTTGTGAAAGCTCTCAAAAACTTGTTCTCCAATATTTTATATTTGGGCCAAAATGTTATTTTTTAAAACCTCGTTCTTACAATAAACTCAAAAATTTTATTTGTTTGCAGTTTAGCCCATGCAGTTTAACCCATGCTATCAACCAGATAAGCATCTAGATTTTTTTTTTTTCAAAGCTAAGCTAAATTGTTATATTATAAAGTTAAAGGGTTAAAGAATCATTTCCAAGGTTACAATCTTTGCTCTTCAATCAATCCGGTTAACTGGATTGGTTGTCAATTTGTCTTCTAGATTGGGCAAATGCATTCTTAAAATATTCTCTAACAATTTGGTCAATACGATTTTAAATTTGGTCGACCAGATGTTATCTGGGCTTCATAATGACTAGTGTCACGTAGTTGCCATGTTAAAGCCGATTGACCGGATTGAAAAACAGTCGATTGAATTCCATGACCTAGCAATGCGATTTTAGACATAATGGCTATATATTTTATATTTTCTATATAAATCCAACTAAACCCATTTTGAATCAACTTTTGACACTTAAAACTTGGAATTCCTTCATGGCAATAGTGTTCAATCATTTTAGAGAGCTTTCACTCATGATTTTCTTACTCTAACTCAAACTAGGGGTGTGCAAAATCGGAAATATGATTTGGTTTTGCCTTTTTTTTTATCCGATGGAAATTTGGATCAAGATGAAACTTGATCCAAATCTGAGACAAAGGAGGACATCACCCTTTTGGTTGATAGAGAGCTTACCACCCTGCCCTTTATAGTCGCACCTTTTGTCATGGAAAAAGAGTTTCTTTTCTGTTGTTTGATCCAGTTTTGATCCGAATTTGCATGGAAAATATCAATTTGCCCTCTAAAATTTTGCATTATTCTTTAGTACCCTCGCCACATCAGCATTTTATTACTTTTGACCCCCAAAGTTGTCAGCATATTTCAAAACAGTCCACACACTTTACCACTTTTCACCTAGGACCACAAAATAACTTCTTAAAACTTGTAGTTATGGAAAAAATCGGATCGAATCCAAATATCTAGTTTTTTTGTAGAGTCTATCCAGTATCCGATCCAAAAATCTAGATCTTCGAAAAATTGATATCCGAATCCAATCCGAATTCCTGGATGTCCGATTTTTTTAGATCGGATCAGATATTGGATTTTTTTGCACACCCTAACTCAAACCCTTGTTACACCTTACACTTGTATCTTTATAGATTGTGTTTCTTTGGGATATACACTTGCTTATCCAGCCTATTGAGAGAGTTTTATTGTAAATTTCATTAAATCCAAAACTATAAAAGAGTTTGTTACACTCTTGGGTTTTGAGCAATTCTAGTGAGAGAAAGAAAGTCCTAGTGTGTGTGAAAGGTTTGATTGCACCTTTTAAGCAATTGTATTAGATTCGTATTAGAGAAAAGCTATTTGTATTAGATTTGTTTGGTTGGATCATCAACCAAGATGGACAGTGGAATACTCCAAGTGGGATAGCTTGGAGAAGTGGAAGTAGACTGGATTGGGGTTGAACCAAAGGCGGAGCGGAGCCAGAATAGGCCCAGGGTGGGCTAGCGCCCTCTTAGAAAATTTTTAAAAAATCCACACAAGTTTTACAAAGTTATAATTATACCCTAATCAATTCATAAAATTTATAAATTATTCAATCTAATGAACAGGCCAAAAACAAGATAAATGGAATAGTTAGATTATAAATAAATAAGATTCATACTATGCAAATTTAATTTAATTAAATTCATTACATGTTAAAAAAATATTATAAAACTCATATTTTCCCCAAACTTAATAAATTATGGTTTTAATGTAGAAAAAAAGTCTTTTTACATTAGAATCTTATTCTATTTAGTTTGCTGAATTATTTTACCTTTAGGAAATTAGTATTTATTATTGGCTTCTTTATGTTGTATGATTTCTTTTATTTGATGAGTTTGACAGCATTGACAATGATCATTTTTAAAACATCAAATTTCGTTGAGGATAATTGTTATTTTACAGAATAAAAATATTACCAATAGTTATTAAAGTTTCAATATTTATCATTACAATACTACTACTCTTTCCAAAATTTATCCTAAATATTATATGTCAAGTGATGTGTCATCATATATGGCATTGACATGTAATAAAGTGTCGATACAGTGAACAAAATGGTAATGCCCATATGGTGACACATCATTTGGGATGTAAAACTTGAGACAATTATATCATTTTGAATTTAGCCCCCCTTCGTTGGTCAAATTTCTAGCTCCACGATTAAGCTGAACCACTATATAACTTGAGTTTGATTTTCTCTTCACCTCTCTCGTTACTTTTTGCAATTTACTTTATATTTGTTGTGGGGGTCAAAAATCACTTAAGGCCTTATCAGGCCCAAACAGGAATGTTCCACTACATCGGCCCAAGCTAAAGATCCAATCTCTGGTGGGTAAGCATCAGAGCCCATGACATGGGTCGAAACACGTGCCCCAGATCCAACTGTTCTCCAGAATGGGCAACACCAGTAGCCCACCTAAGGTCGTCCCTTCCAGGCCGAGGTAAGTAACATTCTTCCTGTTTGATGCTATCCTAATTCACCCAAGATTCCGTATTTTAGGCAAATTAAAACTCATGTTACTAACAAGACAAGTGAATTAGGATCTTTCCTATTCACTAGACTTCTTCCCTAAGGATTCAGAATCCTATCAGGATACGAAGATCCTACAACTACTATATAAACAGGGGTCACTCCTCTGTTTAGGCATTCAGCCTCAATATCACCTACCGGCACCCAAGCTTTTACTCTTAAGAGCTATACTACTACACCATGGTTCTAGTCTCCAAATTGACCTCTGGTAACCCTTCATTCCATTACCCTCACTAAATTGCCTCATTCAGTCTTACTAACTTGAGCGTCGAAGTGCCTATGGCAGACGCCACACCGATGTCCAAGTAAGCTCCATGCTTGTTTGTTTTGTGTGTAGGTGCAGCGGATTGCCAGTGGTCTCAACCTCACAAGATCAAACCATACTTCCGTAACCATAGATCTTAGCATCTACGTTTGTTATATATTTGCTTTTTCATATTTGTCTGCACTTACAAATACACTAGATAAAACCATAAGTCAAAAAGTTCAAATTAGCTCATACTGTTTAAAAAGTGACCTAAGGTGATTTAAAGCCTTAATTCCGTCCCCTCTCTTAAGATCATTTCGATCTTTCATTTAACCCTTGCTACTATTTAAAAAAAAAAAAAATCAAATGAATCCTACCAATGCTTTTGCTATTTTGATTGCTTAATAATAATAATAAAATAACAAAAATACGGTCAAAATAAAAAATAGAGGCACCCCACTGAATATCTTTTTTTTTTATATATATATATTCGGAGGTGTCCGGGTCAGCTTGTGTGCATCTCAATTATTTTCCTAAGACCCTAAAATTAAAGGCTAGGTAAACCTCCAGTGGCTATCCCTTATTAATATGCGTTTTCTCCAGCGGCCATTTCCTTCTCTTCCCGGACCATAATATCAGCCACCGGCCACCGTGAATTACTACCCCAGCTAGTAGCCCTTTTCTTCCCTTCCCCCATCAATAGCCCCACATTCCCTCCACCCAGTACACACATGCCTCATAAACGTTTCCAAAATCCAACACATAACATTTCAAAATCTTAAAAAAACAAAACCAAATTCAAATCCAAATCCAAATCCAAATAAAAAAAATACAAACAAAAGCCCCAAATTAAAAACAAAATCAAAACAACCACAGGCATCGCTTTGTTCATGAATTTTCAATTTTGGGCTTTGCTGATGGTGGGGTGATTGGATTGATATGCTAGTGTAAAAGGTTGCTTGTGGTGGGGAGAGTGGTTAAGCAATGTTCACAGTGGGGAAGGTGAGAGAAAGAGGGTGGGGTTTGTATGAGTTCACAGTGGATTAAAGGCGATGGGTAGGGGATGGTTAGAGAAGAAGAATTTAAATAAGGGATGTTGAAAAATTAACTACCTTTCCAAACCATGAAACTATATTAACTAACCATTGTCAAGATTCCAAAATTACCCTCATATAAAAGCCAACTATTCACCCACTTTCTCTCATTCTCTCAGTTTTTTTTTTTTTTTCTCTCCTTCGGACCTTCTTACTCTCTCTCTCTTTTTTTTTTTTTTTTTAATTATAATTTGAAATTCGATTTCTAAGCCGTTTTGAATTTTTGACAAATTGAAGCATTAATTTCCTTATTAATTAGTTGTTTCCATAAGATTAAAGCCGAAAATAGATTGGAAAGTTCAAATTTTGGTTTCGAAAGCATGGTTATTTTGGAATTTGATTGAAGTTTGGATTTTGAGTTAATGTATTAGTTTAGAGAGCTTTTATTTTTGTACATATATAAAATACATTATTATAGTATATTATTGTGTTAAAATGACAAAAAAATTGAAAGGAGTTGTATGTTTCTCTCAAAGAAGACAAACCAAAAGTTTATGTGGAATCAGCGGCGAAGCCACATTTATACATTTTGTTTACCATTTGGCCAACTTAATTTTTGAATATAACACTTTAGCCACTATAAGTGCAACTTCCTAATTTTTTTTCTGGCCCTGTCATTCGTTAAACATTATATATTGGCCCCCCAAAAAAAAAATTTCTTGCTCCTCCCCTGTGTGAAATTACTCATTTCGCATACAAAAACTTTGGGTTAGCATACACGAAGTACTGGATGAACCGAATAAGTGTTGTCAGATTAAACAATTACAAAAGGGTATCTATGTCAAAGAGGTATATGTTGGCTAATTTGCTTAGGGTCGGGAGAGGTAGTTAATTTCTTTAATACCCCCAAAATTTGGCCCTTTTTTAATATCCCTTAAAATAATTTAAAAGAAAATTGTTAACTTTAAGACGGGTTAAAGGAATAATATTTTATAATTATGAAGGAAATGTTACTCTTTTAACCTCATTCTTTTAAAACTAAATAGTAAAGAACTAGTGGATGTCAAATACTATGGGGTGTAGAGTTATTTTTTAAACAATAAGTGGTTCATTAATATAGGATATACCTCGAGGGTTTAGAAAATTTTCCCTTTCAAATATAGTCTAACCAGGGGATGTGCATTTTCCTCGCCCCAAACGGGGCAGAGATACCCTTAATCAATCGAGGAATGGGATGGGCCCAAGCCCAATGGCATTCCCTGAACTCGAGGATGGAGATGGTCACGTCCCTGGCCTAGCTCGACTTGAATTCAAACTGCAATAGGGACCCCCTGGTTTTTGACCTAGAGGCATTCAGTCGTAATCCAGCGTATGGTAGCTTCGAGCCACTAGCTTTTCAACCAAGCGTGATGACTAATTGTGCGAATCAATGGTTTCTCTTGTACTAGGTTGAATTACTATTATAACTATATCATCAGTAAGGTAAAACTAACCTATCTCACAATGGTTTAAACCTAGCTCATGTTCCCTATTAGTGGGTAAACAATCCAACACTTGGTGAATTATGTTTCACAATGATAGGAAGAGCGGACATCGAAGGATCAAAAAGCACATCGCTATGAACGATTGGCTGCCACAAGCCAGTTATCCCTGTGGTAACTTTTCTGACACCTTTAGCTTCAAATTCTGAAGGTCTAAAGGATCAATAGGCCACACTTTCACAGTTCGCATTCATACTGAAAATCAGAATCAAACAAGTTTTTACCCTTTTGTTCCATACGAGATTTATGTTCTCATTAAGCTCATCTTAGGACACTTGCGTTATCTTTTAACAAAGGTGTCGCCTTCGCCAAACTCCCCACTTGACAATGTCTTCTGCCCTGATCAACTCACTGTGGCAGGCCTTGGGTCCAAAAAGAGAAGCAGTGCCCTGTCTCCGATTAATGGAATAAGTAAAATAACGTTAAAAGTATTGGTATTTCACTTTCACCTTGTGGCTCTCACTTATACTACACCTCTTAAGTCATTTCACAAAGTTGGAATAAAGCTCTACAAGGTCTTCTTTCCTCGCTGATTTTGTCAAGCCCGTTCCCTTGGTTATGGTTTCGATAGATAGTAGACAGGGATAGTAGGAATCTCGTTAATCCATTCAGAGCATTGGTTTTGCTGGATAGTAGACAGGGACAATTAGATGACGAGGCATTTGGCTACCTTAAGAGAAGTTGTGACATTAAGAAACAATAAATAGTATGAAAACCTTTTAATGACCCCCTAGGCGTGCTTTAATTTTAATTAACCCCCTAGGGGGTTTGGAGTGGAGGGGAAAGTTCAGAAGGCAATAACATTGCAATCAGGCATCCAATCGGGGCGAAAGTTTTTTTTTTTAAACCGTAAGGATTAGGGTGTATAATACATTGGGAAACTTCCATAGGAGCTTAAGGGCTTTTGACGAGGCCAAAATTTGAGTTTTTCATGTAAAAAATTAGCTTTTTCAGAAATCACATTTTCGAAGCTTATTTTATCATAAAAGAAATAAATTAAATTTTGATTCAACGAGTCTATTTCCTTGGCCAACNAAATAATTATAATTGTCTTTAGTTTTTGCATTTATCACCCAAGTCAAATAGATAAAAACTTAAGCAACCGAATCAAAAGTTAAGATTGCAGCGTAGGCATCTCACATGGTCGCGGTGCTGCAGCTTAGACCATGGGCAAGGCCCAAATCTATAACAAACCCTAAACCATAACCCTTAAAAGTGCTAAAACATCAAGCCACCTACTACTATTCGGGACATTAGTTATAGAATGAGTTTTGATTTAGTTGGAATTTGGGTTTTCTAATGTTTTATATTATAAATGTTTTAATTCAAGGCATAGAATGAACTTTATAAATTCTTATAAGTATTATACTATTTATTATAAAAATTAATTTTTTCGTAAATTATAAATATAAAAATTAATTTTTTCGTAAATTATAAAAATACATATAAAATTTATTTTTTTCGTAAAATTATAAAAATACATATAAATTACCAAATTAATTTAACAGGGTTAGCATAGGGATGGGCACGATGGGCCCGACCCCGAGGCCCAAGGGGATTCCCCGAACCTGGCCCATTCCTCAAACGAGGGCTTAGGGGAATTCTCAAACTCGGCCCGCGGGGAATTCAGGGATTTTTATTATGTCATAGTTAATTCATTATTTTTTTTGGTAACTTTTTCTTTTAAAAACATTGCAATGTATTTTTACACTTCATTAACTATGAAAGATTTGTATGATTATGGTTTTACTTTTACTCTATTTATTTTTGGACCCAAATTTTTTCTTTGCAAGAATATATATAACATATATATTAACATTTATAGATATATTAGGTAATTATATATATGTATAACATATATATTACGTAATTATATAAATGTATAAATTGAATCACAATAACATAATATCATTTCTTTAAAAAATTAAATATATGTTCTTATATACGGAATCTTATCAATAATCATCCACAAAATTAGAACATTATTGTGTGTGTGTTTATTTATTTATTTGGGCTATGACTTGTCTAAATATTATTTATAATAATAGAGAACATGTTTAGAATCTAATAATTGATATAAGTATATAACAATTGAAAATATGTTTGAACTTTTGGCTTATAGATCTTAACTTGTGACTTATATAATTTATGTTAGGAAATAATATGTTTTAATTTGCCACCTGAGTATTTAAAAATACCTTGATAATTGATTCTAATTCCATGATTACAAGATTAGCTCCTTATTTTAATTTATAATGAAAGATTTTTATTGATGGATTTCAAGATCTATAATTAACTTATTTCTAAATTTTCATTATTAATTTACTTTTTTAAGACTCTCATTTAAAAATAAAAAACCTTAAAATTCATTTTTTATTCTTATCTCTTGGTCTATTGAGTAATATACTTTTTGAATTAAATAGGAAAAAATAATTTTACTAATCATCCACAAATATATATATAATGTTGTTGTCAGCCGCTACGTCCCGATTTAGGAATTTTAACTTGATTCCTTTTAGAAGCTCATGCTCTAGGCACTATCAGACGGGCTTCCTCCCGTCTCTTAGGATTGACTAACCCATGTGCAAGTGTCATTCACATGGAACTTTTCTCCTTTTCGGCCTTCAAAGTTCTCATTTGAATATTTGCTACTACCTCTAAGATCTGCACCAATGGTCACTTCGCCCAGGTTTGCGCCCCAGGTTTTACAGCAATCGTCGTGCCCTCCTACTCATCGGGGCGTGGCACTTGCCTAGATGATTGGGTATAGGTCGTACGCTTCAACGTCATCCATTGTCGAGGCTAGTTGATTTGACAAGTGAGTTGTTACACACTCTTTAGCAAATTTCGATTTCCATGACCACCGTCTTGCTGTCTTAATCGACCAACACCCTTTGTGGGTGGTTCTAGGTTAACATGTAGTTGGGCACCGTAACCCGACTTTCGATTCATCCCGCATCACCAGTCTAGCTTATAAAAAATGGCATACTTAGAGCTCTCAATTCTGTGGCCCGGCTCAACGAAGTAGCCAGTCGTCCTACCTATTTAAAGTTTGAGAAGAGGTCGAGGACATTGCACCCTCGATGCCTCTAATAATTGGTTTTACCCAATAGAACTTGCCTGCGAGCTCCAGCTTTCATGAGAGAAACTTTGAAGATAACTAACTACTGGACGATTTGATTAGTCTTTCGCCTCTATGCCTAAGTTAGACGAACGATTTGCATGTCAGGCATAGTTCACCATCTTTTGGGTCCCGATAGACATGTTCACACTTGAACCCTTCACAGAAGATCAAGATCGGTCGGTGGTGCAACCCGTGAGGGATCTCGCCAATCAACTTCTTTGTGCCTTACGGGTTTACTAGCCCGTTGACTTGCACACATGTCAGACTCCTTGGTTCATGTTTCAAGATAGGCCGAATGGGGAGCTCGTAGGCCACCGCCAGGAGCGCGCAGATGCCATAGCACGCCTTGTGGTGTGCGTTGCCAGCCACGATTCCGAGGACGATGTCTTCGCAAGTGTATCATCGACTTGGGCTTGGGTCCCCGTCGCAATTTTCATTAGTCCACGCCCCGAGTCGATCAGCAAACTGACTTGTCACCATTCCACATCCAAACGAGGTGTATCGCCAGCCCCCATTCGCTTCCATCCTAACAATTTCAAAGTCTTTTTCATCTTTCCCTCACGGTACTGGTTTGCTATCGGTTTCTTGCCCGTATTTAGCATTGGTAGAATTTACCGCTTGATTTGAGCTGCATTCCCAAACAACCCAACTCACAGATAGCTCCTCGTGATGTGACAAGGTCTGGTTGCGATGGGGCTCTCACCCTCTTCAACGCCCCTTTTTAGGGGACTTAGGCTTAGTCCGTCGCTGAGGACCTTCTCCAAACTACAATTTGGATGTCGAGGATGCTTGATTTTCAAGCTGGGCTTTCCCATTTTGCTTCCCATTACAAAGGGAATCCTAGTAAGTTTCTTTTCCTCGTTTATTAATATGCTTAAACTCGGTAATCTCGTGTAACCTGGGGTCACGATGTGAGTGTGCTTTTGCTTGCTCGAGGGTCAAAGAGTCCATAGACAGGAGAATGCAACTGCACAACAAGATCACTAGGTTCTATTTCAAACACCATCGATTGTCGTGGAAAATATCACTGAGATACCCAGGCAGACGGGCCCTTGGCCTAATGGCTTAAGGGGCAACTTGAGTTCAAAGACTCGATGGTTGACGGGATTTTGAAATTCACACCAAGTATTGCATTTCACTACATTCTTCATTTATGTGAGAGTCAAGATATCTATTGCCGAGAGTCATTATAAATAATGACAGAAGGCCACGCATCCTGCACGGCACCGTGTTCGGGGCAACAGGAGTGAGCTCTCTCGTTAAGATTTCTTGGCACAATTCGTGCTGAGGTTCATTATGCACAGCAAGGGAGCAGTCGCATGCACAAGCTTACAATCGACACTCGATACAACATAGGTGGAAGCACACAGGCACAAAGCCCATAGGCCTCGCGGGTTGCTCTGCTCGATATGTTTCAACAATGATCCTTCTACAGGTTCACCTACAGAAACCTTGTTACGACTTCTCCTTCCTCTAAATGATAAGGTTTAGTAGACTTCTTGCAATGTCGTAGGTAGTAAACCGCCCACGTTGCCGCAATCCGAACACTTCACTAGACCATTCAACCGATAAAAGCGACGAGCGGTGTGTACAAAGGGCAAGGACGTAGACAATGCGAGTTGATGACTCACGCTTATTAGGAATTCCTCATTGAAGACTAACAATTGCAATGATCTATCCCCATCACGATAAAATTTCAAAGATTACCCGAGCTTGTTGGCCAAGGAAATAGACTCGTTGAATCAAAATTTAATTTATTTATTTTATGATAAAATAAGCTTCGAAAATGTGATTTCTGAAAAAGCTAATTTTTTACATGAAAAACTCAAATTTTGGCCTCGTCAAAAGCCCTTAAGCTCCTATGGAAGTTGCCCAACGTATTCTACACCCTAATCCTTATGGTTTAAAAAAAAAAACTTTCGCCCCGATTGGATGCCTGATTGCAATGTTATTGCCTTCTGAACTTTCCCCTCCACTCCAAACCCCCTAGGGGGATAATTAAAATTAAAGCATGCCTAGGGGGTCATTAAAAGGTTTTCATACTATTTATTGTTTCTTAATGTCACAACTTCTCTTAAGGTAGCCAAATGCCTCGTCATCTAATTGTCCCTGTCTACTATCCAGCAAAACCAATGCTCTAAATGGATTAATGAGATTCCTACTATCCCTGTCTACTATCTAGTGAAACCACAACCAAGGGAACGAGCTTGGCAAAATCAGCGAGGAAAGAAGACCTTGTAGAGCTTTAGTCCAACTTTGTGAAATGACTTAAGAGGTGTAGTATAAGTGGGAGCCGAAAGGCGAAAGTGAAATACCACTACTTTTAACGTTATTTTACTTATTCCGTGAATCGGAGGCGGGGCACTGCCCCTCTTTTTGGACCCAAGGCCCGTCTCGGCGGGCCGATCCGGGCGGAAGACATTGTCAGGTGGGGAGTTTGGCTGGGGCGGCACATCTGTTAAAAGATAACGCAGGTGTCCTAAGATGAGCTCAACGAGAACAGAAATCTCGTGTGGAACAAAAGGGTAAAAGCTCGTTTGATTCTGATTTTTAGTATGAATGCGAACTGTGAAAGTGTGGCCTATCGATCATTTAGACCTTCAGAATTTGAAGCTAAAGGTGTTAGAAAAGTTACCAAAGTGATAACTGGCTTGTGGCAGCCAATCGTTCATAGCGACGTTGCTTTTTGATCATTCGATGTCGGCTCTTCCTATCATTGTGAAGCAGAATTTACCGAGTGTTGGATTGTTTACCCACTAGTAGGGAACATGAGTTAGGTTTAAACCATTGTAAGATAGGTTAGTTTTACCCTACTGATGATAGATTTATAATAGTAATTCAACCTAGTACAAGAGGAACTGTTGATTCGCACAATTGGTCATCACGCTTGGTTGAAAAGCCAGTGGCTCGAAGCTACCGTACGCTGGATTATGACTGAACGCCTCTAGGTCAAAAACAGGGAGGTCCCTATTGCAGTTTGAATTCGAGTCGAGCTAGGCCAAGGACGTGACCATCTCCATCCCCGAGTTCAGGGAATGCCATTGGGCCTGGGCCCATCCCATTCCTTGATTGATTTAGGGAATCTCTACCCTGTTTGGGGCGGGGAAAATGCACATCCCTTGGTTAGACTATATTTGAAAGGGAAAATTTTCTAAACCCTCGAGGTATACACTATATTAATGAACCACTTATTGTTTCAAAAATAACTCTACACCCCATAGTATTTGACATCCACTAGTTCTTTACTATTTAGTTTTAAAAGAATGAGGGTAAAAGAGTAACATTTCCTTCATAATTATAAAATATTATTCCTTTAACCCGTCTTAAAGCTAACAATTTTCTTTTAAATATTTTAAGGGATATTAAAAAAGGGCCAAATTTTGGGGGTATTAAAGAAGTTAACTACCTCTCCCAACCCTAAGCAAATTAGCCAACATATACCTCTTTTGACATAGATACCCTTTTGTAATTGTTTTATNATTAAAACAAAGCATTGCGATGGTCCCTGCGGATGCTCACGCAATGTGATTTCTGCCCAGTGCTCTGAATGTCAAAGTGAAGAAATTCAACCAAGTGCCGGTAAATGGCGGGAGTACCTATAACTCTCTTAAGGTAGCCAAATGCCTCGTCATCTAATTAGTGACGCACATGAATGGATTAACGAGATTCCCACTGTACCTGTCTACTATCCAGCGAAACCACAACTAAGGGAACGGGCTTGGCAGAATCAATAGGGAAAGAAGACCCTGTTGAGCTTGACTCTAGTCCGACTTTGTGAAATGACTTGAGAGGTGTAGTATAACTGGGAGCTGAAAGGCGAAAGTGAAATACCACTACTTTTAACATTATTTTACTTATTCTGTGAATCGGAGACGGGGCACTGCCCCTCTTTTTGGACCCAAGGCCCGTCTCGGCAGACCGATCTTGGCGGAAGACATTGTCAGGTGGGGAGTTTGGTTGGGGGGGCACATCTGTTAAAAGATAACGCAGGTTTCCTAAGATGAGCTCAACGAGAACAGAAATCTCGTGTGGAACAAAAGGATAAAAGCTTGTTTGATTCTGATTTTTAGTACGAATACAAACCGTGAAAGCGTGGCCTATCGATCCGTTAGACCTTCGGAATTTGAAGCTAGAGGTGTCAGAAAAGTTACCATAGGGATAACTGGCTTGTGGCAGCCAAGCTTTCATAGCGACATTGCTTTTTTATCCTTCGATGTCGGCTCTTCCTACCATTGTGAAGTAGAATTCACCAAGTGTTAGATTGTTCACCCACCTATAGGGAACGTGAGCTAGGTTTAGACCGCCGTGAGACATGTTAGTTTTACCCTATTGATGACAGCATCGTAATAGTAATTCAACCTAGTACGAGAGGAACTGTTGATTCGCACAATTGGCCATTGCGCTTGGTTGAAAAGCCAGTGGCACGAAGCTACCGTGCGCTGGATTATGACTGAACGCCTCTAAGTCAGAATCCAGGCTAGAACGACGCGTGGCCCGCTGCCCGATTGCCGACCTGTAGTAGGGACCTCCCGGTCCCCAGAGGCACGTGTCGTTGGTGAAGCCCCCGCGGCAAAAGAGCCGCGAGGGCCGCCTTGAATTGTAATTCCCACCGAGCGGCGAGTAGAATCCTTTGCAGATGACATAAATACGCGACAGGGTATTGTAAGTGGCAAAGTGGGCTTGCTGCCACGATCCACTAAGATTTAACCCTATGTCGCTCTAATTTGTCCCTCTCCCTCAATCTCAATTGATCCCTCTCGATCTTTTCCCTCCCTTACTCGACACTTATAACTTTTCTCCGGTATCGTCCCAGAGGTCCTCGACCATAAAAATCATGGAATCATTGTGAAAAAACTTCTAAGTCCAAGAGAGGACAAAGGTCTTTGGCTGATTTCGCCCATCATGGGGGTGCTTGGCTGATTTTACTACCCATGCGCCAAGGCATGGGCAGGCAACCCCTCGGTTGTGTGGCTGCTTGCCAAAAAACTGCCCACAGTAAGGGCAGATAGCCCCTCAGTGGCTTGGCGCGCGGGGGCGTTGCTGCATGCGCACTGGGGTGTTGCCGCTTGTGCACGTGGGCGTGGCTGATTTTGATGGGCACCAAGGCTGGGTTCGAATCAAGCATTTTTTCGGAAAGGAGTCCAACTAAAAAATATTTTGCTGGGCACCAAGGCTGGGGGTTGAAATCAAGCATTTTTTTTTGAAAAGGAGGTTAATTAAAATATTTTGTTGGGCACCAAGGCTGGGGGTTCAAATCAAGTATTTTTTCGGAAA